>NC_092518.1:130785855-131093547 GCF_047511675.1 Marmota flaviventris
CAGCATTTGGAATGGTGAGGACTTTACTTATCTGCAAATATTCAACAATGTTTGAGGTATCAGCAATTCAGACAATAATACAAGATGTCTTTTGCTCTCTGGCTTACCATTTTGCTGAGAATACAAACAAAGCAACAATTGAAATCAAATGTGATTGAGAGCTCTGCTAGAAGTGAACACACAAGTATACTCAGGATGGGGCCTGTGTCTGAATCATCTAACAAGCTGAAGGAGCCAGAATGTGTTACCCTAAGATATAACTTATATTCTTGTCCTTCAGAGCTCCCCCCCACACACCTTTTCCTTTTTGAACCATGGATTAAACCCCAGGGATTTTAACCACTGAGGCACATTCCTAGCCTTTTTTATTTTGAGACAGGATCTTCTGAAGTTACTTAGGGCCTCACTAAGTTTTGGGGGCTAGCCCTGAACTTACAATTCTCTTGGGAATCAGCTTTCCAACTCACTGGGATTACAGGCATATGCCACCACATCTGGCTCCTGCAGAGCTTTTATAAGTATTACAATGAACCAGGCCCCATACCTCTCTGAATACTCCTTCAGGATATTTCTGGAAGGCCCGGTAATTAGTATTTTCCAAAAGCTCTATAGACTCAGTAGTGATCCCCCTGTACTATGGGTACATTTTGCCAGGTACTTTGGGCTATAAGTGAGGATCTTCCAAGGAAAACTGACACTGGAACTGAATAGTGAAAACTGAGTAGAAGTTAGCTTGGGCACAGAACAGGGAGGGCTTTTTTGGCCATGAGAGCAGAATGTGTAGTCTCGTAGGTAATACGGGGATATGGAGAACTGGTAAGTGAGAAGGCCTGCTTCTTGTGGGAAAACAGCCTTCCTAAGGAATTGGGTCATTATCCTGCTATAGGAATCGCTGCGTCAGAATCATCTCAAGTGTAAACACAGATTTTTCGGCCTCATCCTAAATCTAGTCCATTCACTTCTGACTTTGAGCCTGTGTGAGTCACACGGGATATTTTGCTCGCAATGGTTCTGCTTTACTTGGTGGGCCAGTAAAATTATTAACATCCTTCTTCAACACTCATTTTTTTCTTGGTTTGAATGAGAAATTATATGGTCATCCTAGCTTTGGGGACCACAAAAGGACTTCAATCAGGTGAGCTATGCAGTGGTGTGGCAGATGGACTGGTGAACTGGTCAGTGGATTATCAAAATGCTTAATCACTCATGCATTTATTCTGCAAATATGAATGCCTACTCTGCATCCAGTAATGCATTGAGTCTGGCGATAAAGCAAGGAAGTAACACAAATCTCTCCTCCCATAGAGTGTATGTTTGTTGGGAGACAAAGACAAAAAGCAAGTAAAATGTGTTCTGGGTTAGATGGTGATAGGTGCTAGGGAAAATAAGTTGAGAAGGGGCTAAGAAGAGTTGGGATCTGTGCTTTTGGAAGTGGTTGTAATTTTAGTAGGATGATTAGAAAAGCCCAACTGAGAAAGATGACATCTGAGCAGTGTCCTGAAACAGGTGGGAGATTCAGCCTTACAAATATCTGGGGAGATAGCTTTTTAGGCAAAAGCCTATGCAAAGGAACTGGGGTAGGAGCGTGAGGGAAGTATTTGAGGACTAGCAAGGAGACAGGGAGTCAGTAGTGAGGAGGGAACTAAGGGATGAGGTCAGAGAGGCCTCAGGAGTAGCTGGTGGAGAGTCTTAGAGGCCATAGGGAGCTACTGGGGACTTCAGAACAAAGGAGTGACATAATTTATTATGTATTTCAGTAGGCTCTCATGGTGCTATGTGGACAATAGGAAGAGGAGGGAAGGAGTTGAAACAGAGAGGCCAGCAGGTAGGCAACTGTTGTACTAGGCCACATGAGAGGATGACAGCTTAGCCTAGGGTGATGGAGTAGAGGAGGGTAGAAGTGGTCTGATTATAGATGTGGTATGAAGAAGACCTGCAGTGTAGAGCCAATAAGGTTTGCTGAAGATTGATTGTTGAGTATTAAAGAAGAATCATGGAGGATTCTAGTGTATTTTGCTGTGGGAAAATGGTATTGCTGAGACGGAGAAGTCTCTAAGCAGACCAGGATTAGGAAAGAGCAGGCTCTCATCTTTGGACATATCAATTAGTAAATGCCAATTATACCCCTGAGAAGATGTCAGAAAGACAATTGGTTTACATGAGCTTGGAGTTCAGGGTTGGCACCTGGGCTGGAGACCTAAATTGGTGAGTCATTGGCATCTAGATGGGGCTTCGATTCATGAGGCAGGATGAGAATACAGAATGATGGGGCTCCTGAAAAGGAATAAAGTAGGAATAGGACAGGGTCAATTTTTAAGATACTAACCAGGGAACAGGGACATGACCTGCTGAGCATTCAGCTACATGAGATTGCCCAGTGAGACCAGGAAAGACCAGGTTGGAGAACCAGAGCCTACAGCCTACAAGTGGTTGTTGAAGCCAAGAATGTGGAAGGCAGTTGCAGACTAAAGGGATGAGAGAGAGGAAGAGGAAATGTGGCCTTTAATCTCAGGTCTTTCATTTCCACAAGCTCCCATTCATGGTTTTCTTTGAAGAGTGACTCCTAGAGTGGAACCTGGCTATATGGGCTTGGCTTGGCCATGCTTCCTGGAACATGGGACCTTCACCCCTCTTCCCAGTACTGTACTTGATAACGAAGCTGTGGTCTTGTGAGAGGATGTGGCTTGTTGAAGGTCACAGACTAGCTGGTGACAGAGCATGGCTAGAATCCAGGCCTCCTGTCTGCTAGCCCACTATACCACTTTGTGTGTGACTGCACTGGCCAGGACACTTCCTGTTGTAGGTGACAACACAACTCATTACCACAAAGGAGGTATGTTGGCTCACGTAACTGCTCCAGATGGGGAGATAATGCCAATGCATGTAAGTGGGACCAGGGTTGCAACAGTGTTGTCAGGACTGCCCATCTCTTGTTTCTTACTTTTTATCTCTGTGTGTTCTTTTAAGGGGTAGAGGTGGGGATTGGCTTCTAGCAGCTTTGGGGCAGATCCACAGAGCTCAGAATCCAAGAACAAACTTGGGACTGGCAGGGCCAGAGTAACTCCCCTATAAGCTATAATTGGGAGCAGGAGGAAGAAGGGATTGGCCCATCCCTTTCCTCTCCCCCATGGAATCCTCTGAAGTGGGAGGCAGGGGTTATAGTTCCTCAAAATAAAGGGAAGTTTCTAATGAGAAGAACTGGGAAAGGGATACTGCGCAAATGGTAGCACCAGGCCACTCATGGTCAATAGTTGGGTTTCTACAGTTTTTTCCTTATACTTGCAATCAGGAATGGGTGCTGATAGATCAAAAGGCAAAATGAGAAGAAAAAATTGAGTACAAGCAGGCAATAAAGATCGCAGCTTTTAAAGAGGAAACAAAAATCCTTGCTTTCCCCTCCCCCGCTCTTAGGAATTATGATAGATTTCTGGGATATCATCAGAATTTCTGCCCAATGAGCAAGTATTTTGCTTATATTTTCAACCACACAGCTAACCATTGGGCTGTCTTAATCAGAAACTGGAGTTTAGATCACTAGGACAGAACATCATCTTTATTATTTAGCTTATTTTACATATTTCCTGGTGATTTTGTGTGTTCTTTTCTTTAATACATGAGAGTGGATTTAATTAGTCATGCGTTTTTTTTTAAAGATCTGGAATAGTCAGTGAAAGCTACCTGCACAGTAAATTTTTATAAGCATCTTTTATTCTCTTGCTTAATTTCTTCAGTTTTGACAAATCAGGAGAGGAACCCAATTTTGAGGGGCCATTTGTAATTCTACCACTGCCTAGTTTGTTTTTTGTGGTCCTTTAGAACTTAGCAGTCATATGAGCTTGGACCAAACTAGAGACTAGATTTTTTCATCTATAAAATGGGTCACTTTGAGGCTGGGTAAGAATACATGTGTGGAAATGGCTTTGAACATTGTAGAGCACTGTGGAATTGGAAGATACAATTTTTTCACATTGTTGTATTTTCATATGAGGCAGATGGTTAGCATCTGTGGTGCTGGATTTAGCTCATTAAGCTGGTCACTATTGTACCATGTTCTGTAAGGATGGCTGCTTCCTAACAAAGCATGACACCTCTGTGCCTCCATTTTCTCATCTCAAAAACCAGTTGCGTAGTCCCTGTTCTGCCTTTTCATCATACCATGGTTATGAGGCTCTGGCATAACAACTGGAAGAACATTTTGTAAGCTAGCAGAACACTTATAGAAATGTAAGGTATCATTATTACTGTATATAAAATGCTATTTTTCTACTCTGTTCTCTTTAAAATCACAATCAGCTTTCCTCCATTAAGAGTTTCTTTGGTTTACTCAAGATTACACTAGTTTTTAGATTAAAACTGCCAACATGAAATTAAATTTTTGAAAAACATATGCTGGAAGATAAATATTTCACTTAACAATTAGTTTTCTATAAATGTTACATTAAGAATCATGTTTCCATACAATTGTAATAGGATAAAATTCCATTTAATGTTGGAGAACAGTATGCTTATCACCTAGAATCTTAAAATTTTGAAAAAAAATTGGTTGATTCATTTAAAACTATCCAAGATTGTAATCTTACTTCCTAGATTTCAGCCAGTATTTATTTATTTATTTATTGGTACTAGGGATTGAATTCAGGGGCATTTAACCACTGAGCCACAACCCACATCCCCAGCCCTTTTTTGTATTTTATTTAGAGACAGGGTCTCATTGAGTTGCCCAGGGCCTCACTAAGTTGCTGAGGCTGGCTTTGAACTTGCGATCCTCCTGCCTTAGCCTCCCAAGCTGCTGGGATTACAGGTGTGCGCCATGGTGCTCGGCCAGTATTTCATTTCTTACAGTAAATGTAGAGGTAACCAAATATTTTAACAAAAATTTATTCCTTTAAATTTGTGTATATATCCCTATTCAGTGCTCTATTACAGAGCCTTGTTTTAAAATTTTTTAATCATGCTGCTTTTTTTTTTTTTTTTTTTAGTCCTACAGGGTCACATGTTGAATGGTGTAAACAGCTTATAGCTGCTACAATTTCTAGTCAGATTTCAGGTTCAGTGACATCAGAAAATGTATCCAGAGATTATAAGGTAAGCAACATTGAGTGTTTAATTCATTTTCAGTAACCTAAGCAGCAAAGAAGCTTTGTAGTTTTATTTCAAGTGAGCCTTTGACCCCTTGATGATTAACTGTCATTTGCTTGGGAATGGGGACAAAAGTTCTCTGTTGTTCAATTGGAAATTTAGAAGTTTTACCAGTAGCCAGTACATGTGGTCATATATTTATAACTGAAAGGAAAAACTGTCTTTAGATTATGATCATTCTTTTAAAACTCAAGTTCCATTTTATTATAAGACATACATATATTTTCTTTGTTAATATTCTTTATTTCAGAAAATGTATATGTACATTATCTCCTTAAGCTGACAATTCATTTTTGTATTTAGGTATTATCTGTGAGTATGCAGCATTAACATGTGTAACTAGAATGTAAAAGCAATTGCAAAATTCAAAAGAATGTATGAGCAGCCTCATTTTTTAGTCCTTACTGAAGTGAAAAATTGAATTTATTTTAAATTCTCTTGTTTATTTTAATCTCTTCTGCTTATTCTAGAGTTAAGAGTGATAAGTTCCTTATTAGCAGACACCAGGGCTCCTTTACTCACCACTGGTTTCCCAGCATAATCCTGGAGCATAATAGGTACTGAGTAAATACTTAATGAATCAATTAACAAGCCCCAAATTACTTGCTCCATCTTTGTTCATGATGATCATTATGATCTTGCCCCATCATTTTAATGTCAATAAACTATTAACAGGTACACTAAGTGAAACCATGTTTACATTTCAGTTGTGGTATTTATTTGCGTTGAGGTTTCAGTTTACCATGATCATTTTTGTCTGCTAGGAAGATATGATTGATTTTTTATAAGCATGTATAAATATATATTTAGTATTCTGGACTTGTATTAGTTACAGGCTCTCAAAATCATGATCCTTGCCAGACAGCAAATCTTACAAATAGTTTAAGAACTACAATAAAGATGCTAATTAATTCTAATTGCCTCAGTTCCTCTTTAGCTCATAACATAACAAGTACAGAAACTAACTCAAGAGGCCATCTAATTGAGATTCAGCTATGTTGCTGTCTCTTGCCTCATCCAAGCCAGCAGATGTTGTTAAGTATGCCTATCAGGGGAAGGCATAGCAGTGGATTAGAGGAAACTGGGTAATCTTCCCACCAGAAGAGTGACAGTATATCCCTTAATAGTGTCCCCTGTTACCTGGTTTTTATATTTTCCCAGAAAAGTGTAGCTGGAGCTCCTGATCTTCAAACCTTGACTGGACAAACACAGTGTCCAGTTGGGAGAAGCATTTGCTGTATCACCAATGCCTGGGTGGCTGGCCACTGAGCAGCTATAGATCAGTTGTCCAATTGCCCCCACTTTACCTGAGAAACTGTCCACTGAACGAGATGCTCGAGGACCCATATTGGCAGAGGAAAACTCTCTGACTTTGGTGTGATTTTCTTTATGTGCAATTATGAGTTAATTGTAAATTTTTCATTATGGTTGAATAGTTATGTTGTGTGGCTTCTATAAAAGACTGAATGTTGACTGTGTGCATAGTTTCTAAACTATATATTAGTAGGTCAAACTGAATCTGTACTTTATCATGAAGTAATTTAAGTTTTATTATGTTTAGTCTGTTTACAAATTTTCTGTAACAGAATTAGCTCATGTTATGATGGTTTAACAGATGGTGTTCAAAAAAATAAGACTTAAAAAAATTTCATCCCTGCATCCTACAGTTAAATTCTTTGATGAGTTATTGTAAGAGAGCATGTTTTAAAACTATCTCTGTTATATTTGCCCTATAGCCAAATGTACAAGTTGACATTAAATTTATAATTTGTGAGTTGTTATGCTTCTTCAAGGAAGTTTAGTTTTGTTTTGTTTTTTTGTACCAGGGAATTAACCCAGGGGCACTTGACCACTGAGCCACATCCCCAGCCCTATTTTGTATTTTATTTAGAGAGAGGGTCTCACTGAGTTTCTTAGCCTCACTTTGCTAAGGCTGTTTAGGTTGGTGATGGGACAAAGCATTCCTAGTACATTCATACAAACATGAATAATTAACAACTCATGTTAGATGTTGAGAACAGTTACTTATTCTTTACTCATATCTTAAGTTGTTGGTCAGCCCAGAGTCAGATCACCCAATGTGGTAAGAATACACTGGTGTCATATGAGATGAGTTTGGATGGTATGTCTTGAGTATATTTTAATAGCCTTATAATTATTTTATTATATATTAGAAAAATGAGCACATCAAGCTTATGATTTAATGGATGTTATTGCTTAAAGCAAACAAAATATACAAAGGAGTGGATTTTAAATCAATATATGGACAAATATTAATATCAGTGCAAGTGATAAACAGACATAACAAGCCAAACTGGTAGAGTTGGTATTGTGAGTTGACACAGAAATTTGGCAAACATTGTCCCAGCTGAAAGAGTAGATAGCTGTTAGGTTGAATTGTAGGTTAACTAAATTAATAAATGCATGCTTCGATACCAAGTTATCCTGAAGATTAGTCCAATAATTAAGAATATCAGAAGAAATGTAATAAAATATTTTGCTCCCCCCTACTACCAACTCAGTTATTTTTATTTTTATTAAGTTAACAAAGTAAAAAAATTTCCTCCTTGAATTTGTTAAACAATATAAGAATAAGATCTGAATGTAATCTTCCATAGATCAGGTGAAATAATACAGTCAAAGATTGTAATGAAACATTTCTAGGAACTATTAGTAGAAAGGATGCAGTTGATCAAAGCTTCCATTGTTTGGAAAGTAGAACCAGGCCAAGAAGAGGGAGCCTAATGGAGGAGTACAAACAGTACTGGTTAGCTTTGTGACTTGCATATCTCTGAGGATAGTTTCTTTTTTTTTCTTAATTTATTTACTTATTTTAATTAGGTGTATATGACAGCAGAATGCATTTTGATTCATTGTACACAATTGCAGCACAACTTTATATTTCTCTGGTTATACATGATGTAGCATCACACCATATATGCACTCATACATGTACCTAAGGTAATGATGACCATCTCATTCCACCATCTTTCCTGCTGAGGATAGCTTCTTTATCTGTGAGGATTAACAGGTTTAAGTTAGATTATAAGCCGCTAAATTTCTCTGTTTCTAGAGCATTCTTCAGTTATGCTTTGTCCAGAAAGATTTGATTCTGATCAGCCTTATGGAAATTAGGACACTGCAGGTTTAATGTGGTTATCTTCTGACTCTATCACTCTCATAACTATTCTTTGGTCCTTTGCCTCTCTTTCTCTCCTCCTCACCCATACACACCCAGAAGCTAGGTGTCTTCTCTATATATATTCTGAAGAAAAAGGAGAAAATGGAAAAGGTGTCCTATACAAAGTTTAATCAGTGAACAAGATAGAACAGTAATTAAATTTTGGATCTTCAACAAAAATTTCCAGAAGGAATTTAGAGGGAAGGGAAAGCAATATATGGGAAATACTTCATTAATCTGATTAATCTGGAGGAAGATCTTGGTTAATATTTCTTCTTTCTTTCTTCCTTCCTTTCTTTCTTTCCTTCCTTTCCTTCCCTTCCTTCCTTCCTTCCCTTCCTTCCCCAGGCTGCTTAACCATTGAGCCACATCCCATGTCCTTTTTTTTTTTTTTTTTTCGATTTTTAAAAAATTTTGAAACAGGGTCTTGCTTAGGTCCTCATTAAGTTGCTGAAGCTGGCTTTGAACTTAGGATCCTCCTGCCTCAGCCTTCTGAGTTGCTGGTATTACAGATGTGCATCACCATGCCCAGCAATATTTCTTAAATTGAGGACTAGTCTCTAAAAAGGGAAGCTTAAACATGATTTTTCATAATCTATAACTGTAATCCATTGTCTATAGTCTGGCCTTGTTACATATTAAATCAGAGGTTGCCAACTCAGGTGCCTACATATGACAGTTAACAAGCTGGTCAGACACAGGGGAGTATTACAGAGAACTGGATAGTGATCATGCCCCTCTAAAAGAAATTTTTTTTAAAATCCTGCTACCGTCTGTCTGAGCAATAGATCTCAAGTTTATGACCACTGTAATAGATGGAAAAGTGCTATTTTAACTCCCAGGGTCCTTAGGAGATAGATTTCTTAAAATGACAAGACTTGGACTTCTGCTTCTAGAAAGATGGAGCAATGAACTTTCTCTTGTTCTTCATACTAAGTACAACTAAAAGCCCCAGACATTATCTATAAAGTAAACATAAGAACAGTCTGAAAGTCAAAGACATGAAAGCAAACTGGTTAAGGACCTCAGGACTCAAGAAATTTCATGATCTTGAGTGCCTTGACTTTTGTTTTTGCCACACCACTACAAAAAAAATGGATTTTTTTGGTCTTAGAAAATTGTATGTGGTTAATGCAACAGATGTTAAATTTGGAATCAGAGCACTTTTACCTTGAATCCCAGTCCTGTAACTGACTAGCTGCTTATGAAGTTGCTTAACTTTGTTGAGCCCTCAGTGTCCTCATCTGCATAATGGTATTGTAGCAGAAGCTGAATATGTTAAATAGTGCAACATACGAATGTTATAATAGTGCAACACATACAAATGCTCATTTACTACATACTATCACTAAAAATTTCTATGTGTAAAAACAAATGCAAGAAGAGTATATTGTCCTTGCTGAACATAATCTATTTTAAGAAACATGATGTGAGCATCTGTTCTGAGTTGGGCTACATGGAATTCAGTCAGGCAGAGATGAAGAAAATCATGATACAAGTTGGACCCATGGTGAGTGTTAAAATAGACATGTAAACAGGTGTGGTGGAAGGAAGGAGGGGGAAAGAGCAGGGCATTCTGGGAGTTAAGACTCGAGGGTCCCTGTCAGCACTTTGCAGAAGGGGAACAGATGTAGGTTAGGGCATGTTGAGGTCAGGAGCATGAGCACTAAAGCCAACTAGCTTGGGTTTGAGTCCCTGTTCTGCTGTTGCTGGCTGTATGGCTAGGGACAAGTTGCCTCACCACTCACTGCCTCGGTTTTTGCATTTGTCACATAGGTTGGTGGGAGGGTTGACAGAACATATGTAAAGCACTCAGTAGCATAGCTTAAGCTTTCAACAACTGCTCGTTATTATTTGTAGTTCTAGTACTGGCTGTGTTGAAAGCTTTCTGAGATCCTTTCACACTCTTGGGGGTCTAAGGGTATCAGCTGCCACTTTATCAAGAATTAAGACAGAAGCCAGATTTAGACCAAAATATCAGCTTTAGCAATTGATGAAAACTGGCTTGGGGGGCCTGGCTTAGATATGTTGCAGAGTAGGCTCCCTCATTCACCCACCTAAGGTTAAATTAACTTACCCAAATGCAGTTGTGTCCTCTCTTGGGGCAAAGCCCATACAAGTGAACACCTTGGGCTGGGGGAGAGCGGGCTGTGCCTTCAGGTCTCCCTAGCAGACAGATACTGTAGGGCCAATGTGAAACATGCCAGCTCCACTCCAAAAGCTGTCAAAAATAGATGGTCAGTGGAAGTTCTTGCCCATCTGCTGGGAAGTGCCTGAAGGATGACAAAGGGAACCCAAGGACAGAGGAAGGGAGGTTTACCCCCAACAGAAACTTTCACACACATTTGAATTTTGTTACTATTTCTTGATTTGCTGGAAGCCATTTAGAGTTGGTATGGGCAGGTAAAACTTAGTTAACCTTTGGATATTAGGCTAGCTTTATTGAATAGATCGAAATCACTTACTTTTTTATGCCTTCTTAGAGGTTCTTGGCATGTGTAGGAGGTGAGGGAGGGTTGTGGGCCACATTGAGATAGTTGTGGTCCAAATTAGTGGAGCTGAGACCCATCAACTTAAAGTTACTTATCCTGCCCCATGTACAGTTACCTTAACTGATTTAACCTTCCCAATAATCGTGAGGGAGATGGAGTTAGCGTCATCAATTTAAAGAAGAGACTAAGACTCTGAGGGGTTTATGGCTCATCCAAGTAAGTGGTGGATTCAGGATTTGACTTGAGTTCACTCTTGTAACCTGAGCCAGTTTGCCTCCCTTAGCCTCAGTTTGGGAGATGTTTTCTGAAAGCTTCTAAGGAGGTTTAGATAATCCCACTCCTGGGATTTTAAACTGGTCAGTACTTTGCAGTCATCCCACAACCTCTTCTCATTTTCTTTGTGTAGAAACTGAGGCCCAGAAGGCAGACATTGGGAGCTTCCCTGGCCTTGATTCAAAAGCACTGCCCTCTCCTCTGACTTCCATCAGAATTGGATTCAAGAAGAAAATGAACTTCTGTGTGTGCCTGAAATGGCTTATTTCAGGCAGAATGAACTAGAGAGAAACACAACTAGTTCAGTCAGCTTTTCTGCTGCTGTGACCAAAAGACCTAACAAGAACAACATAGAGGATGGAAAAATTATTTGGGGCTCACGATGTCAAGGTCTCAGTCATAGACAGCCAACTCCGTTGCTCTAGGTCTAAGGTGAGCCTAAACATCAAGGTGGAAGGGCATGACAACAAGGAATCAGAGAGCTCCACTCGCCAAGAACAAAATATATACCTGAAAGGCATGCCCGTAGTGATCCCCCTGCCCCAGCCACACCATACCTGCTTGTAGTTACTGTCCAGTTAATCCATTCAAGTGGATTAAAACACTAATTAGGTTAAAGCTCTCATAACCCAATCATTTCACTCTAAATTTTCTTGAGTTGTTTCACACATGAGATTTTGTAGTAAGCCTTCATTGACCTCCTTCTCATACCAAGAACACTGAGGATTTCACTATAGTAGGTAATGAATGTGAGTTTAAAGCCCAATTATTCTACACCTTTCCAAACTTTCAAGTTAGTGTCTCAAACTAATAGTGAAGGCTTTATTGACAAGGAGCTAGCTATGTCTTCCATATATGAGGCTCAATTGCACTCCCTGGTTCTGCAGTAGATATTATTTCCATAAAATAATTGTGGATGCCGCTTTTTATTTTTCAACTTTTGCTGTCAATTTACATATGAAATATCAAAAGTTGTAGTTACATAACAAATGGGAAAATAATATATCATGATGTGGGAGTGGAGGATTGGAGATTGAGAGGGGAAGAAAGGTGGAGAAAAGGATGGTGGTGTTGGTTTCTTCAGCAAACTTAAAGGGAGTTAAGAGCTGTCATGTGTACTTTTGAGGGGTCAAAGCAGGGTTTCAGGGCTAATTATAGAGACCCTACACCAAGGCAGAAGAGCAGTGTTGTTAGGGACACAAATGTGGAATTAGACTACCATGATTTAAATAGTAGCTGTGCTAACTTGAACTTGGACAGTTTACTTAACTGTGCCTTGATTTTCTCATCGAAAGAAAGAAAGAAAGAAATTGGGCCAATAATAACTTGTCTTTTGTGTGTGTGTGTGTGTGTGTGTGTGTGTGTGTGTGTGTTTTGACAATGATAGTTTTATCTCATAAGGTTGTTTTAAGAATACAATGAGTTTATATGTATAAAGTACTTCAAGGAGTGGCTGGAACATAAAAGTCCTGAGTGTATTTTTATGATGCAACTGCTGCTGAAGGAAAATGTCAGAAGAAATAAAAATTAAACTTTGAATCAGCAAAGACTAGGAAGAAAAAAGTAGTAGTTTGAGAAAGATTATGTTCTTAATGTTTAAAATGGGAGGTCAATGAATACTGTTTAAAGGTGACAAATTAAGAAACAGAAGTAGAACCATTTTTCATAGTAATGGAGGAAATAGAAGAATTAAAAATAGGTCGAATTGAGTGTGGTTGTCTATGGGGAATGAAGCTCTGGGAGGGGAGAGTTTCTATTTCAAAGTTTTTATTACCATAAACATGTTATTTTTATTTTTTTGCTAGCTTTCTTGAGGTGTAGTTAAGTGATAAACCTCATGTATTTGAAGTATACAGCTTGATGAGTTTTGACATATATACACATTCATGAAACAAACCATTATCACAGTTAAGATAAACATCCATAACCCTATTTCTCCCCGCCCTAAAAAAGTGCCACATTTAAGCTTCTTTTTTTTTCTTTTTAATTTGTAGATGGACACAATGCCTTTATTTTATCCATTTATTTTTATGTGGTGTTGTGGATCGAACCCAGTGCCCCACATATGCCAGGCAAGCGCTGTAACACTGAGCTACAACCCTAGCCCACATTTAAGCCTCTTATTCTAAATAGTCTTTATAGGAACTTACAGGTTTTAATACTTTTGAGATACAGTGTCACTTAGCTCAGAATGCCTTTTTGACTTCAATGAGTATTTTAGTGATAATATACTGATGTTTTTTGAAGCATATATTTGTATTCAATTATTTTCTTATCACTTCCGAGTTAAACCATAAAGCTAATAACCAAAATGGTGATTGTCTTTTTTGATGATATGTTTTTAATAGAATACTCACTGTTTAGATGCTAGGATTGCAGCCTTTGGAATGAGATAGAGATATAAAGTCTGCCTCAGACTATTACAACTATTTGCTTTTCAAAATTTACATCCATGTGTGGGCCATTTCTTCTGACCAGGGCTTTCCAGATGTGTGTGTTGCATGTTCAATTAAGATTCACAGGCCACAGGCAAAGGAATAATGTTGCTGAAATAAGTCTCAGTTGAATAGTGTGGCTTCCCTTCTAAGGTTAGCCACCATCCCTTCCTGCCTGGAAGTTTCCCTTAGCTATCCATGTCTATCAGTGCTGGGTTACAGAGCAGGCACCCTATTCTCAATGGGGTGGCCACATTGAGGAGTTTAATTCCATAGTCCAAAGTATGAATTGGAAATATAATTTCAATAGAAGTCAGGCTAAGCTTTGTGATTACCTCAGTTTTATGGTACTGTTAGTTAATACTATAGCTGAACTGTGCTCTAGGTCCAATGTGGGAGTTTCTGTGGTTTTGTTTTGTTTTGTGGGCTGCTTTGAGAGCATAACTGCCTTTTTATGTCATTGCCTCTATGTAGAAAATGCATTCAGTGTTCCAAACAGAAATACAAATGGATTTTTCAAACACAGCCTGTTCCCGATAACTTATAATAGCACTTGACAGAAGAGGTTTGTATTTAAGATAATGTAGTTTGTCTTAGCCTAAGAGTGATACATTTCTCCAAATTATACACTTCCTTGGAAATTATAGGACAAATATTATTAGTATTGATTTGATATTGAATGAAAATTGGAGGGCACATGTGTTAGGATTGATTTCACTAGTTTTATCCAGAGGATTATGATGTCTGTCTAGGGAGTGGGCTGTTGAACTTAACGGCATCTTTCACAGGTCAATAGTAAGATGTCCATGATGATGATGTTCTGTATTTTAACTAACAGGTTTTCAGGAGGCCTGATATAAGGGTAAGGATACCTGGCTTTCTGCAGATGGGCCTCTTCCTTGTGTGTCTATTTAGTGTTCTTTACCTTCTCACTGGTTTTTATGAGTCACTCAGATCAATTTGCTCTGCTGTGTTACAGCTTTAAGTGTTCACTAGAAACGCTTTATTTGTTACAATGTTTTTATGTGCAGTAAAAGCCACTGTGTGTGAGGGCAGGATGCTAAAATTGTTACCAGTGTGTACTACTGACTTTCCTTGTGCTACATGAATTCTGACCAGATGGATGCTCAGGGCAGGGATTATAAATTTAGGCCTACAGAGACCTCTTTTAACTTTGCTTGCCATATGATTCATGCTAAGGAATTTAGCACCACCCCCTCCCCCAAAATAAAATGGTCAGATGTTGTCCATCCAGTCTAAGTAAGGTTTTGAGTCATGTTTGTGTTTGCATGTTGAGTTCAAAAAGCAGGAGTGCTAATCTTTAAAAAAAAAAAAAAAAAAAAAGTACTAAAATCAGTCCCAGTTAGTTTTTAAAATAGAGATACAGCAGATTATAGCTTATATTTTCTTCATGATTTTCTTTCCCTTTATTTCAGAATATTCATAAAGCAAGACAAAGATTGGTAATGTGCATGCAATTAACTCAGCATCAGACATTTAAAATTAACCTGTTTCCATTCAATGAAAACAATGTGGATTTGACAGTATATTTAATGACTTTAGCCTAAAATTTTTAATCTTATTGAAGCCAATGAAGTCGTATAAGAGTAATCAGTTGAGTCAAATTCTTCTATTTTAATTGGTTTACCTTTTTAATCTTGTTTTCATCATGTTTTCTTTTGCTTGTGGTAATCATTTCTTTCATTGATTCACATTGTTAAATATTAGTGTTTGCCTTTACACTTGCATGGATTTTGAAATGCAATGGGTTTTTTTGTTTATTAATTTTCTGGTTTTTTTTTAAATCTAATCAAAGAATAATTCCATTTCTTTGTATTTCAAAAATAGGAATTTCAAAAACCTGGCCACATTTAAATATTACACTGCCTTGAAGTGTAGTTGTACCAACTGTGTACTGAATTCAATCTGATGATAAATTATAAAATGTGATAAATTTATTGACCAAACTGAAGGTGGGAAATATTGAATTCTTTTAAAGCTTTGCTACTTCTTCACTTTTAAAGAAATATAATCACTGGAACAAAAATTTTATTAAATAAAAATATCTATGCTAAATTTTAATATTTTTAGTCTCTGGAATTTGATACCATTCTTAAAAGGTTTTATAATCTTGTCATTTTCAGTATTCACATTCTTTACACTTAACCAACTGAATTAAAAGTTAGGTTTTTTAAAGCTTCAAAAATAATTGATTTTGTGAAGAAATTAAACTAAAAACAATGTACCTTCACAGGTATTGGTAAAAAATTGGAGGATATGTGACCTTTTCATTTCTTGGAAGCATGTTGTTGATACTGCAATTAGAAATATCTAATAAGATGTCGATTCATGTGTCATAGTATTTAGCAATAAGAAACAGACACATATATGTACATATGTATATATAAAAATCTCCAGCATGTGATATGTGCATGTGTGCAGTGGAACTGACCCTTGGGCAAAATAATAGTTCTTTCGAGTATACAAGTAAGTATACTCTAAATTGAATACACACTTAGATGTCTATGAACTGCCTTTGTATTTTGGCCTGACTTTGCCCTTTACCTGGTTTCTGTGGTTCGCTTTATTTTCTATGAGCACATGATGTGCCTGTTGTTTAGTTTCTTTGCTACATGCTATAGTGTTGCTTGATTTTAAAAAGACAGTGCATTCTTTGAAATCCATGTTTGTTTGCTTTACATTTTCTACTCCAACACAAGCAGAATAGATACTCCCATTTTAAGCTGAGGATGCTATATAGATAGCCTACATATTATTTTCTTAACTCCAAGGGGGCAAATGTTGTGATTTGCAAAGCCATGAAAGTTGTGTCAACTTTTACATGCTTACTGTCTCTTTAAAAAAGAAATTCTGTCCTTTCACCTGTCTGTTTGCACGTGTTTCTCTTTCTCTTCTCTGCCTTTTCTTGTCCATGCACCTGGTGCTGTGCAGGAGATACAGGAAGAACACAATGGCTACCCTTCTGAAGCTGAAGCTGATCAGGTGGCAAGTTCTACGTGTTCATCTGTTTGGATCGTGTATCTAGAAGCCATTTCATACTAGATTTCTAGACAATAAGCAAAGCTTTCCAAATGCTCTTACCACTATATTAGCGTTCTCCTGTCCAAATTTGGTAGATTCCATTATGACATTATTTGCAAAAATTGGTTTATCCAACATTTTGTCAACTAGAAATTTGTTCCTCTGTGCTTCTTGGTTCCTCCAGATAGGGGTTATTGATGAGGTTAGTGACTCTCCATCATTGTACGATTCTAAAGTATATTTCCAGAAACCTAGAGGGGACAGACACATAATGCTAAGGGGCTCCTTGAGTATGTGGACTTTATTTTATTCAAATTTGCATGGTCTGTGCCCTTTGTGAGTGTTTATGGAATGAGTACATAATTTTTATATTTACTAATCAGTCTACAAAATCATTCCTATTGGAGTACTTCCTCTTTGCTCAGTGCCTCTGGACCTTCTCTGGAGTCTCAAGGCAGCAGTCCTTTCCTTGTTGCCTTAATGTATGAGACCCATAGGCAAGCAAGCCCCAGGTAGCTCAGTTGCTTTTTGTCCTGCACTGCCTAGCCCCACCTTCCATTGGAGACCCTGGGAAAGAGCTCGATTTGAAAACCACTGCTTTGGACATGCAGCAGCTGCATAAATTGTCCACCTGGAAGCTTAGATTCAGGCTGAGAAGAATAATAGTGGAGAGGCCAGGGTCACCCCTGTGGGCTAGAGCCCTCAAGGGCAAAGTCAGGGAGCTGCAGACCTCATCTGGACCTTCAGGGTCATAAGAAGAGAGTTGAGATGAGATCATCAGAGGAGGTTCCTTATTTGGTGAACACTTTGTGCAAAAGGCACCAAGAGGAATGGGTAATTGTGAGGTCAAATTTACTCCATCCTTTGATTGTACAATACATGGGTTGGATAAATCAAGGGTCAAATCATGTCCTGTGAAACCTGGTAGTTGCTGCAAAAGCTTAATATAGCACAAGTGTGAGTCCATTCTCCTAACACCAGCTTCATAAAGGGAATCTACTGTACTTTAAAAAATAAGCCTTAAAAACTGTTCTCCTCTTGAGTTACCATGCTAAAGCTTAATGTGTTCCTTTTACAAACAAACTTCCTATGGTGAAATCTGATACAGTGGGGTCATTCCTTTGTTTTATTCTGATAGTTGATTTTTCATCATTTAAAAAGCATGTCTCAGATTTAATTATCACAAGTGAGGATATTATCTGTTTTACCAAAACATTTATGCCTTGTGTAAATGCACAGGTGTTTCCAGCCACACTTGACATGACTATGGGAAAAGAAGAGAAAGGTTTGCTCCTTAGTCTCTATCTTGACAGCATTGTGCATTCCCCAAATAGTCAATCACCACTGTCTCCCACCTGCAATTTTTCATTAGCTAGTCCTGAATTGAGAACTTTACAGTGTTCCATGTGGCTTGCTGGAAAGTTTAGTAGAAATCTTATCTTCTCTAATCCCCTTCAGATTCTATTGATCAGAATAGCTTGTTTTTATAAATATATTTCAAATAATATATCCCCGTTTATTTTTAAGTATAAGTTAAGGGATTTACATCTGTATAATATATAATAAGCCTTACCAATTTATTATTTGAAGTAATTGAAAACTATGAAATTGATTAAAGTAGCTTTCTTACTTTGTAACTATTCTATAAAATTAGTCACTGGTTCACATAATAAATTAAGGCAAATTTTCAAATTAAGGTTTCTGTTAAGATATTTTAATATTTCTAAAACCAGGCATTTAAAAGTATACATATTGGCTTATGTTTTGTTGCATAAAAGGTATAGTCCAAATCAGATAGATGTGAGCATTAAATCTAAAATGATTCTCCATGTTCCCTTTAATGTGTTAATGCCTTAAAATTTTTGGCTGAAAATATCTTAACTAATCTGTACTAAAAATTAAACAGAATAAATTGTTTAGAATTAATGATTGGTCCTAATATATATTATATTAACCATATATCTTTGGATAAGGAGAAAAATGGACCGTGTATTTTGTTCCCTTTCAGAAAAAAAGACATACCTCAACCAACATTTTAGCATCGAATTTGCTATTTATATTTTAACATTTTTCTTTGTTTAAAAAAAACAGTATGAAACTACTCTTTATAGTGTTTCTAACTTGACCTTTAAGTCCCTTTAATGAAAAATTGAAATATTCTTGTAACTATGAAAAATCATCAGTCATTTTTACTTTTCAGTAATTTAGATTAGAATTATAAAATACATCCATTTTGCTTTACAAAATTATTGCCGAAAACTTGGTGTTGTTCAACCTGTTTTCCACTGAACACTAGTGGCTTCCTGGTGTTGACAGGTATTCCTTGGAAATGCAGCCCCTGTTCAAATAGGTATGAGACATGCATTATTATACTTTAGCGCCCTCTTGCTGCCTTGGTGTACATTAACACACTAAAGACTTTGTCTCTCTAAACAAATAGCTTAACTTGTTTTGTTTAACCCAGCATTTCCCAAACTTTTCTTTTTTTTTTAAGATCTATTCACATTTCTTGGGAAATTAATGCTCTGTGAAACACAACTTTGGAATTTCTAGGGTTTTGATCACCTTATTTTTTTTATGACACATTTTGTCATACATGCCAGGGTGAAAATGAATGGTTTCCTTGGCAACATCTCAGAGAGATGGTGGTGACTTTGAATAGGCCCCAGATTCAGGCTCCAGTTCCTAGCACTATACTCCAAGAGCACTGCTTTCTGACCTCCCCTGAATTATCTGGCAGCATCTAACCAAGCTTATAAGAAACTGGCTACTGGACTGTAATGCCCGTCTGGTCATTTAAAAATGTGGGCATGAAATGTGCCGGCATGAAATGTACAAGGCATCGTTCTAGTATCATTGTCGCCATACAGGAAACTTATAGTAAGACATTAGCAGTTTTCTTGGTGTGCTTGAAATTAGCACAAAACTGAATTGGTTTGAGAAATGCCTGATGAGCATATCCTGCTCCACAGTACAGACTAGAATATTGGTTGAGTATCTCTTATCCAAAATGCTTGGAACCAAAAATGTTTCAGATTTGGGATTTTTTATTTTGGAATATTTTAATGTACATAACAAAATATCTTGGGAATAAGACCCAAGTCTAAAATTAAATTTGTTTCATGTATACTTTATACACATAACCTGAAATTTTATATAATATACAATATTTTTAGTTCCTGTGTTTTAACTGTGACCCATCACATGAGATCAAGTGTAGAATTTTCCACTTGTGGCATCATGTATGTGCTCAAAATATTTTAGACTTTGGAGCATTTCAGATTTGGATTTTTTAATTAGAGATGCTCAACCTGTATTCTTTTGTACTAAATGAGAACATACTCTCTTGTGGCCTGGATTGGGTAAACTGAAAAATTCCACCCTCCATGTCCCCTGTTAAATACTTGGTGTATGTGTGTGTGCACACACACGTGTGGCTGGGTTGCAATACCAGAGCCTAGAACTTTCCTTGGTTATGTTCTGAGATCATTCTTTGATTATTTGATTAGGGTTTGGGGTTTCCTAAACTGTCTCATAGGCTGGGTCATTTCTGTGGCAAGCCAAGCACCTACATCTAATGTTTTTATTTGTATTAGTTTCATGCTCAGAAGGTGACCTTTTTTTCTGACCTTATTTCCAAATTCTGGAGGCATCTTATATATTAGCTATATGTGTAGTGATTACAGTATCTATCTGTCATGTCAAGGCCCTTCTGTATTAATGCTTTCTAACTGTGAAATGTAAATATGTTGTAATAATTTGCTAGAATATGCAGCATGATGTCCTGTGATGCTGAGCTTTGAAACTGTCTTTTAAAGGGAGGGGGCATACATTGTGCACGCTTACATGGCCTTGTAGAGAGCACAGAACACCACATTTTTCTCAGGTGTACAGATGTAAAGTAAGATTTACTCCTGTTTTTTTTTTTTTTTTTTTTGCCAGGCTCTAAGGGATGGAAATAAGTTGGCACAGATGGAAGAAGCGCCGCTTTTTCCAGGAGAATCAATTAAGGCTATTGGTAAGTTTAATGCATACATTTTGCTTATAGAGATCCCGAAGATGAAATGGCACTTCATTTGTGAGTACAGGTTTTATATAAGCTGGATATCAGCCAGACCAATTTGGGGACACATGGACTAGGTCTATTCATTCTTATTACTGTCATCCTGACCTTAAGAGATAGAAAACTGTAGAGGATCCCATTAAGCTGTAATTGAGTATTAGTTGGCATTACCAAGAGAAGAGGGTCCCAACTTTTCCTGATGAACCAAGAGGTAATTAAACACTTAGTGTAGTGTCAGTTCACTACTTTATTGAAATATTTCACCATATAGAAAACGTTTTGGTAAACAGTCCATATCATATTTTAATAACAGTTTTGAGGACTTTGCAAAGAAATTTTAGTGGCTTATAAGATTCCAAAAAGTATAATTTTAGTGCAAGAAAAGGGCATTATGTGTTACCATCCTGGATTGTAAAGATAATGGCACGAGTGCTCCCATATCCCTCCGTGGTGTGTCGTCAGGCATTTTAGGAGGTAGTTGATTGTGCCATGGGTGGATGGGAGGGGCAGCTGAGTGCCAACTTTTCTTTCTTTTTTATTTGTTCTAATTAGTTATACATGACAATAGAATGTATTTTAACATATCATACATAAATGGAGTATAACTTCTCATTCATCTGGTTGTACATGATGTAGGTTCACACCAGTCATGTAATCCTATATGCACAATTCATTTTTCTATCCTTCTTACCCTTATTTCCCCTCCCCTCCCTTCACTCCCCTCTGTCTAATCCAAAGTACCTCTATTCCCTAGCCCTTCCTTATTGTGAGCTAGCATCTGCATATCAGAGAGAACATTCGGCCTTTGGATTTTGGGGATTGGCTGATGTCACTTAGCATGATAGTCTCCAGTTCCATCCATTTACTGGCAGATGCCAAAATTTCATTCTTTCATATGGCTGAGTAATATTCCATCATGTATATCTAGCACATTTTCTTTATCAATTCATCAATAGTAGGGCACCTAGTTTGGTTCCATAGCTTAGCTATCAACAATAAATATTGGTGAGGATGTGGGGAAAAAGGTACACTTATACATTGCTGGTGGGTGCCACGTTTTTATATCATCAGTTTGTTGGGTTGAACAATCTGCTTTGCGAGGCTGAGCATTTTCTTCTTCCTTCATGGCTGTCTCTCAAAGGTATGTGCTCAGTTTCATAGGATGGTCATCTTGTATCAAGAACATTTGAGTAGCTAGGTTCTTCTACCTAAGTCTTCAAATAACTCTTCCTGCTGAATATCCCAGTCTGGGCTCTTGGCTTATCCATTTTTGGTTTTCCTTGGCTTCTGCAACTTGATTCTCTCTTGGTCTCTGACTGTTTCTTCTTCCAGCCCCGCTCCATGCTGCCTTCTGAATGATCTGTTTAAAATTTGAGCTAAATATGATTGCCCTTGCTTTTTCTCCAGACCTTATTAACTATACAGATTAAAAGTGTACAATGTGTAGAGGGGTTTATTTACTTTCTCACTGTTCCAAAGTCCACTTAGAAGAGATTAGAGCTGATATAGATGATTGATCACATTGTATGTATATCAGATACACTTTGAATTAGTAAGGAGTGTTATGAAAGCTTGGATTGCAAGTTTATAGTTGTCTTTTTAAGAAGAGAAGACTTCAGTGGATCCAGCTGTAGTTCTTTCTCTCCTGTTGGTTTCTCCTTTCGCTCTGGAAATGGAACTCTGGGAGAAGGATGCTCCCTCCTGGCTCCATTCCTCTCCCAACTGTTGGAATATATACGTTAAGGATATCTGCACATCCTTAAGTAATTTAAGTATACTTTAAATGCCTCCAGTGGCTTTCAAAGGGTAAGTAAATTAACCCCTACTTTTAAATAAAATATATTCCTGGAGGCAAAGTATTAAAATAGGTCATTGTAAAGTAAAGTACTCTCCATGGATTATTATTTCAGTTTGTCACTGTCAGAATATGAAGAGTTTTGACACAGTATATGCCTGGGAAGTCATTATCATAGTCAATGTAGTGAATGTATCCATCATTACCATCCAAACCAGAGGTTTCTTTATGTCCCTTTGTTATTCCCTACTTCTGGTATATTCCTCCCTATCTTCAAGTGCTATAAACTAGATTATATTTTCTGGTATGTTTAGAAATTAAATCATTGTATATATTCTTTATTGTCTAGCTTCTTTCAATTTGTACTCATTTTGATATCCATACTGTGATGTGAGTCGATAGTCATTCCTTTTTGTTGCTGAATAGTATTTCATTATATGGACACATGACAGCTTGCTTATGTGTTCATCTATTGGTGGATATTTGAGTTGTTTCTACTGGTTGTCTGCTACAAATAAAGCTGCTGTGACATTTATATACAAGTCTTTGTATGAGCATATATTTCCTTTTCTCTTCGGTAAATATCCTTAAGGTATGGAGTATCTGGGTCATATGATAGGTGTACAATTAACCATTTACGAAACTACTAAATTATTTTCCAAAGTGATTGAACCAGTATATATTCTCACCAGCAATATATGAGCATTTCAGTTCTTCTTTCCAATCTGAGTGTCTTTTAATTATTTTCCTTCCTTTATTTTTCTTGCTTGAACCTCCAGTATAATGTTAAAGAAAAGAGGTGAGGAGAGCAGACATTCTTGTCTTGTTGCTGGTCTTGGGAAAGCGTTCATACTTTCACTATTAAATATGATGTTAGCTGTATGGGGTTTTTTTGTTTGTTTGTTTGTTCTTGTGGATGCCTTTTGTCATGTTGAGGAGGTTCCTTTCTATTCCTAGTTTGCTGAGAGTTTTTATCAGTAATGAATGTTAGATGGTGAGGTGCTAAGCAACTCAGTGAGACCCTGTCTCTAAATAAAACAAAATAGGGCAGGGGATATGGCTCAGTGGTTGAGTGCCCCTGGGTTCAACATTCTGTCTGTCATATTCTAACAAAGAATATGAATGTTAGATTTTGTCAAATGCATTTTCTGTATTGATTAATATAATCATTTATTTTTCTTTAGTTTATAATATGGTGGATTATATTACTTAATTTCTGAATGTTTAATCAACCTTGCATTCCCTGGATAAACTCTATTTTCTTATAATGTATTTTGTTGGTTTGATTCATTTAAAATTGCAGAAACTTTACATCAATTTTTATGACATATTGCTCTGTACTTTTCTTGTAATGACTTTGTTGGTTTTTGCATCAGAATAATGCTATCCTTGTAGAGTGAATTAGAAATCATTCTCTTTTCCTCGGTCTTCTGGAAGAGTTTATTTCTTCCTCAAATATTTTGGTACCTGAATCTTTAGTCTTATTTAAAAAAATAAAATAAAAAAATAAAAAAATAAAAAAAAATATATATATATATATATATATATATATATTTTTTTTTTTTTTTTTTTTGCTTTATTTTTATATGGTGCTGAGGATCAAACCCAGTGCCTCAGGTGTGCTAGGCAAGCACTCTACCAATAAGCCACAACCCCAGTCCTCTTTAGTCTTCTTTATGGGAAGGTTTTAAGTAAAAATTTAATGTCTTTAGTAGTTGTAGGATTACTTGGTTGTATTTTTTTAATTTCCATTCTCTTTTTAAAAACTAATTAATCAATTTATTTTAATTAGTTATATATGACAGCAGAATGCATTTTGATTCATTGTACACAATTGCAGCACAACTTTTTGTTTCTCTTATTGTACACGATATAGAATCGCACCACATGTGCAGCCATACACGTACTTAGGGTAATGATGGCCATCTCATTCCACCATCTTTCCTGCCCCCATGCCCCCTCCCCTTCCCTACCCCCCTTTGCCCAATCAAAGTTCTTCCAGTTTTCCCATGTGCCCCCCCGCTTATGGATCAACATTCAGCCTTTGGCTTTTTGGGATTGGCTTACTTCTCTTAGCATGATATTCTCCAGCTCCAGTCATTTGTTATGTATGACAGCGGAATGTATTTCAATTCATAGCACACATATAGAGCACAGTTTTTCATATCTCTGGGTGTACACTAGAGTCATACCATTTGTGTCTTCATACATGTACTTGGGATAATGATGTCCATCTCATTCTACCATCTTTCCTACCTCTATGTCTCCTCCCTTCCCCTCCCTCCCCTTTCCCTATCCAGATTTCCTCCATTCCTCACATGCTCCCCTCAACCCCCATTATGGATCAGCCTCCACATATTAGAGAAAACATTTTGTATATGGCTTGAGATTGGCTTACTTCACTTAGTATAATATTCTCCAACTCCATCTATTTACCTGCAAATGCTGTGATTTTATTCTCTTTTAATGCTGAGTAATATTCCATTGTGTATATATACCACAGTTTCTTTATCCATTCATCTATTGAAGGGCATCTAGGTTGGTTCCACAATTTAGCTATTGTAAATTGTGCTGCTACAAACATTGATGTGGCTGCGTTACTATACTATGCTGTTTTTAAGTCCTTTGTGTATAAACGGGGGTGGGGTGGGGGGGTGGGATAGCTGGGTTAAATGATGGTTCCATTCCCAGTTTTGCAAGGAATCTCCATACTGCTTTCCAGAGTGGTTTCACCAATTTGCAGTCCCACCAGCAATGTATGAGTGTGCCTTTCTCCGCACATCCTTGCCAACACTTATTGTTGTTTATATTCTTGATAACTGCCATTCTGACTGGAGTGAGATGAAATCTTAGAGTAATTTTGATTTGCATTTCTCTAGTAATTAGACATGTTGAACATTTTTTTCATATATTTTTTGATTGAGTGTATATCTTCTTCTGAGAATTGTCTGTTCAGCTCCTTGGTCCATTTATTGATTGGGTTATTTGTTTTTTTGGTGTTAGGTTTTTTGATTTCTTTATATATCCTGGAGATTAGTGCTCTATGTGATGTGCATGTGGCAAAAATTTGCTCCCAAAATGTAGGTTTTCTCTTCACCTCACTGATTGTTTATTTTGCTGAGAAGAAGCTTTTTAGTTTGAGTCCATCCCATTTATTGATTCTTGATTTTATTTCTTGCAATTTAGGAGTCTTTTTAAGGAAGTTGGGGCCTAATCTGACATGATGAAGATTTGGGCCTACTTTTTCCTCTGTTAGGCACAGGGTCTCTGGTCTAATTCCTAGGTCCTTGATCCACTTTCAGTTGAGTTTTGTGCAGGGTGAGAGAGAGGGGTTTTAGTTTCATTTTGCTGCATATGAATTTCCAGTTCTCCTAGCACCATTTTTTGAAGAGGCTGTCTTTTCTCCAATGTATGTTTTTGATGCCTTTGTCTAGTATGAGATACCTGTATTTATGTGGGTTTGTCTCTGTGTCTTCTATTCTGTACCATTGGTCTACAAGTCTATTTTGGTGCCAATACCATGCCATTTTTGTTAATCTAGCTTTATAATATAATTTAAGGTCTAGTATTGTGATACCTCCTGCTTCTCTCTTCTTGCTAAGGATTGCTTTGGCTATTCTGGACCTCTTATTTTTCCAAATGAATTTCATGATTGCTTTTTCTATTTCTATAAGGAATGACATTGGGATTTTAATTGGAATCACATTACATCTTTATAGCGTTTTGGGTAGTATGGCCTTTTTAAAAAAATTTTTATTGTTGGTTGTTCAAAACATTACATAGTTCTTGACATATCATATTTCACACTTTGATTCAAGTGGGTTATGAACTCCCATTTTTACCGCGTATACAGATTGCAGAATCACATCGGTTACACATCCACTGATTTACATATTGCCATACTAGTGTCTGTTGTATTCTGCTACCTTTCCTATCCTCTACTATCCCCCCTCCCCTCCCCTCCCATCTTCTATCTCTACCCCATCTACTGTAATTCATTTCTCTCCCTTGATTTTTTTTCCCTTTCCCCTCACTTCCTCTTGTATGTAATTTTGTATAACCCTGAGGGTCTCCTTCCATTTCCATGCAATTTCCCTTCTCTCTCCCTTTCCCTTCCATCTCTCATCCCTGTTTAATGTTAATCTTCTTCTCATGCTCTTCCTCCCTACTCTGTTCTCAGTTACTCTCCTTATATCAAAGAAGACATTTGGCATTTGTTTCTTAGGGATTGGCTAGCTTCACTTAGCATAATCTGCTCTAATGCCATCCATTTCCCTGCAAATTCTATGATTTTGTCATTTTTTAATGCAGAGTAATACTCTGCATAAATACCACATTTTTTTAATCCATTCGTCTATTGAAGGACATCTAGGTTGGTTCCACAGTCTTGCTATTGTGAATTGTGCTGCTATGAACATCGATGTAGCAGTGTCCCTGTAGTATGCTCTTTTTAGGTCTTTAGGGAATAGACCGAGAAGGGGAATAGCTGGGTCAAATGGTGGTTCCATTCCCAGCTTTCCAAGAAATCTCCATACTGCTTTCCAAATTGGCTGCACCAATTTGCAGTCCCGCCAGCACTTGTTGTTGTTTGACTTCATAATGGCTGCCAATCTTACTGGAGTGAGATGGTATCTAGGGTGGTTTTAATTTGCATTTCTCTGACTGCTAGAGATGGTGAGCATTTTTTCATGTACTTGTTGATTGATTTTATGTCCTCCTCTGAGAAGTGTCTGTTCAGGTCCTTGGCCCATTTGTTGATTGGGTTATTTGTTATCTTATTGTTTAATTTTTTGAGTTCTTTGTATACTCTGGATATTAGGGCTCTATCTGAAGTGTGAGGAGTAAAGATTTGTTCCCAGGATGTAGGCTCCCTATTTACCTCTCTTGTTATTTCTTTTGCTGAGAAAAAACTTTTTAGTTTGAGTAAGTCCCATTTGTTGATTCTAGTTATTAACTCTTGTGCTATGGGTGTCCTATTGAGGAATTTGGAGCCCGCCCCCACAGTATGTAGATCATAGCCAACTTTTTCTTCTATCAGACGCCATGTCTCTGATTTGATATCAAGCTCCTTGATCCATTTTGAGTTAACTTTGGTGCATGGCGAGAGAAAGGGATTCAGTTTCATTTTGTTGCATATGGATTTCCAGTTTTCCCAGCACCATTTGTTGAAGATGCTATCCTTCCTCCATTGCATACTTTTAGCCCCTTTATCAAATATAAGATAATTGTAGTTTTGTGGATTGGTTTCTGTGTCCTCTATTCTGTACCATTGGTCCACCCACCTGTTTTGGTACCAGTACCATGCTGTTTTTGTTACTATTGCTCTGTAATATAATTTGAAGTCTGGTATCGCTATACCACCTGATTCACACTTCCTGCTTAGAGTTGTTTTTGCTATTCCGGGTCTTTTATTTTTCCATATGAATTTCATGATTGATTTATCTATTTCTACAAGAAATGCTGTTGGGATTTTGATTGGCATTGCATTAAACCTAAAGAGAACTTTTGGTAATATCGCCATTTTGATGATGTTGGTTCTGCCTATCCATGAACAGGGTATATTTTTCCATCTTCTAAGATCTTCTTCTATTTCTCTCTTTAGGGTTCTGTAGTTTTCATTGTATAAGTCTTTCACCTCTTTTGTTAGGTTGATTCCCAAGTATTTTATTTTTTTTGAGGATATTGTGAATGGAGTGGTTGTCCTCATTTCCATTTCAGAGGATTTGTCGCTGATATACAGGAATGCCTTTGATTTATGCATGTTGATTTTATATCCTGCCACTTTGCTGAATTCATTTATTAGCTCTAATAGTTTCTTTGTAGACCCTTTTGGGTCTGCTAGGTATAGAATCATGTCACCTGCAAATAGTGATAATTTAAGTTCTTCTTTTCCTATTTTTATGCCTTTAATTTCTTTCGTCTTTCTAATTGCTCTGGCCAGTGTTTCAAGAACTATGTTGAACAGAAGTGGTGAGAGAGGGCATCCCTGTCTTGTTCCAGATTTTAGAGGGAATGCCTTCAATTTTTCTCCGTTCAGAATGATGCTAGCC
Organism: Marmota flaviventris; assembly: GCF_047511675.1. Classification (NCBI taxonomy): domain Eukaryota; kingdom Metazoa; phylum Chordata; class Mammalia; order Rodentia; family Sciuridae; genus Marmota; species Marmota flaviventris. The sequence continues at coordinate 130,814,326 of NC_092518.1, forward strand.
TGAGGCTTAGCATAGATAGCTTTTACAATATTGAGGTATGTTCCTGTTATCCCTAGTATTTCTAGAGTTTTGAACATGAAGGGATGCTGTACTTTGTCAAATGCTTTTTCCGCATCTATCGAGATGATCATATGGTTCTTATCTTTAAGTCTATTGATGTGGTGAATAACATTTATTGGTTTCCGTATATTGAACCAGCCTTGCATCCCAGGGATGAATCCTACTTGATCATGGTGCACAATTTTTTTGATATGTTTTTTTATCCGATTCGCCAGAATTTTATTGAGGATTTTTGCATCTAGGTTCATTAGAGATATTGGTCTGTAGTTTTCTTTCTTTGAAGTGTCTTTGTCTGGTTTAGGAATCAGGGTGATGTTGGCCTCGTAGAATGAATTTGGAAGTTCTCCCTCTTTCTCTGTTTCCTGGAATAGCTTGAAAAGTATTGGTATTAGTTCTTCTTTAAAGGTTTCATAAAACTCTGCTGTATACCCATCCGGTCCTGGGCTTTTCTTAGTTGGTAGTCTTTTGATGGCTTCTTCTATTTCCTCGATTGATATTGGTCTGTTTAGGTTGTCTATATGCTCCTGACTCAATCTGGGTAGATCATATGACTTAAGAAATTTATCGATGCCTTCACTATCTTCTATTTTATTGGAGTATAAAGATTCAAAATAATTTCTAATTATCTTCTGTATTTCTGAAGTGTCTGTTGTGATATTGCCTTTTTCATCCCGTATGCTAGTAATTTGAGTTCTCTCTCCTCTTCGTTAGCATGGCTAAGGGTCTGTCGATCTTATTTATTTTTTCAAAGAACCAACTTTTAGTTTTGTCAATTTTTTCAATTGTTTCTTTTGTTTTGATTTCATTAATTTCAGCTCTGATTTTAATTATTTCTTGCCTTCTACTTCTTTTGCTGTTGATTTGCTCTTCTTTTTCTAGGATTTTGAGATGAAGTGGGAGATCATTTATTTGTTGATTTTTTTCTTTTTTTAAGGAATGAACTCCAGGCAATGAATTTTCCTCTTAGAACTGCTTTCATTGTGTCCCTTAGATTCCGATATGTTGTGTCTGTGTTTTCATTTATCTCTAAGAATTTTTTAATTTCCTCCTTGATGTCTTCTATAACCCATTGATCATTCAGTAACCTATTGTTCATTCTCCAAGTGATGTATGCTTTTTCCTTCCTTCTTTTATCGTTGATTTTCAGTTTTATTCCATTATGATCAGATAGGATGCATGGTATTATCTCTACTCCTTTATATTGTCTAAGAGTTGCCCTGTGACATAATATATTATCTATTTTTGAGAAGGATCTATGTGCTGCTGAGAAAAAAGTGTAACTGCTTGATGTTGGGTGGTATATTCTATATATGTCAATTAAGTCTAGGTTATTAATTGTGTTATTGAGTTCTATAGCTTCATTATTCATCTTTTGTTTGGAAGATCTGTCCAGTGGTGAGAGAGGTGTGTTAAAGTCTCCCATAATTATTGTATGGTGGTCTATTAGACTCTTGAACTTGAGAAGATTTTGTTTGATGAACATAGCTGCACCATTGTTTGGAGCATATATATTTATGATTGTTATGTCTTGTTGGTGTATGGTTTCCTTGAGTAGTATGTAGTGTCCCTCTTTATCTCTTTTGATTAACTTTGGCTTGAAATCTATTTTATTTGATATGAGTATGGACACTCCTGCTTGTTTCCGAAGTCCATATGAATGATATGATTTTTCCCAACCTTTCACCTTCAGCCTATGTATGTCTTTTCCTATCAAATGCGTCTCCTGTAGGCAGCATATTGTTGGGTCTTGTTTTGTGATCCATTCTACTAGCCTGTGTCTCTTAGTTGGTGAGTTTAAGCCATTAACATTGAGGGTTATTATTGAGATATGGATTGTTCTTCCAGCCATATTTGTTTATTTATGTTACTTAACATGGTTTGTTTTTCCTCTTTGATTATTTTTCCCTTTACTGTACTACCTTCCACTGTTGGTTTTCATTGTTATTGTCCATTTCCTCTTCCTGTAATGTTTTGCCGAGGATGTTTTGAAGAGATGGTTTTCTAGCTGCAAATTCTTTTAACTTTTGTTTATCGTGAAAGGTTTTAATTTCCTCTTCCATCCTGAAGCTTAATTTCGCTGGATACACAATTCTTGGTTGGAACCCATTTTCTTTCAGCGTTTGAAATATGTTGTTCCAGGATCTTCTAGCTTTCAGAGTCTGTGTTGAAAGATCAGCTGTTATCCTGATTGGTTTACCCCTAAATGTAATCTGCTTCCTTTCTCTTATAGCTTTTAAAATTCTCTCCTTATTCTGTATGTTGGGCATCTTCATTATAATGTGTCTAGGTGTGGATCTCTTATGATTTTGCACATTCGGTGTCCTGTAGGCTTCTAGAATTTGGGATTCTGTCTCATTCTTCAAGTCTGGGAATTTTTCTCGTATTATTTCGTTGAATAGATTGCTCATTCCTTTGGTTTGGACCTCTATACCTTCCTGTATCCCAATGACTCTTAAGTTTGGTCTCTTTATGTTATCCCATATTTCTTGGATGTTCTGCTCATGGTTTCTTAACAGTCTCGCTGAGCTGTCTATGTTCTTTTCAAGTTGAAATACTTTGTCTTCATTGTCTGATGTTCTATCTTCTAAGTGTTCTACTCTGCTGGTAGTATTCTCATTTTAGTGTTTAAGTTGGTTTATTGCTTCCTGCATTTCTAGGATTTCTGTTTGTTTGTTTTTTATAACCTCTATCTCCCTGTTTAGTTGATATTTTGCTTCTTGGATTTGTTTATGTAACTCATTGTCAAAGTGATCTTTCATTGTCTGATTTTGCTGTCTAATGTCTTCCTTGAGACTCCAGATCATCTGAAGCATGTAAATCCTGAATTCTTTATCTGACATTCCATCTGCTGCAGCTATTACCTCTTCTAAATTGAGTTGACCTGCATTGCTTGTGGTCCTTTCTTTCCTTGTCTTTTCATACTGCTCGTGTTTCTTTCTGCTTGGTGAAACTGTTGTGTTATTGAATTTTCCCCCTATATATTTATATTGCTCTTGTATAGTTGCAAAGTCTCCCTTGCAGGGGCGGGCGGCGGCTGTGTTCCTCCTCCAATTGGGGTGATCTGTCTATCTTGCCGGCGGGCCGCTGGGCCCTTTCTCCAGGTCGCGTGGTCTGCCTACCTTGGGGGCAATGGCTGGGCCCCTCCTCCAATAGGGATGATCTGTTTACGACGCTGGCAGGCCGCTGGGCCTGTTCTCCAGGTTGCAGGTCTGCCTACCTTGCAGGTGCAGGCGACGGCTGTGCCCCTCCTCCAATTGGGGTGATCTTTCAACTAGGTTGGCGTGCCGCCGGGTCCCTTTTCCGGGCCGCGCGGTCTGCCTACCTTGTGGGTGGCAGCTGGGACCTTCCTCCAATTGGGGCGATGTGTCTACCACGCCGGCAGGCCACTGGGCCTGCTCCACTGGTCGGTCGCAGGTCTGCCTAACTTGCAGGCGCGGGCGGCGGCTCTGCTCCACCACTCCTCCAATTGGGGTGATGTGTCTACCACGCCGGCGGGCCGCTGGGCCTGCTCTGCCGGTTGGTCGCAGGTCTGCCCACCTTGCAGGCGCGGGCGGCGGCTCTGCTCCGCCCCTCCTCCAATTGGGGCGATGTGCGGGCCGCTGGGCCTGCTCCGCCGATGGGTCGCAGGTCCCACCTTGCAGGCGTGGAAAGTGGCTCTGCTCCGCACCTCCTCCAATTGGGGTGATGTGTCTACCATGCCAGCAGGCCGCTCAGCCTGCTCCGCTGGTCGGTCGCAGGTCTGCCTACCTTGCAGGCGCGGGTAGCGGCTCTGGTCCGCACCTCCTCCAATTGGGGCGATGTGTCTACCACGCCAGCAGGCCGCTGAGCCTGCTCCGCTGGTTGGTCGCAGGTCTGCCTACCTTGCAGGCGCGGGTAGCGGCTCTGCTCCACACCTCCTCCAGTTGGGGCGATGTTAGTATGGCCATTTTGACAATATTAATTTTGCCTCTCCAAGAGCGTGGGAGATCTTTCCATCTTCTAAGGTCTTCTTCATTTCTTTTTTTAGTGTTCTGTAGTTTTCATTGTAGAGGTCTTTCACCAGTTTTGTTAAGTTGATTCCCAAGTATTTTATATTTTTGGAAGCTATTGTGAATGGGGTAGTTTTCCTAATATTTGTTTCAGAGGATTCATCACTGATGTTTAGAAATGCAGTTGAACTTGGTTGTATTTTTCCTTCCAAGTAAGCTTTAGTAGTTTATATCTTTCTAGAAATTTGCCCATTTAATCTGAGTTGTCAAATTATTGTCCAGTTGTTTATCACATCCTCTTATTATTCACTTAATATCCATAGGATATGTAGTGACATCACTTTTCTCATTTTTATATTGTATTATGCAGGCTTTTCTTTTTACCACTATTTTCTTTACCTTTTAACAAACAGATACTTTTTTAGAAGTTTCTTCAAAAGTTAAATGTACACCTACTATATGACCTAGACACTCCATTCTTTAGGTATTTACCCACCCCCCCCAAAAAAGGAAATACACATCCAAAAACTTGTACGTAAATGTTTTTAGCAGCTTTATTTGTAGAAACAACCCAAATATCTACCAATAGATGAATGGATAAGCAAACTATCATGTATCTTTACAGGAAAGACTTTTCAGCAATAAAAAGAAGTATGAAAACATGATGGCCATTGCAAGAATACTACAGAGTATATATGTCATACATATAGATGTAAAACTTCTAAAAATTTTAATAAGTCAAATCCAACAGTATATAAAAATGATACTACATAATAAGCAAGTAGATTTTATCCTGGGAATTCAAGGTAAATTTAATATTCAGAGATTAATTAATCCCCTAGTTAGAGGTTTATCAATTTTATTGATCTTCTCAAAGAATCAGCTTTTAGTTTCATTATTTTATTTTCTATTTCATTTAGTTCCACTCTGATCCTTAGTGTTTCCTGGGTTTAATTCTCTCTTCTTTTCTAGTTTCTTGAGGTAGGAGCTATGGTCATTGATTTGAGGCCTTTCTTCTTTTCTAGTCTAGGTGTTCAGATTTTCTTTCAAGTGCTTCTTTAGAAGTGGTATCTCACCAATTATGATGTTGTGCTTTCACTTTCATTCAATTGAAAATGCTTAAGTTTTCGTTTTGATTTCCTTTTTGAACCTTGGGTTATTCTGGAATGTGTTGATCAATTCCCACATATTTGTGAATTTTTTCCAATTTTGTGTCTTCCATTTGTGTACATAAAACATACTTTTAATGCCTTGAATATTTTTATATTAATTAAACCAGAGACTCTGCGTCTAATACAAGAAAAAGTAGGCCCTAATCTTCATCATGTGGGATTAGGCCCCAACTTCCTTAATAAGGCTCCTATAGCACAAGAATTAAAACCAAGAATCAATAAATGGGATGAAATCAAACTAAAAAGTTTCTTCTCAGCCAAAGAAATAATCTGTGAGGTGAACAGAGAGCCTACATCCTGGGAGCAAATTTTTACCCCTCACATATCAGATAGAGTACTAATCTCTAGGATCTATAAAGAACTCAAAAAGCTAAGTACCAAAAAACCAAATAATCCAATCAACAAATGGACCAAGGACCTGAACAGACACTTCTCAGAAGATAATGTACAATCAGTCAACAAATATATGAAAAAATACTTATCATCTCTAGCAATCAGAGAAATGCAAATCAAAACTACTCTGATATCATCTCACTCCAGTCAGAATGGCAGCTATTATGAAGACAAACAACAATAAGTGTTGTAGAGATGTGGGAAAAAGATACTCTCATACATTGTTTGTGGGACTGCAAATTGATGCATCCAATATGGAAAGCAGTATGGAGATTCCTTGGAAATCCGGGAATGGAACCACCATTTGACCCAGCTATTCCTCTCCTTGGACTATACCCAAAGGACTTAAAAACTGCATACTACAAGGACACAGCTACATCAGTGTTTATAGCAGCACAATTCACAATAGCTAAACCATGGAGCCAACCTAGATGCCCTTCAGTGGATGAATGGATAAAAAAAATGTGGCATATATATACACAATGGAATTTTACTCAGGAATAAAAGAGAATAAAATCATGGCATTTTCAGGTAAATGGATGGCATTGGAGAAGATAATGCTAAGTGAAGTTAGCCAATCCCAAAAAAACGAATGCCGAATGTATTCTCTGATATAAGGAGACTGACTCATAGTGGGGTAGGGAGGGGGACCATGGGAGGATTAGATGAACTCTAGATAGGGAAGAGGGGTGGGAGGGGGAGGGAGGGGGCAGGGGATTAGCAAGGGTGGTGGAATGTGATGAACATCATTATCCACAGTACATGTATGAAGACTCAAATTGGGTGTCAACATACTTTATATATAAACAGAGATACAAAAAAATGTGGTATATATGTGTAATAAGAATTGAAATGCAAAAAACTACATGTATAGAGGCATGAATTGGCATGAACATACTCTACATACTCTATATACAAAGATATGAAAAATTGTACTCTATATGTGTAATAAGAATTGTAATGAATTCCATTGTCGTGTATTTAAAAAAAATAAAATCAATATAACTAAAAAAAGACATTTATTATGGTCTTCATAAACAGTTTATGTGTACTTGAAAAGAATGTGTGTTTTGCTGTTTTTTTACTATTTATTTTTTAATTGTAGATGGACACAATACCTGTATTTTATTTATATGTGGTGCTGAGGATCAAACCCAGGGCCTCGCACATACTAGGCGAGCACTCTTAACACTGAGCCACAACCCCAGCCCTGTTTTAATGTTATTGATTAGTGTTCTATAAATGTTAGGTTAAGTTTGTTGATAGCATTGTTCAAGTCTTCTGTGCCCTTACTCATTTTTCATCTACTTCTCTCAATTATTGAGAGAGGGGTTTTGAAATCTCACTATAATTGTGGATGTGTCTGTTTCTTGTGGCAGTTCTATCAGTTTTGCTGCATCCATTTTTAAGTTCTGTTAATAGGTGCATAAGTGTTTTGTAAGTATGTCCTTCTGATGCATTGACCCTATTATTAATATGACATTACCTTCTTTATTCCTAGTAATAGCTTTTGCTTTGAAATTTACTTTGTCTGATATTTTTATACACATGGTAGCTTTCTTTTAATTAGTATTATCATGATGTACCTATTTTCATCTGAATTTCAAACTATTTGTATTTTTATATTTCAAGTGATCTTCTTTTCAGTCACATGTAGTTGGGTCTTGCTTTTGTCTTCAGTCTGATAATCTTTGCCTTTTTTAATATTTATTTTTTAGGTGTAGATGGACACAACACAATGCCTTTATTTTTATGTGGTGCTGAGAATCGAACCCGGGTCTCGCCCATGCTAGGTGACTGAGCCACAATCCCAGCCCCAATCTTTGCCTTTTAATTGAGGTGTTTAGGCTATTTATACATTATATAACTATTAATATAAGGTCATTTACATATTGTATAATTATTAATATAATTAGCTTTAAATGCACAGTTTTTTTTTTTAATGCAGTTTTGATGTTTGTTTTCTTTTGGTTCCATTTGTTCTGATTCCTTTTCCCCTCTTTTATCATCTTTTAATTTAGTTGCATACTTTTTAAGGTTCTATTTTATCTCATTTGTTTGCATAGTAGCTATAACCCTTTTTGTTATTTTACTGGTTGCTTCACATCTTTAACTTACTATGGATGACTTCAAGTGATTTTAAATACCTCTTCATGGATAAGAGCCTTTCATTTGTCCCTTCCCCATCTTTATGCCATGATTGTCCTTTATTTTATTCTTACTTATGTTATAAACACCTCAATGCATTGTTTTATTTTTGTTTACCAGGAATTGAACCCAGGGATGCTTTAACACTAGGTGACATCCCTAGCCCTTTTTGTTTTGAGACAGGGTCTCACTTGTTAGATGCAGGACAGGCTGAACTATGTTATCTGAAGGGCAGGCTGAACAAATGTTAGCTGCAGGATAGCCCACGCACTCAAACCCCCCTCTGTCTGGTCCTTTATCACCTGTTTGTGTCAAAGCTGAACACTAACAACCCCCCCCCCCCCCCCCCCCCCGCCGCTCAAGGTTGAACACTCAACTCCCACTCAAGGCTGAACACTTAACCCCCCCCCTGTGCCAACAAGGCAGCTTGCAGAACCAGAGGCCCCATTAGATTTGGGCTATAAAAACTCCCTCCTGCCGGGCCCCTCTCTCTCTTGCTCTCTTGCTCTGTCTCTCTCTCTCTCTTTCTTCTCTTTCTCTCTCTTTTGCTCTCTTGCTCTGTCTCTCTCTCTCTCTCTTTCTTCTCTTTCTCTCTCTCTCTTTCTCTTCTCCTTTGTTGCACTGCTGCAGTAAAGATCTCTTGGTTGCTCCTAGTGTTATGTTCACTTTCCTTTCATCACTAAGTTGCTTAGGGCCTTGCTAAATTGATGGAGCTGGATTTGAACTTTTGATCCTCCTGCCTCAACCTCCCTTGTCACCAAGATTGTAGGCATATACCACAGTGCTAGGCTAACTTTAGTACTTTCAATTGTTCCACTCAGTACATGTGTAGATATGTATATTCTTATCAATCCATTGGAATGATACTTTTGGTAAAATAATGATATAGGATCTTTTATGGTAGACGTAGGCTTCTTAACACTCAAAGGAATTAAATAATGTTTTATACTTGATTGATAATAAAAAGAAAGTTAAAATTGATAAGGAAGCTGATAAGGATTTTGAAACAGGATTTTTTTTTTTTCTAGTGTCAAGACAGAACAGAACAGGGCCGCATGCATGCTAAGCAAGTGCTCTACCACTGAGCTACACCCCCAGCCCCGAAACAAGTCTTTTTCTACTTCATTGAAGAGGCTGTAGTTTTGTAATTTGTAAAGTAGTTTGCCTTGGAATAGCATTAGGAGTTAGTATTTAACTTCCATTAGTTTTAAGTAGCAATAATTCATGAAAGGAAAGCCCCAGTGTCTTCAGAGTTTAATGTTTTGAATGTGATTAATTTATATCCCAGGAAAAATGTTGACTACCTGGAAAAAAATGTTGACTACCCGGAAAAAATGACAAAATGTAACTTATTATGAGGCCTTTACTTAAAAATGTCATTAATTAACAAATCAGAGTTTTGTTTTAAACAATTGAACTTTATTAGAAGACTCTCCATCTATGACTTTATTTAAGTTAATAATTGATATAATCCTAGGAATTTAAAATTCCTAGAAAATTAGAATAACATACCATACATATTTTGGAAACTCATGCTAAGATTTATTGAAGCACAAGTCTATAGTAGTAGTTGCTAGTTTCAGCTTTTTCTTTCAGTGAAAGACGTCATGTATATATGCCCATTTATGGGAGCAGTGACTGGAACCCTGACAGTGACGGACTTTAAGATGTACTTCAAAAATGTAGAGAGGGTGAGTTTTTAATGTTTGTTTGTTTGTTTACTTATTTATTTTTTGTTGTACTGGGGATTGAAAACTGGGCCTCAAACATGGCTAGACAAGTGCTGTACCATTGAGCACCATCCCTAGTCCAAGAGGGTGAGTTTTTAAAGTGTGTTTTATTTTTAAAAAATAATTCAGAACAATAAAAGAAGAAAATAAGCAGTCTTCTGAAATCCCATCACCCATAGATAACCAGAGGGTGAGGTATTTTTTTTTTCATTTCAGAGGGGGAGTTTTAAGATATCACATTTGCAAAAAGACTTTTTATTTTGACCAAAAGGCTGTTAAAATACCATTTAAACCTGGAGGGGAAGTTTCATTGTAGTCTCAGTGGAAACCTCAGAAGGTATGCTATAAATCAGACTTCAATTTCTTAGCTGGAACAAAGAGTAAATGCAGGATAAACAAACTTGTTTCATAACCCTGCAAAGACTTAAGACATGAAAACTCAGATGGCTGACCTTTAATTTTTAAATGTAGGATCCACATTTTATCCTTGATGTTCCCCTTGGAGTGATCAGCAGAGTTGAGAAGATTGGTGTGCAGAGTCATGGGGACAATTCTTGTGGTATAGAGATCGTGTGCAAGGTAAACTACAAACACAAGTGAAAACTAAAAGGGGGCAGTTGGCTCACAACTTTTTCTGACGCAGCCTTTGTGATCTTTGGTTAGTAAGAGTAATTTGCACTGTTAGTTTCCCAGATGTTTTCAGGGCAGTGATCTCTTCAAATCTTATATCAACAGATTTAAACTATTGTGTAATTCATCAAATTAATCCTTTTCTCTTAAAATATTTGTCTTCTTTTTTTATTTTGGTACTGGGCATCAAAAGAGTGCTCTATCATCAAGCTACATCCCTACCCCTTTTTATTTATTTATTTATTTTATTTTGGGATAGGATCTCACTAAGTTGCCTAGGCTAGCCTCCAACTTGAGTCTTCCTGCCTCATCCTCCTGAGTCTCTGGTTGTGCACCAGCAAACCAGCGCTGTTGAAGTATTTATAGTTAATGTGACATATAACCTAAATGCTGACATTATTTGTTACATCTTAGAGAAAGCAAGTGGAAAGCAGAGATCAATACTTTTTTTTCCTTATGTTTCTTTCTTTTCTTTTTTTTTTTTTTTTTTTTTTTGTACCAAGGACTGAACTGTTCTGAACTAAGCTGTTCTCTCTCATTTGTCCTTCAGCCAGGAAAGCCAGGGGTTCAGGACAAGAGGTTCTATTTTTTTTCATAGCATTTTATTTAGAGACAGGGTCTCACTAAGTTGCTTAGAACCTCATTAAGTTGCTGAGGCTGGCTTTGAACTCGTGATTCTACTGCCTCTGCCTCCGTAGCCAATGGGATTATAAGCATGCACCACCATGCCTGGCTTGTTCATTGTTTTAAGACTACTCTTCAGAACATTGGATGGACAAAGATTTCCTAAAGAGTCAAAAGTGTTATGTAAATCATCTGATAAAAGTCTTTTTGGTGATGCTGGAATTTTCACCTTAAATTGCTTATTTTTTATTTATAACCTTCTTCCAATGAATTAAGTAGAATTGTGTGCCCTTAATGGATATGTTTTATTTCTAATGAGTTTACCTCATATAATACTAAAAACCTACCTAACATACCAAGTGCCTGTAGAATTGTCAAGTTCCCTTCCAAATTATGTGTTTAGATTCCTGTCAATCTCTTTGCTTTGATCAAATTTCTGAGGACAGCTACCCCTGGTTGGCCTTAGACTGCAGTTAAATACGGTTATTCAAAGAGCCTTTTACTTTTCCAAATTGTGGATCTGCTGGCTTACTAGATACACATTAGTGACTACATGGCACATTGCACTTGTCCTTCTTAGACAGGGTTCCACATGTGAACAGTGACAAGCAGCTGCAGAACTTAAGTCAGAGGACTGAACTGGTTCTGCGATTTTGAAACCTGCCATTCCCCTTCTCATAACTCTCGAGTGGCTTCCCATTGTTCACAGGCTAGGGGAAACATCCCTTCTCAAGTTCCCACATGTCTGAATCTGATTCAGTTTCTTCTGCAGCTTCCTCTGGAGCCACCCTCCCTTCATCCTTGCCTCTCAGTCCTCTTGGCTTTCCTTTAGATGCTCATACTTGCCTTGTACCCATGCGCTTACATATACACCAAGATTGTTTTTGTTTTTTGTGGTGCTGAGGACCAATCCCAGGGCTTCACACTTGGTAACATGCACCCTATCACTGAGATACACCCCCAGCCCCACACCAGGAGCATTGCACATGCTCTTTTATAGCTTGGGATACTTTTCTTTCTGAGAACTCCCAAACAGCAAGTCAGCTCAGGTAGCTACCAAGGTGTGTGTGTGTGTGTGTGTGTGTGTGTGTGTGTGTCCAGTAGCTCAGAAATAGGGTGTGTCAGGAAATTATGCTGCTCTGGCAGGTGTCTTGTGACTATTTTACTAAGATATTTTTATGGCTAGGTGGACATTGGCTAACAGCTGATTTAAATGTTTTCTAACCTAAAAGCACTAAAGCCAGGCTCCTAGCCCTCTCAGCTCACGTGTAAGGGCCATATAAAGTGTGGGATTTATTTTTAACACATGGTACTAAATTTTAAAGTACAAAAACTATATAGCAAAAGTAAATCTTCCTCTCCCCAATATCCCTGTTCCACTCCCTGCCAGCACCCAATTTACCAATTCCTTGAGTACCTCTCTTCATAGATACCCTATGCACCTAAGCATGTATGTCTAGTCTTATTCTTTGAAAATAAATTGTACTCTATTATATACAGTGTTCTCCTTTCTTTTACCCCTTACCAGTATACATTGGAACTTCTTTCTATTAGTATATACAGAGTTACTTCTTGATTTTCACAACTCTTTAGTGTCCGGTTAGCTGTTTATAGTTTATTTAACTACAACCCCTGCTGATGGGTTATTCCCATGCTTTTGGTGTTATAAATAATATTACATAACTTCTTCATTTCCCAAATTGTGATTCCTTTGTTTGTAGTTACATTTATTTTCAAATATAATCTTTGAGAATGAGATTTTTGTGTTTGACATAGACACAGTTTTAAAAATATTGTGAGGAAATGCCTAAAACATTGTCATGAGAAAAATGACAGCATCAGAGCTGGGCTTGGTGGGATTGTTCCCATTGACTTGTGCTTGGCCTTTGGCCATCAACTGGCATTGTGGGGAAGCATTTCAAGAAACTGTGAGCTGGAGAAATAGCATCATGTTGCTCTAAGTATGTCACTGTCTCTACATGATATTTTTAAAACTTTCTGTAAGTGCATAGGGGAAGCATCTGGGGCATTTTTGTTTTATGGATGATATGAATTCTATTTTTTTTTCCAGTGGCTTATAATGCACAACTAATTCCATGGCACACCTTATTCAGTAACTTCACAGTACTTGATGGCATAGCTTTTGTGTACAAACCTTATTCTGTTACATCTGATGATTCCCTATTTAGTACATCCCCTGTGTTATCGTTTCCCTAATTATTTTATCTCATTGGAAGTGCTTTTGTTAAATTTTTCTTGATAGTTGTAGAAAGTAGAAGATAGGAGATGAATAAAATATTTTATTTATCAGTATAGGCATGGTATCTGCTTCATAGAAGTTCAGTAAATATTGAGTAACTTGAGTTCTAATTTTTTTTTAAACCAGGATATGAGGAACTTGCGACTTGCTTATAAACAGGAGGAACAGCGTAAACTTGGAATATTTGAAAACCTCAACAAACATGCATTTCCTCTTTCCAATGGGCAGGTAAGTTCACCAAAGGAAACCTTTTCTGCAAGCAATTGTGATGGTCTAATAATTTTATGCTTAATTATTCTGTTTTCTGGAGGTTTCCTTCATTTCTTTTTTCTTCTATTGATAAATAATATTAGAATATTTGGATGTTGTCAGTTCTCTGTAATGTTTGAGACACTACCAATTTGTTAGTTCAAAACTTGAAGTTATAATAGGAATATTAATACATTCAGCTCATGTCAGAATGAAAAGCTTTAATAATGGGTATATGATGTAAAAATATATATACTGACATCTGTTTTGTGTTTTTTGTATCTAGGCACTATTTGCATTCAGTTATAAAGAAAAATTTCCAATTAATGGCTGGAAAGTTTATGATCCAGTATCTGAATATAAGAGACAGGTAAAGGATATTGCTTATCAGACTAGACTGAAAATAAATAAGTTGAACATCTTTTTTTCTTCTAAAAGGTTAGAAATGTGGTAGAGGAAAAGAAACTTTCCAGTAAGTTGTACATAGGCACAACTTCTCTATCTTATGGGTTCACCATCTCTTGGGGTGCTTCTTCTCCTATGCCAAACTTTTGACTCTGTCACTGATTGTTTATCCTTTGCCAGAGGGTGTGTAAAGGGTCAAGAATGGAGGTTTATAGACAGTCATCATTACCCTAGTTACATGTATGGTTTCACAAATGGTGTGACCCTACTTTGGGTACAACCAGAGAAGTGAAAAATTCTGCTCCATTTGTGTACATGACAGCATTCTGCTGTCATGTATAACTGATTAGAACAAATAAATAAATAATTTAAAAATTAAAGAAAAAGAATGGGGGTTTAAAAGACAGATCTTCCAGGTGGTTTTTATTAGATGACCTGATAAAGAGTTGATGACTACAAATCCAAACCACTTAATTAAGTTCAATTTGCGGTGTATGGCAATACTGCATCTGTCTGAGGTGGTGCTACTGAGTTTGGGAGCTCCGTAGTACATTGTCAGCTCTAAGTTATTTCCAGTATAATCTTATTTTCATGACATTTTATGTTTGTCTATACCTTTTATTTCATGCAATGTTTTGTATTACTTATTTTCAACATTTATTGTTATGTATATAAGGTACTTTTTAGTGTATTTTTAGAAACAACACTAAGCTTATTGTTTATAGAAAACAGGACAATAAATATATAGAACTGGAATTCTAGTGTACACTTTTATACTTGTAATATTTGTATGATTTGGAAAACCTTATGCTTCATTAGATTTTTAGAATATCTAGGAAATAGGTTATACCGATTTTATACACACACATGCACACGTGCGCATATATATATATATATATATACACACACACACTCATATATATATATATATATAATACATATATATATTATACAAGTGTATACATATGTGTATATACACATGTATGAATTTGTAAGTAACAATAAACAAGTATAAATGATTTTTTGTTGAAAATAAGAAACAGATGTGATTAATGATTAGTAATTTTTCAAAGTGGAAAATTATGTTTTTCCCTTTTTCTTAACACCCTTCAGGGCTTGCCAAATGAGAGTTGGAAAATATCCAAAATAAACAGTAATTATGAGTTCTGTGACACCTACCCTGCCATCATTGTTGTGCCAACTAGTGTAAAAGATGATGACCTTTCAAAAGTGGCAGCCTTTCGAGCAAAAGGCAGAGTCCCTGTAAGTAATGAAGATTGTCATTCAGATGGAAACTGTGTTAGATCAAATATGGGAAGATGCAAGACAGAAAACAATCTAGCCAAGTGGACAGTAGGCGAAAAAAAGCTTAAAAATGAACATATCTTTGGTTCTCAAGAAATACCTAATGGGGTTGGGGATGTGGCTCAAGTGCTTGCCTGGCATGCGTGAGGCACTGGGTTCGATCCTCAGCACCACATAAAAATAAAATAAAGATATTGTGTCCACCTTAAAAAAAAACTTTAAAAAAAGTAAATAAAAAAAAGAAATACCTAATGATATAAACATTCTTTTTGCTGCATCTCCCCTTTGTATGATTTCCCGTTTCTAAGTGCAAGGGTAACTTAAGTTATGCTCTCCAAATGTAGAGGAGAATAACAAAGACACAGCAAGAAAGAACATGATGTTGCATTAACAGTTCACATCACAGGTTTCACGAAAATGTCCTGGAAAAGTTACTTTCTTTCTTCATGCTGAGTGGAATGTTGTAGCTGCATGGGAAGAACACTGTTACAGAAACAATTGCAGCCAGCAGGGAGTGATGGTTTTACCCTGGAGTTTCTGTTATAATTCTGAGTCACTTGGCCATTGAAGGAAAATGGAAGGTTTGGTGGCAGAGTTTAAAATTTTTTAAGAGACTGTGTTTACTTTGTCTTCACCCTGCCACATATGTTATTGTGGAGATACAATGATTATTTTTTAATTAGGAGAAAAGAGTAAACTAGTCAATTAAATAGGTTTGGGGCTATATTTCAGTAATAGTTAGACTTAGGTTTTGTTTTTCTGTTTTTTTAGAATCATAGAATTTTTGAGGTGAAGGGAGATTTTTAGAGCTCATCTAGTCAGATGAGTTACAACCTGAGTAGAACAGTGGGTCCTTTGGCCACTGTACTGCTCTCTCAGCTCTGATGGGCCAGCCTCCCACCTCCCAAATCCTACTTTCTAGAAGATCTGTTGACTTCCACCTTAAAGAAGTAGCCACCTGCCCTCAGTACCTGAGTATGTTGTGCCTTTGGTACATGAGTAGCTACCATGTGCTAGGCTGATGTGCATGAGGCTCTGGGGAAAGATATGGCCAACTGTCTGGCTTAGGAGAAACACATATTGAACAAGCTGCTGCATACCCTGCCACGTGGTTATCCACTGTGGCATGAAGGAAAATAAAATGTGCTTGGAGAGGAAAATTTTAGGGAGAGATTGTGCTTTTTGTCCCAAGTAATTAGAGAATATATTGCTTTAGGAACTGTACTAATATTTTTGCTTAAAAACACTAGGTGTTGTCATGGATTCATCCGGAGAGTCAGGCAACAATTACCCGTTGCAGCCAGCCACTGGTGGGTCCCAATGATAAACGCTGCAAAGAGGATGAAAAATACTTGCAAACAATAATGGATGCTAATGCACAGTCCCACAAACTTATTATCTTTGATGCCCGACAAAACAGTGTTGCTGATACCAACAAGGTACATGCTTTGTTTTTTTTTATTTTTAAAAATTATTTTTAGATATACATGAGAGTAGAGTATATTTTGACATATTATACATACATAGAGTATAACCTATTCTAATTAGGATCCCATTTTTGTGGTTGTACATGATGCGGTGTTTCACTGGTTGTGTATTCATATATGAACATAGGAAAGTTATGTCCAATGCATTCTATCTTTCCTATTCCCATCTCAACTCCCTTCCCTCCATTCCCCTTTGTCTAATATACTGAACTTCTATTCTCCCTTCCCCTCCCTTATTGTGTATTAGCATCCACATGTCAGAGAGAATATTTGGTCTTTGGTTTTTTGGGATTGGCTTATTTCATGTATCATGATAGTTCAGATCCATCATTTACCAGCACAAATCATAAAGTTATTATTTTTAATGGCTGATTAATGTACCATTGTGTATATATATATATATATATCACATTTTCTTTATTCATTCATCTCTTGAAGGGCACCTAGGTTGGTTCCATAACTTAGCTATTGTGAATTGAGCTGCTATAAACACTGATTGTGGCTATGTCACTGTAGTATGTTAATTTTAAATCCTTTGGGTATATACCAAGGAGTGGGATAACTGGGTCAAATGGTGGTTCCATTCCAAGTTTTTTGAGGAATCTCCATACTGCTTTCCATAGTGGTTACACCAGTTTGCATTCTCACCAGCAATGTATGAGTGTACCTTTTCCCCCACATCCTTGCCAACATTTATCATTATTTGTATTCTTGATAATTGCCATTCTGACTAGAGTAAGAAAAAAATCTCAGTGTAGTTTTAATTTGCATTTCTCTAATTGCTAGAAAGGTTAAATTTTTTCATATATTTGTTGAACATTCATATTTCTTCTTCTGTGAAGTACCTGTTCAGTTCCTTTGCCCACTTATTGATTGAGTTATTTGGTTTTTTGGCAGTGGTGGTGGTGGTGGTGGTGGTGATGTTAAGTTTTTTGAGTTCTTTATATATCCTGGAGATTAATGCTGTATATGAGGTGTGGGTGGCAAAGATTTTCTCCCATTCTGTAAGCTGTCTCTTCACATTCTTTTTTTTTTCTAATTTTTTTAGTTATATATACATGGACACAATATCTTTATTTTGTTTATTTATGTTTTATGTGGTGCAGAGGATCAAACCTAGTGCCTCACATGTGCAAGGCGAGCATTCTGCCACTGAACCCCAACCCCAGCCCCTCTCTTCACATTCTTGATTGATTCCTTTGCTATGAAGAGCCTTTTTTAGTTTGATACCATCCCATTTATTGATTCTTGATTTTACTTCTTGCATTTAGGAGTCTTGTTGAGGAAGTTGGCTCCTAAGCAGACATGATAGAGAGTTTGGCCTAAATTTTCTTCTAGTGGACACAGGGTCTCTGGTCTAATGCCTAAGTCCTTGAAGCACTTTGAGTTGAGTTTTGTGCAGGGTGAGAGAGAGGGGTTTTAGTTTCATTTCGCTGCATGTGGATTTCCAGTTTTCCCAGCACCATTTGTTGAAGAGGTTATCTTCTCCAATGTATGTTTTTGATGCCTTTGTCTAGTATGAGATAACTGTATTTCTGTGGGTTTATTTCTGTGTTTTCTATTCTGTACCATTGGTCTTCATGTCTGTTTTGGTGCCGATACCATGATGTTTTTTTTTTGTTACTGTAGCTTGTAGTAGGGTCTGGCATTTGATGTCTTCTGCTTTGCTTTTCTCACTAAAGATTGCTTTGGGTATTCTGGGCCTCTTATTTTTCTAAATGAATTTTATAACTGCTTTCTCTATTTTTATGGAGAATGGCATTTTGGGGGCTGGGCTTGTAGCTCAGGTGGTAGAGCATTTGCCTTGCATGTGTGAGGCACTGGGTTTGATCCTCAGCACCACATAAAAACAAATAAATAAAATAAAGGTATTGTGTCTGTCTACAACTAAAAAAAATAATTAAAAAAAAGAGTGGATGTTTTTTAAAAAAATATGTCATTGGAGTTTTAATAGGAATCACATTAAACCTGTATAGTGTTTTTTGTAGTATGGCCATTTTAACAATATTAATCCTGCCTATCTGGTAACATGAGAGATCTTTCCATCTTCTAAGGTCTTCTTTGATTTCTTTCTTTAGTGTTCTGAAGTTTTCATTGTAGAAGTTCTTCACCTCTTTTGTTACATTGATTCCCAAGTATTTTTTAAGGCTAATTTCATGGAGGTGATTTTCTCAATATCTAATAGGCACTTCATTGTCTTCTATCCTGTTCAGAAGAAGTAAAAGCAGGACACCAAAATGCATGTCTACAATAATTTTAACCATAGCAGTGTATGTGTCTAGGAAATACACAGGATATTCATTTGTTGAAGTCCCCATCAACTCTTCTACATATATGATTATGTCATGTGCAAATAGAGAGTTTGACTATGTCTTTTCTGGTATTGTATTTCATAGCTACTTGCCTGATTCCCTATAAAAAACCTGTAGCACAATATTGAATCTCAGGTAAAAGCAGGCAGCCTTGTCTGGTTCCTAGACTTTTTTTTTTATATAGTTGTAGATGGACAGAATCCCTTTATTTATTTTTATGTGGTGCTAAGGATTGAACCTAGTACCTCACACATGGTAGGCAAGCACTCTGCCACTGAGCCTTAGCCCTGGTTCCTAATCTTAGGGGAAAGTATTCCATTTTTCACCATTAGGTATGATATGAGCTATGGGTTTTCATACATGTCCTTTATCAAAGTAAAGGAAGTTTACCTCCTTTCCTAGATTTATCTTGAAAGGATGTTTGATTTTGTCAGATCCTTTTTCTGCATTGAGATGTTCATGTAGTTGTTTCCCCCTTCATTCTGTTAATGTGCTGCATTTCATTGATTTTTGTATGTTGAACCCCTCTAATGGATCTAGTAATGTCCCCCCCAAATTTGTGTCTACCTGGAACCTCAGAATATGAACTTATTTAGAAATTGGGCCTTTGTAGATGTAATCAGTTAGGATGAGGTCTTAACTAATTAGAATAGGCCCTGAATTCAATGACCAGTGTCCCTATAATAAGGTCATATAGAAATAGACGCAGAAAGAGGGAAGATAGCAAAAAGTCTCACCCACCTCCAGTGCCTTCTTTCCAGTTAGAGTCAGTGATTCCTCTGTTGTCTTACCCTCTTCATGCTTGGCACTGAGTCCCAGCATGGTCTCTGGTCTCATTGTTCATCATTCTTGCTGCTGCCCTAGATTTCTGTCTGCTGAATTTCTTATGCCCCTCTCAGGAAGCTGTGTCACTGTCAATCTCCATGGCCCCTTAACCTTGGATGTTCTTGCCCATTTCTCACCAAGTTGTGCTTTCTTCCCTCTGGTGGAACAGGCCTGGCCAGTGTTCCTGGTGTCCCCTGGGTTCTCCCAGAGCAGAAGACCTATAGCCCTGTGCTACCCTTGACCCTGTTCTTCCCGGTCCACCCCAGATTTGGGGGACCTGAAAGACCAGGGTCTCTACTTGTTTATCATTGTTGCTCCAGGAATGGGCATTCATATTTACTTGGTAAATTATTGGAAACTGAATGAAGAGTGTGGTCTTTGAGTCACAGACATGTTTACCTTTGTTTATTTTATTGAGCTAAAAAGTCAGATAACATAAAACTTACCATTTTAGCCATTCCATAGTTTACAGTTCAGTGACTCCTAGTACATTCATAGTGTTGTGCAATTAGCACTACTGTCTAACTCTTGATCCTTCTTACCACCCCATATACAAACCCCATCCATTGTAGCAGTCAATTCCCATTCCCTTCTCCAGCCCCGGAACCCACTAGTCTTATTCCTATGGGGTCCCTGTTCTGGACACTCCATATAAATGAAATCATATAATATTAAATCCCTGTATTCTTTTACTTCATTTTCAAGGTTCATCCACATTTTAACAGTAGTACCCTATTCCTTTTTATGGCCAAATAATATTCAATTGTATAGATAAACCACATTTTTTTATCCAGCTATCTGATGATGATGGACATCTGGATAGTTTCTCCCTTTTGGCTATTGTGAATAGTACTGTTGTGAATGTTTTTGTACAAATTTTTGTTTGAATACCTTTTCTGAATTCTGTGGGATATATGTATACAAGTGTAATGGCTGGATCATATTGCAATTTTATGTTTAACTTCTTGAGTAACCACCAGGAAGTGGGCTATATCCTCCTTTTTTGTTACATTTGTATTTTGTTTTAGTTAAATTGCTTAGATAAATGTTATGGTTTGTCTTTTGATCGCCAAATTATTTTATTGCAGAAATTTTGTAGCAGTGCAACTTTTTTCTATTCAGATAAATAGCACTAACAGTAGATACCTTTTTAGTTTGTTTTCAGTTTCTTGAAGGAATTTTTTTTAATTGGTTCTTTTTAGTTATACATAAAGAATACCTTTTAAAACCTAATTCTTAAGTAAGAACCAGTTTTTTTATATTTTAAAATTTTTTAATAGATGAAGGATTGTTATGACTTTAATTATATACCTATAAAAAGATATGAAGTCCTAACTCCTAATACATACAAATGTGACCTTATTTCAAAATAGGGTTCTTACATGTATAATTAAGATGAGGTCATATTGTATTGAGGTGGGCCCTAATTTTATACAAAGGGTATTTTTTATAAGAAGAGAGAAGAGGCAGAGATGCAAAGGGGAGAAGGTCAAGTGAAGATGAAAGCAGAGATTAGAGTGATGTCTCTACAAACCAGGAATGCCTGGGGCTTCTGCCAGGAGCTGGACAAGCAAGCCCAAGGAAGGATCCTCCCCAAGAGGCTTTTGAGGGAACCTGACCCTGCCAACACCTTAATTTCAGACTTTCAGCTTTCAGAATTGTGAGATGATACATTTCTCTTATTTTGAGTTACTCAGTTTGTGGTACTTTGTTCTGGCAACTCCAGGACACTTAGATAAGTATATACAAGGTTTATCAATGGATGTGTTTGTTGCTTCTTTAGTGGTCTGTATCTGGTAGCACTAGAAACAATGGAAAAGTTAATTCCAGATAAATGGTATATATCTTTTGTTTTTCACAGGCAAAGGGTGGAGGATATGAAAGTGAAAGTGCTTACCCTAATGCCGAGCTTGTGTTCTTGGAGATTCACAATATTCATGTGATGAGAGAGTCACTACGGAAATTAAAAGAGATCGTGTACCCTTCCATTGATGAGGCACGGTGGCTATCCAACGTGGATGGGACACATTGGCTGGAATATATAAGGGTAAAGAGGTCTAGTCTTTGATCTGCTTTCCATTTAAGATTTCACTCCATCAGTGCCATAAATTTCCCCATCTCCAAGAGGGTTTTGGTATCACAAATAAGTGCATCTTTGCTTTGTTTATGAGCTTTCTTGGTTTCCTCAGGCAGCATCCTGACTATGGTCTTTGTAGAGGGCTTTTGTGACAATCAAAAGGGGTTAAGGCTTGCCTCAAGTCAGGTTGTAAAAGAACTTTGTGACTCTTTAGAAAAGGACCCGAATTACTGCTGTAGTTTTTCTTTGTATACTTTTTTTTTAATGTTGTTAAAATTTCCTGGTGATTCTTAATTGACTGCATGGCATTCTTCTGTGTATGTATGTGTGTGTGGTTCTGGGGATGGAAGTCAGGGCCTCCTGTATGGTAGGCAAGTGTTCTGCCACTGAGCTCCAGCCTTCAGCCCCTGCATGGCATTCTTGTTTGGTTTATTGACCAGAACTTCCAAAGTTCTCCTTAGAATTATTTTATGCACTAATTGAAATTCAGTGTAGTTTTGTCTGATATATCTCCTTTTCTGAAGATGCTTCTTGCTGGGGCAGTAAGAATTGCTGATAAAATTGAATCTGGGAAAACCTCTGTGGTGGTGCACTGCAGCGATGGTTGGGACCGAACAGCCCAGCTCACATCTTTAGCGATGCTGATGTTGGACAGTTATTACAGGACCATTAAAGGATTCGAAACTCTCATAGAAAAGGAGTGGATAAGCTTCGGACATAGGTTTGCACTGGTAAGTTGAGATGATGAGGTCTGTGGTTGAATGTTTTGCTTTGTCACATGTATGTACCTGCCATGTGTAGCATATACAGACATGTGTGCACACACTTGCGTGCAGACTTTCACCTCTGTATCAAACCTGAATTGCCATAATAGAATACAATGGACCTCAACATTGTATGGCAGGGCTTTTTTTGTGTACATGTATGCCTTTTTATTAAAAATGAGGTAGAATTCATATAACATAGAATTAATAATTTTTAAGTGCTCCATTCAGTGTCCTAGATGACCTTCATAATGTTGTGTAACCATCACCTCTGTTTAGTCCCAAACTATTCATTATCCCAAATGGAAACTCTATACATATCTTAAGCATTCAGCTTCCATTTTCCCCTCCCTTCAACCCCTGACAACCATTGCTCTGCTTTCTGTCTCTGTGAATTTTCCTATTCTAGGTACCTCATATAAGAGGAATTATACAATATTTACTTTCCCTTAATGGCTTTATTTCACTAAGCATGATGTTTCAAGGTTGATATATATTATAACAAATATCAAATTTTCTTTCTTTTTTATGGTTAATGGTATTCCCTTGTATATATATGCCATGTTTTGTTTTTCCATAATCTGTAGATGAACACTTGGGCTCTGTCCACTTTTTGCTGTGAACATGGATGTACAAGTTTTTGCCATAATGAAGTGCCATGGACTGGGCAACTTAAAACAACAGAAATGTATTTTCTCACAGTTGTAAAGGATGGAACTCCAAAACCAAGTTGCCAGCAGGGCAACTTAGTTTCTCCTGAGCCTCTCTCCTTGGCTTACAGATGGCTGCCCTCTTGCTGCCTCTTCACATGCTCGTACCTATGTGCATGTGTCCCTGGTGTTTCTCTGTGTGTCCAAATTTTCTCATGTCATAAGGGTACCAGTCATATTGGGTTAGGAGCCATTCTAATGGCCTCATTATAACTTCATCTCCGTAAAGGTCCTATCTCCAAATCCCATAATATTTGGAGGTACTAGGGGTTAGGACTTCAATTTGCAAAGTACATAACTCACCCCAAAGCAACCTGCTTTCAATTTGGGGAACATATCCCCAGGAGTGAAATTGCTGGGCCACCTGGCATGGCATTTTGTGGCTGCCATTTGTGTTTTTATCCAGTTGGTAGCTAATTCCTAGTCTCTTGATCTCTTGGGGATTTGTCTTCACCATGCATTGGATTGGAAGACTCCAAGATTCCCAGAGAGACTCATTTTGGAATGCAGGATGGGCAGCATGAGGACTTCAGTGGCTTCCATGTAGGAGCGCACCAAGTGGAGAGCAGAGAGGCCCTCACAGCCCTTTAAAATGGTCAGGTCCATAGCCTCCGAATCCTGTGCCCCAGGGGAATTCTTGTCAGATCCTTAGATACATTCCTTCCCTTCTCTTGCTTTTGTTTCCTCCCCTCTGAAATGGAGTGGTATGGGGGATGGAGGTTGGGTTTATCAAGTGCTTAGATGTCAGGGTCCCTGCTAAGTGCCAGCCAAATTTAACTTCTTTTGGTTATTTTTAAACACTATCATGAACAGCTTTGTTTCTTTTTTCTCATCAAGGGCTAGACTCAATGGGGAGGATAAAGTATAGAATCTTTCTAAATATTTGCAATTTGCCTTCCCTAAGGATTCAGAAACCATTCTCTTCTACCTGTCCTTTCCAAACTGTATGTCTGGAGGGAGGTAAGGCTGGCAAGTGGCCTTTCTCAGATGAGCAGCAGTAATGGTTGTCTATTGAAACAACAGAGATGGCAGCACACAACTGGATGACCAGGAGTGCATGTGTCCAGATAGCCCACAATTCTGTGGTCCTGTCCTTCCTTGCTAATGCTGGGGCTGGCCACATCATGGCCACAGAGAAGGTGATGTGACTGTGTGATTCATAATGGCCTCAATTTACTGAGTACCACTGTATGTCCATCACCATCACATGAATCATCTTATTTAATCTTGATAGGCAGGTACTATCATTGACAGGCAGGGAAACTGAGGTTTCAGGAATATGAGTTATCTCCTCTAGGTCATACTGTTAGAATGGAGCCAGCATTTAGACCATGGTTTCAGGCCTGCAACCACTTACCCACTGGGTCCCTGTAATCTACGTTACCTAGAATTTCTGGGAATGAGACACCTGAGCTACTGAGGCCAGTTCCTGCCCTTGTCCACCTGTTTCCATCATCTACCTCATGGACCTTATTATGAAACTGACTGTTCTTCCTTCATCCTGTCCCCATTCCTACTCTTTCCTAGATTATTCCCTTTGGTATAGTAACATACTACTATATCCCCCCAAACCCTTTGGCCTCACAGCCCTCTCTAGCTGTCACCCCAGTTATCTGCTCCCCTTTTACAACACTCCTCAAAGTTATTATATATATTTACTATCACTGCCTGTCTCCTTCCAGCTGTCTTGACATCATGGTCTTCTCATGGTTGTCAGCAACTGCCACTTTGCCAAGTCCTTCTCTTATTTGGCCTGAGTATTAGATGCTGTTGATTCTTCCCCCCTTCTGGAAGCACTTTCTTCACTAGGCTTCTGGACCTCTATAAACTTTTACATTTTCTCTTATTGCTGGGTCCTCCCCTTTTCTCCAACCTTTTAATGTTGATGTACTTCAGGGCTTAGTCCTTAGATGATTTCTCTGTGTGCTTAATCCCTGAGTGATCTCAGTCAGTCTCATGACTTTGAGTACATGTATTCAAATCTGTTTTCTCCTCTCCATTGCTACTGCTGCCCTCTTAATTCAGGTCTCACCAACTCCCTCAGAAAGTCTCCTAAGTAGTCTCTTTTCAACCTGTCCCCTTCCAATCCACCATCCCTACTGTAGCCTGATGGAACATTCCAAAAGACAAATCTGATGCTGCCACTGCCCAGTGTGAATCCCTCAGTGCCTTCCTGTGGCCTTCAGGATCATAGGCAACCTGTCAGCATGGCTCTCAAACCCTTTAGTTATCTGGCCCTGGCCCCTGTCTCCAGCCTCATCTATCAACTTCCTCCCCTTACTTCATCTCCCAAGCCTCAGTAATGTCCAGCTATGTATGACTCCCCTAGCATCCTCCCTCATGTTTCCATTGCTTATAATAATTTCCTGGCCAATAGGAAATAGGCATCTCCTATTATTCAAAGTTTAAATGAGACCTCAACCATAACTAACTTTTATGAGTTTCCCCCATTGTTCCCTCTCTAACCCCATGCTAGGATGGTTTACTTGTTCCTCTGAGCCCACACTGTACCAAATGCACACACAGAAGCCCCTACAATACTTAATTGCCCTTGTTCTTTACAAGTCTTTCTCCTTCGACTAAACCACAAATGAATAGTCATTAAGCACAGGTTTGTCTTGGTATCCTAGGTGGCTAGCCAAAGACTAGAACTCCACTAGATTCCATGAAAATGCCTGAAATTCTGAGGGCCAGACATGATGTCTTGCACACACCATAGGAGTTCAGTGACTGTCTATCAAAAGAAAGAATGAATTCTAAAGTTTGAACTGTCAGTGAGGAACTGCTCCCTAGGAACCTTAAATACTGAAGAGCAGGATCTACAAATTATTTTATGTAGGGCAAGTACAGAAATAAGGCAATGCATGCAGCTGCTATGGAACAGTATAGAAGTTCCTAAAAAAATTAAAAATAGAATTGTCATCTGGTCTAGCAATTCCATTTTTGAGCATGTACCCAAAAGAAGAGAAAGCAGGGACTCAAACAGATATTTGTGCAGCATTGTTCATAGCAGCATTATTAACAATGGCCCAAAGGTGGAAGTAACCTAAATGTTCATTAACAGATGAATGGTAAACAAAATGTGTCTATCCATACAATGGAATATAATAGGAAAGAAATTCTGATACACTGTACAACATGGATGAACCTTGAAGACATGATGAATGAAAGAAGCCAGTCACAAAGGTATATAGAGTGAACGTTTTCCACTTACATGGCGTGCCTAGAACAGTCAAAATCATAGAAACAGCAGAAGGGTAGTTGCTAGGGACTAAGGGGAGGAGAAATGGGGAGTTGGGGATTAATGGGAACAGAGTTTTAGTTTTGTCAGATAAAAAAGTTCTGGACACACACATGGTGGTGATGGTGCTAACAGTGTGCATGTGCTTAATGTGACTGGACTACACACTTAAAATGGCCCAAATGATAAAACTTTTATTTCTAGTTTACTACAATTAAAAACGAAAAAACTCCCCATTCCCATTCCCAGGCAACTACTAACCTGTTTTCTGTCACCCTATGTTTGTTTACATTTTCCAGAATTTACATAAATACGATCATGAAGTTTCTTCTTTTCTTTATCTAGCTTTTTTTGCTCAGAATAATTATTTTGAGGTCTAACCATATTGTTTCATGCATCAATACTTCATTCCTTTTTATTGTTGAGAAACATTCCGTTGTAGAGATATATAATTATGCACCCATAAAGGGTGGTCAATGACTGACCACCCTTATGATGTGGTCCCATAAGATATTGCCTACTGATATCATAGCCATATCATTCTAAAAATACTCTATGTCATGTTCACACAATGACAAAATTGCTTAATGACATGTTTCTCAGAACCTATCCCATTGTTAAGCAAAACATGACTGTACCACTATTTATTCATTCATCTCTTGGTGGGCATTTGGGTGTTTCCAGCTTTTGACTATTAAAAATAAAGCTGCTGCAAATATTAAAAAAATGAAAAGAAGGCAATACACTATTACTCTGAGCTGTTGACATCGACTTGGTTATTTCTTTGTTTTTATGTCTTCCTGATGGCAATTTTATAGATGAAGTATTTTTTTTTCTCCCTGTGGTGACCATGTTCTATGTTCCCAGTGTTTTTTTTTCTTTCTTGTCCTTTTGTTATATATTATTTTAAGCTTCTCTCAGAATGCTCACTCTTTAGCTATCTTTTTACTCGTGATGTTTTCAGTGTTTTTGGCAATCATGTTTATGTGGGTGAGAATAAGTATCAATCTATTAATATAAAACATAAAAAGATCTGAAACATAATACCAGACTCCTTGAGCAAGGAAGAAGAGTTCTTGAGTGATAGAAAATTGGTTAAAACTATTATTAATCACTATTTTTTAAAAATATTTTTTAGTTATTGATGGGCGTTTATTTATTTATTTATTTATATACAGTCCTGAGAATCAAACCCAGTGCCCCATGCATGCTAGGCAAGCACGCCACCACTGAGCCACAACCCCAGCCCTATTAATCACTATTTTGATATGCAGACTTCCTGACATTTCTGAAAAATGGGAAAAAATGTTTTTATACTTACAGAGAAAATGACATTCATGATGTGCTTTGTGAGCTAATTGGTACTCACTCCCACATTGATAAAATTTGCTTAGTGTGGTAGCTGATCTTCTTTTATTGGTTCTTTTTAGTTTTACATGACAGAAGAATCCATTTTGACATACTTATACAAGCATCAAATAGATCTGATTTTAATTCAGACTCCAGTACCTCTCTTTTCCCTTCCCTTTCCCCAGCCCCTGCTGGTAGCTGATCTTGAACCCATTATTTGAACTGAAAAGTTCACTAGCCACTTGATTATCATTTATTGAAATCAACTATATTAAAGAGAAATCACAAAACAATCAACATATATAGTAAGCTGAATCTTGGTTTCCTAAAAGAAATGGAAGTCACTTTAATTTTGTAAACATTTTCAAGTGCTGTTTATGTGCCACAAATCTTGTTAGATCTGATAAGGTATTACTGTATCACCAAAGAAACTTAAAATGACTTTTGAGAGGACTGAAGCATACATGAAGATGTTTAACCTTTTGCTTTCTTTGCAGCGAGTGGGCCATGGTGATGACAACCATGCTGATCCTGACCGATCTCCTATATTCCTTCAATTTATTGATTGTGTTTGGCAAATGACAAGACAGGTGAGAGATTTCAAGTATATTTCTGATCTATGTAGTGTTTGATTCAAGTATATCTTAAGTTGAAAACTGGATAAATTCTCATTGCTGTTTCATTCAAAATCAATGTTTGTATGTAAAATATGACCCCTTATGTTATTTGGTACAATTTGATTCTTATTCACTTAGAAACATAAGCTGAAAATTAGAAAAAACAAATTTCACACCAAGTTAATTTTCTTCTGCAAGTGGTTGTTGTCAATCTTCTTTTGTACCAGCTGTGCAAACCAAGGCCCTGCTCCTCAAGTCCATTCTGCCTCTAGTGCTCCCTTTTTGTCAGGTCCAGGAAACCTGCTTAGTCTCCTGCTGGGCACTTAATCTAACATTTGGCCAGATGTTAGAAATGCAGATATGGCTGTAAATGGGGTCAGACGAGAGAATTTAGGAATCTAGGCATTCTGATGTAGGTCACAGCCCCTCATACCTGAAAGTTACTGAGTCTTTGAAGTATGTGTCAAGAACGAAAGGCAGAGAGGAAGCTGTGTAGTAGTTGATCTTCAGCTATCACTTAGTTTTCAAACCCTAGTACACAGGGTGCTGGTTAGCAAGGAAGCCAGGCATGTATCCTCCTTCCCTTAGGCCCCAAGGCTTTCAGTTCAGAGAAGACCATAGGGCACTTGCAGTTTTTTTCCCCCTTATCTCCAATTTCCAAGCCTGAGTTTGGTGTCTTAGCCTTGGGATAGGAGATAGTGTCAGGGAAATGGACTTGGAATCAGAGAAAGGGAGGAAGGAGGTAAAATGGATTAGTTTTTCCCAGAGCCTACTGTGCAGCCTGGCTGAGGGAGGGGCTGCCAGGAAGAGTAAACTAGGGGACTGAGAACCAGGGCCTGGGTGCTGTCCCTCCTATACACTTGCATGGAGCTCTTGCCTTGGCTCTTTCAGGTAAGGGGAAGGGAACCAGCCAGAAAACTGCTGAAATCCTGCAAGGGATTCCTCCAACAGTCATAAGCTCATCTGTGATACTCCTGGCAACCTTACCACAGTCACCCTGGGATCTTTTTAGAGTACAACTACCTTCTCACTGTAGAAAGTTGTAAAATGTCAATTGTGTTTCCTGACTGTGAGTTACTGTTACTGATGGGAGCTTGTGTTGGGGCAAAAACAAGGTGGAGCTCCATTGCACTACATCTACTGCCCCTGCTGCCCTTTCCCACCTCAGCTGGGACTTCTCCCAGGCAACATTGCCTGGGAGCTTGGGAGCCATGGTAGCTCTCAGGTTTACCAAAGACTGGATGATGCTCTGGGGGTGGAGCTCGGCACTCTGGTTTCACAAGCCTCCAGGCATTGTGGTGTATGCTTAAGTTTGGAACTTTAAATGAAACACATCCCCTGGGGTTCTAGTTGAAATGCAGAATCTGAGTCTATGGATCTGGGGTAGAGCTAGCAATGCTGCATCTCCACAGGGTGATGTTGTGGGTTCACAGAGCACACTGTGGAAAGGGTCTAGAGAATGTTGACCTATCTTCAGAGTAGCCAAGGACTTCTGAGTAGCCAAGGGAGATCTCACAGAGTACTCAGGTCCTCACTTAGAACTGACTCTTCCTTTTTAAAATGTTTTTATGAGTGCTTTATAGTTATATATAATATAGGGGATCATTTTGACATAATCATACATGCATGGAATATAATTTGCCCCATTTCAGTCCCCAGTACTTCCACTTTCCCTCACTTCCTCCCTCCCCCTATTCCCATTTCTCTATTCTATGGGTCTTCCATCTGTTTACTTACTGTTTACTTTTCTTTTTTTTTTAAACTTTATTTTATTTATTTATATGTGGTGCTGAGGATTGAACCCATGGCCTTGCATGTGCGAGGCGAGCGCTCTACCGCTGAGCCATAACCCCAGCCCCTACTTATTGTTTTCTTAATTGGTGCTTGATAGATATACATAAATGTGGAATTCACTGTGGTATATTCATATATATATATATATATATATATATATATATATATATATACACACACACACATACATACAGACACACACACACATACACACACACACATATAGCATAATTTGATCAATTGCTTTAAAAAAAAGAATTTAAACATTATTTTATTAGTTAATTAATTAATTAAGTGGTGCTGAAGATCCAACCCAGTGCCTCACTTGTGCTAGGCAAACCCTCTACCACTGAGCTACAACCCCAGCCCAGTTTGATCATTTCATTCTGCAGTTCCTCCCTTTTCCCACCCTTTCTTTTTCTTTTTCAGTCCCTTTCTTCTTCTCTACTAATCTCACTTCTATTTTCATAGGATTTCCCCCTCTTTTTAAAATTTACTTCATTTCTCTCGAGTGATTGCATAGGAGAGAAAACATTCAACCCTTGAGTTTCTGAGCCTGGCTTATTTCACTTAGCATGATGTTCTCCAGTTCCATCCATCTACTGGCAAATGCCATAATTCCATTCTTTATGGTGAAATAAAACTCATATATATATATATATATATAAAATCACATTTTCTTTATCCATTCATCTGTTGATGGGCATCTAGACCAGTTCCATAACTTGATTATTGTAAATTGTATTGCTATAAACATTGTTATGCCTGTATCACTATAGGATGTTGAATTTACTTATTGATTTTGATAAATACCAATGAGTGGGATGGCTGGGTCATATACTTTTAGACCTAGCATCAACACACTGATTGGGGTCTCATGTTTATCTGAGAGCCAGGCCACAGTGGATTAAAAGTAGCCATTTAGAGAGCTGGTGGGGGATAGAATGGTGGCACATAGACTATACAAGTAACAAGTAACTGCAAAGACAGGCTCAGAAGGCAGGGAGGCTGGCTATAAGTCCTACTATTATATATGCCTTCTACTTTGTGCTGTTTGTATTGATGCTGAGCCAATAACAAAATTAAATGATTTTTAATTTCAGGTTAAGACAAGAAAGTATGAAACATATTCTAGAAAAATTGCATATAAATGTCGTATTAAAAAATAATTCTTATACCACTAATGGGATAAGCACGCATTAGCACAGAACATCCATTTTTGTGGATGTAAAGTAGTGTATTCCTCCTGAATGCCTAGAGGATGTATGAACAAACCCCTTCAAACTGATTTTTGTTCTTCATACTGTTTAGTGCCTATTTTCTTGTCTAATCTGTTAGTTTTGTATTGTTTATTGGATTTTTAAATTAGAGCTTTATAGTTATACATAGTAGTTGGATTCATCCCATCAAACTCATTCATGCAAGGAAATGAATTTCAGTTCATAATACCCTCTTTCCCCTCCCCATTTATCCCCTCTCATCCTTCTTCCCCTCCCATGTTCTCCTTCCTCTACTTTGCTTGACTTCTTTTCACTCATCTAGCTTCATCATATGAGAGAAAACATTCAATCTTTGAGTTAATGTCTGAGTCCAATTCCATTGTATATATGTACCACAATTTCTTAATCTATTCATCTATTGATGGGTGTCTGGGTTGATTCCATAATTTAGCTATTGTGAACTATGCTGCTTTTAGCATTGAGGTGGCTGTATCGCTGTGCTATGCCAATTTTAGATCTTTTGGGAAAATTCCAAGGAGTGGGATAGCTGGGTCATACGGTAGTTTCATCCTTAGTTTTTTGAGGAATCTTCATACTACTTTCCAGAGTGGGTGCAGTAGTCTGCAGTCCCACCAGCAATGTAAAGTGTACCTTTTCCACCCACAACCTCTCCAGCATTTATCATTGTTCATATTCTTGATCATTGCCATTCTGACTGGATTGAGGTAAAATCTTAGTGTAGCTTTGATTTGCATTTCCCTGATTGCTAGAAATGTTGAACATTTATTCATATATTTATTGGCCATTTGTGTTTCTTCATTTGAGAAGTTTCACAAAAAGTTATTTTGCCTATTTATTGATTGGGTTATTAATCTTTTTGGTGTTAATTTTTTTTAGTTCTTGTATATTCTGGATATTAATCCCCTATTAGATGAGTCACTATCCAAAATTTTCTCCCATTTTGTAGGCTTTCTCTTTCTGCTCTTAATTGTTTCCTTGGATTTTAAGAAAGAAAATATGGGGTTTGGATTAGAACATTTTGGGTGCCTCCCACAGCTCAAATATTCTGTTCATGAAAGGTGTGTATTGCTAATACATTAGGAGAGATAAATGATTAGTGTTTATCACTTAATTAACAAATGATTGATATTGATGCATCCATGTAACAAGATGGGCTTATTTTAGGTTGCCCAAAGTTAAATCAACTATGCTAAGTCAGTGTAAAGTTGTTAAAAATCTCAGAATAAAATGAACTAGTCTAAATGTTGACAAACTGTTAGAAAAGGAACAAAGGGAAAATAATTGAGGGAATCTTTAGTCTCAGAGATTTTCTATAGTAGTCATAGTTTAATTGCACCTTTACTCTTTTGGATAGGTTTAATAGTTACTAATAAATGTGCATTCCTCAAGAGGTACAGAATTTTATTGTAGATTACTGTGGATATTTTGAAAGTCTACTTTTTTGTGGGAATGGTATAGTTTCCAAGTGAAGAAATTAAAACATACTGAATGGCAGAGAGTTAATATTTTATTTGTATTGCCCTAGCTGCTACTACTTCCCCAGAGAGTTGTTTTCTTAGTTGAACTTAATGCCACAATACCCTTTGAGTATGAATGGCAATCTTTACCCAATGAACCAAAGTGAGTATAGATAGATGAAGCCTTTGTTTTTTGGTTTTCATAGGTGCCAATAAGGTTGGATTGAACCCTGCCCACTTTGCCCTCCCATACCTGGTATGCAATTGGCCACAAGGCTTGTCTGTGGCACTAAGACGTACCTACCCAGACTCCCAAATCTAGCATGCAGGCTTGTGGGAATCAGTAAGAATGCTTATTGTCTTAGTCTATTTGGGTTGTTATGACAAAATACTGCAGACCAAGTGGCTTATAAACAACAGAAATTTCTCAACAGTTCTGGAGGTTGAGATGTCTAAAATCAAAGTGCTGGCAGATTCTGTCTGATGAAGGTCTACATCTTGGTTCATCGATGACACATTTTCACTGTCACTTCAGATGATGGAAGGGACAGGGGAGCACTCTTAGCCTCTTTTGTAAAGATATTAATCCCATTCATGAGGACTCTACCCTCGTGCCTTAATTACCCCCCAGAAATCCTACTTCCTAATTCTGTCACCTTGGGGGTTAGGATTTCAGCATAGTTATGGGATTCTGGGAAAATGGACATAGCACATTTGACATTAAAAACAAAAAATAAAAAACAGCCATTTGGGCTAGATGCAGTGGCACATGCCTGTAGTCCCAGCAACTCAAAAGGCTGAGGCAGGAGGATCACAAGTTCCAGGCCAGCCTCAGCAGCTTAGTGAGATCCTACCTCAAAATAGAAAAAAAAAATTAAAAGGTCTGGGACTATGGCTCAGTGGTAGAGTATTCCTGGGTTCACTCCCTATTATTAAAAAAACAGCCATTTTCAATGTAAGGCCATTGTTAGAGTTGTAGTGAGCAGTCTTAAAAACCCAGGAGAGAATTCACAAGTAGATTTTATTAGTATTTCAGCCAGAGACATCATATTGTTGATTTACTTAACCTGGGGACAAGAATACCAGAAGAATAATCACCACGGCTGGTTTCCAGAAGTTTCTGAAGAAGCAACATTATGTTTGGGCTCCTTAAGGAGAGAGATTTGTGTTTCTATGAGATCAGTCCCTGAGGAGAGAAAGGCAAATCTTTATTGAAGGTCACTATACTTAAT
Source organism: Marmota flaviventris (assembly GCF_047511675.1). Lineage (NCBI taxonomy): Eukaryota > Metazoa > Chordata > Mammalia > Rodentia > Sciuridae > Marmota > Marmota flaviventris. The sequence goes on from NC_092518.1 coordinate 130,848,377, forward strand.
TTTTTAAATCAACTAATGTAATAACTTAGTGAAGAAAATCACAGTTTCAAGTGGAGTCTAGATTGTCATCATTTGACTGTTGTTTCTAATAGAAAACCCTATTCCTAGTATAGTAAATTAGTAAAGACAAATTAAAAAGTAAACTTGTCTTTCAGTGATCTTCATTATCACTCTAGAGATATCAGGACTAGTCATAATAGTGTGCAAAACATCACTCTGATTGGCGAATAGGTCTTTTATATAAACTGACTTCAATACAGATACACTAGGTAACTCTATTTGGTTTTGTTCTAGTTGGCTCTGCTTCATTCAGTAGGTGATGAATATTTCACTATTTTTTAAAATTAGAATTCTGGCATATAGTAGGTACCCAGTATATGCTGATGCTGAGATCATTATTATCATTTCCAGATAACTCAATGCCAGCTACTAGCTAAAACCTGCTGGCAATGCTAATAGTCTCATTGAAATTCTGTAAAGCCCTATCATCAGTTACCTAAAATAATTGAGATGATTATATAGTTTTTGTTAATATGATGAATTATAATAATGGCTTTTGGGGTAACATTAATTTTCAGATGTTAAACCAGCCTTGCATTCCTAAGACAAACCCTACCATCACCCTCTCACATGCTAGGCAAGTGCTTTATCACTAAGCTACATCCTTTTTGTTTTGAGACAGGATCTTGCTAAGTTGTCCAGGCTATGGATACATTTACGATCTTCCTGCCTCAACCTCCTGAGTATCTGGAATTACAAGTGTGTGCCACCACATCCAGCTTGTATTACCCTTTTAATATGCTGCCAGGTTCAATTTGCTCTTATATCAGTAAGAATTCAGGGATATATGTTGAGAGGTTGTGTTCGTGGGAAAGTTCTTAGTTACGAGTTGTTTTTTTTAATGGATAGAAGAGCTATTAATATTTTCTATTTCTTCTTGGTTCACTTTTGGTATATGTTGAACCCAGGGTCTCCCTTCCTGCTGTGTGGCCTACAGTGTGCCTCCAAATAGGAAGCTGGAACAATAATAGTGCTCCCCTCACTTATTTGCCTTCTCTCAAGGTCACAGTCTCTTGTTGCCTATTGCCAATATATCAAAACATTTTGTTTCATATATTTTATCCAGTTTTCTGTTGCTGTCAGAAGGGTGAACCTGAGCTCTGTCCTACATTGTGAGAAGTAGAAACTACATAAAATATTTTAGGCATAGAAAAATACAACAAATTTTGTTGTTTCTCAGCCAGACAGATCACCTTGGACTTGAAACTTAGATAGTTAAGACATAGGGTCTTTCTGCCTTTTAATCTTGATAAATTCCAAACAGTAATTTAGTTATCTTTCACAATGAAGTGTTATTACTTTATTTTAGAAATTAGACTTTAAGACAACCTTATTTTTCTCTCCATTTAAGTTTCCTTCAGCATTCGAGTTTAATGAACTATTCTTGATTACAATTTTGGATCACCTTTATAGCTGTCTCTTTGGGACCTTTCTGTGTAACTGTGAACAACAGCGGCTCAAAGAGGTAAGTGTCTTATGTCTCCCATGTTGCCCAGGCACCTATTCCAATAAGGACTATTATAGAAGGAGGCCTAAATGGAGGGAGGACTTGGCTTCTGGTCCTGCTGCTATCTGTAAGTGTGCAAGGAGGTGGGGCTTATACTAGAAGCCCTCACGGGGTTCTAGCAACTCAAGCACATATGTCTAATATGAGCCTCCTACTTTATAGTGGTTGGGACCCAATGAACCCATGACTTTCTTTCTTTCTTTTTTTTTTTTTTTTAATTGTAGATGGACACAATCCTTTTATTTATTTATTTTTATGTGGTGCTGAGGCTCGAACCCAGTGCCTCACATGTGCTAAGCAAGTATTCTACCACTGAGCCCCAGCTCCAGCCCATGACTTTCTGAGGAGTAACACAAATCTGTACTCCTCTGCATTCAGTGTGATTGAGCCCTGTTAACTTAAAAGGGAAAAAAAATAAAGAATAAAGTTTATGGTAATCATCATATCTTAATAAAGTTCTTTAAAACAAAGGAAAACCCAGCAGCAGAATAGTGAAATTCATATATAGAATTTAAACTATGATTTCATCTATTTTGGTGGAGGGGGGACTGCAAAATTTACTATTTAAAAAAAAAGCCTAGTCTCTTGAGATTTAATTTATACACTATGACATTCACTCATTTAAAGTGTACAGTTCAGTGGTTTTAGCATATACACAGATTGAGCAACCATAACCAATATGTAATTTTATAAAATTTTTATCACTTCAAAAATAAACACCACACACCCTAGCCTCTGGCAGTCACTAATCTGCTTTCTGTCTCTATGGATTTGATTTCATTTCATATAAATGGAGTCATATGGTAGGTGGACTTTTGTGATTGACTTCCTTCACTTCATTTTTCAGAAAGAAAACATGTTTTCAAGGTTCATCATGTGCCAGTACTTCATTCTTTTTTTGTGAATGAGTAATATTCTATTGTATAAATAGACCACATTTTTAAAAATATTTTTGTTATACATGGACACAGTATCTTTATTTTGTTTATTCATTTTTTATGTGGTGCTGAGGATTGAACCCAGTGCCTCACACATGCGAGGCAAGTGCTCTGTCACTGAGCCACAACCCCAGCCCGAGATGACATTTTTTATCTATTCATTGGTTCATAGAAATTTATGTTATTTTCACTTGGGGGCTTTTATGAATAATGGTGTATTATAAACATTCATAATTTTTTGTGGACATATACTTTTGTTTCTCTTGGATACAAAAGAATGGAATTGCTATGTGATGCCACAAATATATGTTTAACTTATTTATTGGGGAACCACCAGGTTGTTTTCCAAAGCAGTTGCACCATTATGCATTATTACCAGCAATGTCTGAGGGTTCTCATTTCTCTGCATTTCACTAACACTTATTATTTCTTTAAAAAATAATAACCATCGTACTTGGTAATATGACATGTTTTTAATTTGCATTTCCTTTACAATCAGTGATATTGAACATCTTTTTATGTGTTTATTGGTCATGTGTCTATCTTCTGTGGAGAAATGTCTATTCAGGTCTATTGTCCATTTTTAATTAGGTTATTTGTTAGTTTCATTATTGACACATTTTATATATACAAGTCCCTAATAAGATATATGATATGTAGTTTTTTTCTCTCATTCTGTGGGTTATTTTTTTCACTATCTTTATGATGTCCTTGGAAACACAAGTTTTTAATCCTGATGAAGTCCATTTTTTTTTCTTTTGTAGCTTATACTTCTGTTACCGTATCTAAGAAATCATAGCTTAAGATCACAAAAAATTTGATCCTATTTTCTTCTAAAAATGTTACAGTTTTAACTTTTAAATTTCAGTATGTGATTCATTTTAAATTAATGTTTGTATATGATGTGAGATAAGGGTCCAACTGCATTCTTTTGTATTGGCTATCTAGCACTAGTTGGAGGAAAGACTGTCTTTCTGCCATTGAAGTCTTGCCACCCTTGCTCTAAATCAGTTGACTATAAATGCAAGAATTCATTTTTATACTCTTTTTTCTCATATTTTAGTGGTCTATTATAATTATACATAATGACAGGATTCATTGTTACATATTTATACATGCACACAATGTAATTTGGCCAGTATCATTCCCCAGTATACCCCGTATTCTGTCCTGTTAATCTTTATGTTTATCCTTATGACAGCACCACTGGTATTGATTATTGTAGTAAGTTTTGAAAATGGCAAATATGAGTCTTCCTAATTTGTTCTTCCATTTTGATAATTACTTTGGCTATTCTGGATCCTTTGAATTATTGGTGGTATTTCTCTTATAAATATAAGAACTTAAATGGTCATAATTGAATGTTCCAGTGGGAAGTAAACATTTTTATAAGCAACAGAATAATAGAACATTTTCTTGACCTATTTTCTTCATTTGAGTTTTTCACTGTTTGATCCATTGTTTAATGCTTCTCTGTCTTGTCCCCATCCCTACAAATTTGGGTGTTTTCATTCAGATGAGCAATGCAAATTGTTAATCATTTCTAAATAGTGTACTGTAAAATTGAGGGGAAGATATGCATACTTCTCTATAGGCAGCTTTTCCAGTCTGCCGTCATGGCACAGTATTCTGCAGATATGTATGGTTTTTCCATTGCAAGGGATCTTAACTGTAAATTCTACCTACATTTGTCAACATGAACAGTCACAGAAGCAAAACTTAAACCAGAATAAAAAAAATGTATTTATTATTGATGAGTCCTATCATCTTGTGGATGTTGGAAAGTTCTCATTCTGCCTCCCCACAGACACACTTACTGGATGTTGCCTAACATCAGCAATATGTTTTTCCAGGACAGCAAGCAGTGCATGTTCCCATGTTGTCCCCAGCATGAGGCCAGACTTGGTGGGAGGATGGGGGTGGGGCCTAGTAACTCTTTGAGTTCTCTTCATTATTCCAGTCATTTTCTTTATGTAATACTCATTCTTGGGATATGAAGAAAAGCTTATTTCAATTATTCCTTTTTTGTTTTTCAGGATATATATACAAAGACTATATCTTTATGGTCTTATATCAATAGCCAGCTAGATGAATTTTCTAATCCCTTCTTTGTGAATTATGAAAACCATGTGTTATATCCTGTTGCTAGTCTGAGTCATTTGGAATTATGGGTGAACTATTATGTACGATGGAATCCACGAATGCGACCACAGGTACCTTTTTGTTTTTATTCTCCTCATAGGAACACGTCTCTTTCCTGGTGAAGATGATGTTATAAAATGTGTGCATGATGGGTGCTAACATACTGCAGTTCTTTGCATTCATGTTCCTCTAGGCCAACCCCAAGCTGTTAGAGTTGAAAACCTCCTCCTTCCCCCCCTCTGTTCTCTACTGAGGAAGGTATGGAGAGAATCCTGTCTGTGTTTGGCTCTAAGACTTATAAGTTGCTCGGAAGTCTTATGGGTGGAGTAGTACCTACTCTAGCTAATGTACGTGTGGAGTTGGTGGAAAGGCTGTAGTAGCACAATAGAAAGAAGGCATGGGCAGAGGCACAGAACAGCCTCCCCTCCAGGAAGGGGTAATGTTTGCCTTACCATCCTAGACTGTTTCACAGTAATACTTTCTGAGATGGTAAAAACTGAGAGAAAAATACATAGACAGGGCCAGTCAGCCAAGCCTGTGCCTGTACTTTGTGTTCTTCGGTGGCTGAGCTCTGGCTGTGAGCGATGCCTCCCGTGACCTATTCTGAATGCTCCCCCAGTTTGGGGGCTTTGCCATGGGTTTTGACTCATCCCCGCTCCCCACCCCCAATTTTCTGTACATGGGTGGCCAGGCCTGGTGGGGTCTGGGTGTGGAGAATGAGGGAAGGAGACAGCCCTCACCTCTGTGGACAGAGAGCTTTCTGCTGAGGTTTCTTCTTAAGATAACACTCCCAAAGCTTAGCAGACAGTCACCAGGAGTATGCTGCCCAGCCATTGTTCACACCACTGTTTTCCCCCATCAGCCAGTGATGTAGCCTGCCTGCTCTCTCTGCATTCCTCCTCAACCATCTGTCCCTCTCATGGTGTCCTCACATGCTCCATCTTAGCTCCAAGCCTCACAGACAGGGGCAAAGTCCAGTTGTTCATTTTACTTTCAGCTGTCTGGCACTGGAACTCCAGAGGGCACCGTCCCTTTCCTAACTCCTGGGGCTAACAGTGCACTTACATGGAGCCTCAGCTGTGGGTTCAGTCTGATGTGCACATTCTGCTGCCCCAGGCAGCTGTGACCCATCTCCTCCTTGGATCTTCTGCTCTGATGCCGCAGCCCACACCAGTCACACTTGCTGCTTGTTTCCCTGATGCTTCACTGTTTCACTCCATTTGTTCCAGCTGCAAAAGCCCTTTCCTCCTCTAGATCCTGTGAGTTAATCCCTGCTGCCTTATAACTGCAGGAGCATTTTTCAGTGTTCACTGATCATAGCACTTACATAGTTCTCTGAGCTAGGCCCTACACTCCCTGTTGCCTTCACCTCTGTTGTTCCCTCTCCTCTTCCCTGGCTGGGGCTGGTGGCTCCAAGTAGCACAAGTGGCACCTCAAAGCTCTGCAGGTGTGGAAGTGCAGGGTGAACTGCCATCCTTTCACTGGAGTCCAGGCTCCAGATCTACTCTGCCTGCCTTTGCTGCTGTACCTAGGAGACCCAGCCTTCACCCGCTTCCAGCAGCTTCCTCCTTTGTGTGTTTTGCTGTCACAGGCACTTGGCTGAATTCTTCTTTGCTGGGCAGCTGTAGAGTGGGAAAGTCACACCTTTGTTTTAATTATGTAGAGAGAACCACTAAATAGTCTGTTTAGTGATTCCAGGGACCAACTGTTTGGTGCTCTTTTGGTTAGAGGGGTTTCTCAGTTACTGCAGGGCTTAGCAGGTCATAGACTTGAAATGTAAGCAGCATCCCCTTGAAGCACTGTGCTGGCTCATTCTGCCGGTGCCACAGGCCCAGCCACACACCCTGTTATGCTCATTCTCCATTAGAAACAAGTAAGGGCAGGGAGCAAATCTTTTGTAAGAGATCTATTCTTGATGTTTCCTCATGGAAGAGCGTTCCGTTTCAGCGTGATGATGATCAAGGGAACATGGCTATAGCTGCCTATCTTGAGGTCCTTTAGTGTGCCACTGGGCACTGTGCCTGTGACTTCATGTTAGTCCCACAGTGCAGAGGGTGAAGGAAGGTCTGAAAAGCCATAACTCATCCAGGACTTGCCAACTTGTGTGCAGTTGTGGAAGGATATCCCTCAGCAGGGCCAAATTGGGTCTCTGGCAATAACTCAGTCCTGATCTGGAGCAAGGCCCTGAGCCTCACGGCAAGGTGCAAGCATGATACAAATCTATGCCAAGTACCTGCCACAGTACTGGGGGGGGGTGTAGAAGGTGGGTGTCCGGTTTTTTGTGTTCTCCCTATGCTGTATCTCCATGGCTACAGCTTTTATACTAAAGGCCACAAACACAACATGCTGGGCACATGGCCTTTTGGGACACTGGTGATATACCATGCTAGGGAGGCAGGTGGGCATTTGCACAAGGCCAGGTGTATGATGGGGAAAGCTTCCTCCCTCTGGCTGCACTGCGGTGGATGGGAAGCAGAAGGCCATGAGGTAGGTTGCCATAGGTGTGTGGTGATTGGAACAGAGTCGTGTGGGGCTGAGAGGAGGAGGGATATAGGAGGAAAGGCAGGGGACACAAGCCTACTGGGTCTCTTTGCTCTGAGAAGGAGATGGCAGGGTTCGCTTCTGTGAGAGGGGCTCCCTCTTAAAACCTATCAGAGGATGGCTGAGTGGGACCAAGAGCCAGTGAGCATCCTCCTCCTTTGGGCCTTGGCTTATGCCTCACACATGCTAGCACACCTGGGTCAGACATAGCTAGCCTTTCTCTGGTAAGTTTCTCTAACGCAGTCCTGCATTTAAGTCTCAGAGTCATCTGTTTTTCAGGCACCCCTTTGCTTAGTGGCAAATAATCTGATACATGAGAAAACTACGAAAAGCTCCCTGAGGACATAAGGTGATGGTGGCACACTTGGGCAGCCCGGGTCTCATTTCCTGGGTGTGCAGGAGACCGTTCCCCTGCATGCTCTGCTCCAGGAAGCTCATGTGTATGTTAATAATGGTGGTTGATTGCAAAGCATTCCCTCATCTGATTGGAATCAAACAATCCCACAGATGAGCAAAATCCCAGAGAGATTCTAAGGTTAAGAGGAGAACTGTCATTGTTAGTGTCCTTTAAGGATTAGCCTTTGCTATAAGACCCTGATGTTGCTGTCCCCTACCTTCTTCTTCCCATGGTCTGACAAAGGAGAGTGTGTTCTTAGCCTCCTTGGTGCTGGTTACTGAGCACCCTGTGATGTTGGAAGCATGCAGATGCCCTATCTTTACTCCTCTTCCTTCTCTTGTTCTTCCCCCCACCTACCAGAAGGGCTGATCACCAGGGCACCATGATGGTGCAGCTTCAAGTCTTTGACCTGGTGAGTGATGAGCTAGAGAAGCAGGCTAGTGCCTGGAGGTCAAGTTCAGGGTGTTACTCTCAGGGCAAGGGGAAGAAGCCACTAGAGGGTATTAACATGGTACATCACAAGGTCTGCTTGAGGCTTGGAATCCACCTAGTACCTGTGTGTGCTCAGTGGGTATGGGAGGAGAAAAGGATCCAGACCCCGCCCTGTGCCTCTTCACTTCCCTAGTGACCTCCCTGCCTAGTCAACTTTGCTCACAGCCTGTGAAAGTCCAGGTCTTTGATCTCTGGGCTTCTAGTAGGTGCTGAGGCTATCTTGGTAGTTTGGAGAGCTAGGTGCTATGACTGTAAAATAGCGTGACCTTCTAGTTTCTTTATTGTCCCATCCCAATCTGTGGGTTTAAAAGAAAGATAACTAGGGTGAAGCACTTGAGCAGAAGTACTGAATAGAGTGAGTGGCTGGTCCCTTTCCCCTGGCATCACCCCTCTGGAGCCTTATGCTCTACTTCATGCAAATAAACACAACTCCAAGTTATAGAAAGTTCTGATTTAACAGATGTATTTTTCAGTCGGGGAGACTATTTATAAAAATACACAAATACAGAGCTCTTGGAGGCAGCAGGGTCTGCATGTGAACATGGCTTAGCTGGGCAGCCCGGAAGCACCATGTGTGTTTGACGGTCTTCAGCAGACTGCTCGGCTGAGTCTGCACTGGGCAGACTCAGGTCTGCGGTCTCACCAGAGCCTGTGAATCTTGTCCTGAGAACTGGGAGCCCAGCAAGGAGAGCAGAGGGCAAAAAGGCCTGAATGGTGCCCAGTCCAGCCTGGCTCATTGCCAGTAGATGCAGGGTAGTCTGGGTGGCAGCTGAAGCACATGGCTTATGGGGAAGGGATCAGTGTACACTTGGGGAAAGATCAGTAACTGGTCCAGGAGACTTGTAACACAGGAGTCTGGGTGAGGAAATAACCACAAAGCTGAGGGTCTAGATGTTGGAACACAGTACTGTAAGAGCAGCCCAATAATGAGACTTTGTCTCTGCTCGCCACCAGATGCCAATTCACCAGAATCTCAAGGAGCTGCTGGCTGTCAGGGCTGAGCTGCAGAAGCGGGTGGAGGATCTGCAGCGGGAGGTGGCCACACGTGCCGTCTCATCCTCGTCTGAGCGGGGCTCCTCGCCCTCCCACTCAGCCACTCCTGTCCACACCTCAGTCTGATGAGCAAGGCCAGTGTCTCGGGCCATCTTGCTGCTCCACCATCTCCCAGGCGGCTCAAGAACCTGGCCATTACTGTTAGGGCTGTAACTTGTGATCTTGTCTCTTAGGATTAGGCCCAGGGACCATCTGTGTGGCTAGGTGGCAGCTCCCACTGTCAATAAATGCTTTTTGTTTTGTGACCAGCCTGCGACCCTCCTGTAGGCGGGTTCACAGGGGAGCCACCTGTCACACACACCCTGTGAACCACCTTCCTCTCCTACAGACAGTGTAGGGGAAACTCGAGTGGATGCAGCGCAGCACTTAGGCTTAGAACATCTCACGCCATTTCTTTCCAAGTTAAACCCTTCATAGAAAAAACATCCTTCACTTGAAAGACCACACTGCCAGGCATGTGGCTTCTTTCAGCTCTTTGCCACAACTTGAAAACTGTTTTTAAATGAAATGTTTTGGGGAATACAGACAATTGCCATCTAGTCAACAGTTATCTTCATGCAAGGGGTCTTCCTGCACCAATTACTCTTGTGTACATATAAGGTATTTTTTAAAAAGAGAAACATGCCTTTATTTTCCTATGTCCTTTTTTATGTTTAGAATAGTCACCTGAGGGGGGATCTGCTTAACTGGACTATGTGATAAATTCTTTCCAAATGAACTTCATGCTGACTTTGGTGTGGCACATTTGAAATAAGCTTTGGATGTGGTCATTTCAATGGCAATGTGTTATTGACCTCAGCCAAACTCTGTACTTGCCTCCTGAGGTGGCCCAGTCCATTCACAGGGAGCAATGGGTTCCTCAGGACAGCAAAAATTAGGTTATGCTGAGAACTCAGACAGCCGTGCCTAAGTGCTGGCCTCCCAGACAGCTCCTTCAAGAGCAGCGCCTATTGATAATTCCTGGGCTATTTCTGCAGCCCACCACCTCTCGACAGATGCCAGGCATCTGTATCAAAGCAAGGCTGCTTTCTTGTCCAGTGATTTGCCTGGACAAAATAATATTTGTCATTTTATCACAACCCTTTCACATCAGTTTATTCACAAGACTGCCTGTCCATATTTTCAAGCAACCACTGTGCTATGGCTGAGGTGTGCTAGAGCAGAGCACACTCTTCCCTTGGTTCTTCCTTCTCAGAGCCAGCCTCAGTTAGGCAAGCTTCTCTCCATCGTTCTGCACCTTCACTTAATGAATTTAAGCTCTGTGATTCTGTGAGTCCTTGCAAGAATGAATTTATGATCAACTCTTAGCTCCTTCGTGTGGGGTGCCAGCATCCCTCCGCCAAGTGCTGTGCCCATTTCTACAAATCACCAGACCCCCACCTGCAGCAGGAGGTAAGATTACTCTCCGAAGCTTAGAGGGTCAGCCTCGGAACTGCTGTTTTGCACCCTCTTTTGGTTGGTGTCAAGTTGCTGAATGCCACACAGAGTCCTACATGTTGACCTTACTTTTTAAAATATATTCCTAAAAAAGGTTTTCTATGGTCAAATATAGAGAATAGATTTTTTTTCAACTTGCAATCTTCTGATTCTTACAGAAAATTATCCTTCCAGAAGATACTAGAAATATTTATTGAAGATAATTTGATAACCTCAAATTAATTCTCAATTCTTATCATCTGGGGGATTTGTTTCTAAATCATAGCTTAATTAACATTTACTTTTGATTTATGTTCCCAACACATCCAAAAGCTGATTTATAAACTATTATTCATTGATGCACTGATTTTTTTTTTTTAAATGGAGATATTTCCCATTTTTATTCCCCTGGAAAAATATAATTCCCCAGCTGTACTAGAACTGTTTTTATAGTGGAGTGGATGATGCTTTTGGCAGAACCAGAGAAGCCAGGAGTGCTAATTCTTGGTGAGGTGAGCTGGCTGGTATGGGTGGGGTGGGAGCTGCCCCCTGCCAAGCTGCATGCTCCCTCACCTGGGTGGTCTCTACCAGCCAGATCCCTCGAAACTCCCATTTGATTTTTTAAAAAAAGCACAGCAGAGCATTTCCCTTTGTATGTTCCTAGAACAGAACCGTTTCTAAAACAACTTGAAGTTTTATTATGTAAGCATCTTTTTTGTTGTTGTTTTATTTAAGTGTACTAGAATGTAAAACCCTTATGGTTCAGGTTTTTAAAAACTGGTAGAATATTGTATTTGCCTCATCTGATGCACTGTATTTCAATCTATCATTAAAATTACAATATGTTTGCTCCCTGGTCTTTTTGTTGTCACTCTTTAAGTGTTTTAGTAGGTTTTTCCCTTGGGGAAAATTAGTAGTTTACTATATGCCAACCACAAATAATATATGTAAAGTGGCTAAATATTCACTTACAAAATCATACATGTAATTAATTCATCAGGAGTCTTAAGTGTTTGGCTGGAACAGATAAGTACTCTGATTTTAAAATGAGAAATGCCCCTTACCCATAAATTTGAGGAAATTCTGAAGGCAGGAAAACTACTGGAAATACCCAAGAGTCAAGGAATGGGTCCTCCTTGTACAGCATAAAACCTAAAATTGGCCTTTCCCCATTTCTAGGGAACTTCACGTTTTTGGAGCCCTGTAAAGGCCTGTGTGAAATCACACTGCCCCCTACAGGTCAACCTTCTTAATAGGGCCTGAGATCTCTGACTGTCCGTGAGAAGCACTGCTGGGTGAGAGAACCTAATATTAGGCAGAAGATGCTCAGTGGGATCAATTGCCAGGCAACTATCCCCAGCAGTGACACCAGAGCAGAAGGCTAGGAGGGCCACTGTGCCAGGTCCCCACTAGCCATGTAGAACTTCTGCACAGGGCAGTCACATGGTGAGTTTGAGTTTGAGGATTTGGTGCTGTTTCACTACCAGACTAGTTTAGCAAAATGAAAAAAAAAAAACTGCTATCAATGTGAAACAACTCCAATCACTGCACAGGATCTGTGCAGCGTGTTCATGCTGACAATTTCATCCATCTTCTCAGTTTGTAATTCAAGTTGTGAGTTGACAAGGTGGTCTGCTGGGACTTGATCCCCAACAGTCCACTCTCCACAGGCAGGTACAACGCCCCTTTTCTTGCTCAGCTTTCTCTGCCTGAAACAACTCACATGACTAGAAGTTTTGCTGGTGACTGGCTTTCTCTGAGGACAGAGCAGTGGGCTGGGAAGCTGCCAGGCAGTGCAGCCACGTCTGTCCTCCCAAAGGAGTTGATGCTACCTGGCAAGCTGCAGCATCAGGCAGCCCATGAAGCCTGGGTGTGGCCTCTGGAGGCTCTTCTCCTGCATCTGCCCTCCTAGCCCAGGATATTGGGCATATTATACTGCAACTGTTGTATAATGGGAGGCCACCCCCAGAAGCCCTGACACTAGGCTGTTCATGAGGAGGTAACTGCAAGAACTCTCAACTTGGAGAAAACCTATGGCTGGAAATGAAGGGAATGAGCTCAGCTCCATATCAACTCTTGTAGGAAAAGAGAGCCATGTGACAAAAGCACCTCAACACAATCCCAATACAACGTTCCATTTTGTTTAATGCACACACTAGACATTTTACAATTCACACTTGGACACAGCACATACAAAAGGATGTACAGAGGATTCTGAGATCGGTCTCCAGCACTTCTTCCTCAGAGAAATGGTACTAACCCCAATCCAAGTGGCTGAGGCAGTGGGCCTGCCCCACAGCATGAGGACACGCCTCCCCACCAAGTTCCCTATCTTCTGGCTCCCTTAGCAGTCTTCCATGGAGCTGTGAGCTCACTCGCATATACTCAGAGCTAATACTATAAATGCTAAACTTTTTATAAGTTCTGCCTGCCAAGCTTGGCTGATAATCACTGTTCTCAATTGGCCTTTCCATATCACTCCCTTTTTCCTACCACCTAGGACCAGACCTGAACTGACTAATGAAGCCTTCCTATAGACAGGAGAGGAGTTCCCAAGGCTTCTGCAGGCCACAGTGCCCAAGCAAGTGTCAAATGCCAGCGGGAAGAAGGAGCCCTTGGAATGATACTCTCTGCAAATGGGAGGCCAAGGACCGCCCAGGCCTGTCCAGGCACTTGAAGTTAGCGCCTGTGGGCCAAGTGATGGGTTTTATGCAGGAGGGCTTTACGCAGAAGGCACCGAGGTAGCTAAGGGAGAGCAGATAGGGCTCTTGTCACTGAAGTCAGTGATACTGAGAAAATGGTTTTACCGAGAGCATTTATTTTACATCATGGCTGCAGGGTTTCAACGTCTGTGCCATCAGATGGGCCTCTCCATAAAGGTAAGATGGATAACACCCGAGGTCACCCTGTCTAGGTGCCAACAGACCAGAGGTGCAAAAATTCTTCATAGCCACCTCCAGCTCAGCAATGGCCAGGCTGTGGGGCCATCATCTCTTGATGTCCTTGGTATCAGGGAGGCACAAATCTGATTGATGATATTCTCACCAGCAGTGTGGAAGGTCTTGGAAACATGCAAATCTTGCAAACAGTGTCTCCCTGACTTCCTGAGGCCCATTTCCCTTCCTTCATGTTGCTGCGTCCTCAGTGCTCCAGCCTGCCTTTCAGACCCAGTGCTGGTGTGTCTGGGCCAAACAGGACAGGGAACAGCTGGAAGGCTGCAAGCACTCACTGGGAGTGGGCTTACCAGACCATCTAGAGACAGCACCACCTCTGAAGCCCCTCCGGCATGAATAGGCTTTTAAAACAACGGACACACACGGTAGCATGCATTAGATGGTGGGTGGGGTCTGCTTGGATTTCAGTGGTTTCCTTAAGAAATGGGAATGCCTCATCCCACCTCAGCAAAGGAGCAAATGTGCAGCATGTGGAATGCGTGGGGCCATCATGCAGTCCAAAGACGCCCTGAAGTTTTGTAAATAGAATCTTGCCTGCTGGTGACTTATATTCTGCTTTCAGAATTGCTCTCTGGGAGGCTGGAGGTGTGGCTTAGAAGGATTGCCTAGCATGAGGCAAAGAGGCAAACAATTGCTTTTTGACATGGCAAACTGATAACCAGCACACAGGGCTCTATGCTGTAGCTCAGCCTCTGCCAGAAGAGCTTGCTGGGGGCAAGGGCTAAAGGAATACCATGAAGCCAGCTATGCTCTGGCCCAAACCACGCAACTTGGGCCAGGTTAGGGGCCATTCCTTGGGTTCTCATGTCTAACGTATCATCAATGTTCCAAATGCTCTTCATCAGAATCGACAAGGAGGATAACTACAGAGCTACACAGGCAGAAGCAGCTCCTTTTCCTCCTTCCATACATTTCTTTTTCTTTCTTTTCTTCTACTTTGGTACCAGGAATTTAACTGGGATGTTTAACAACTGAGCCACATCCCCAACCTGATTTTTTTGTTGTCTGTTTTTTTTTGTTTGTTTGTTTGTTTGTTTTGTTTTTGAGATAGGGTCGTTTAGGGCCTCACTAAGTTGCTGAGGCTGGTATCAAACTTGTGATCCTCCTGCCTCAGCCTCCTGAGCTGCTGTGATTACAGGTCTGTACCCTCCCATACATTTCTAGGCAACTTCTATGAGCATGGTTCTGGTTTCAATGCTCGTTCTCCATGCCTGTAGCTCTTGCTACTCAAATGAGCTCATATACAGGGTGGGGTGACCACCCACCACCCAGTAGAAAACATTTCCAAAGCAGAAATAACTCTTAAGAATTTTACCCTGGCCAGCCTAAGGCTACCCTTAGTCCCCTCTGGAATCTGGTAGGAATTAGGGCTGCAAGTCGCAGCTTCCAACTTCTCCAGATTCTTATACTCTCAGGGCAGGATTATCATGAGATGCACATTTGCACTGAAGTAACTGAAAAGTCTCCACTTGTGCCAGCTCTAAAGGCCAGCAATGTAAAATCCAGCATTGGAAAAGAAAAACACTGCCCTGGGTATTACATGTGTGTGGCATTGCTTGGTGTTGATTTGTCTGCCCCGTGCAGGGGTTCCAAGTGAACTGGGTGCTAGCAGGACCCAGCCACTTACAGCTCTCAGAGGTCACTGCCAGAGTCAGCCACTCCAGTGTGTAGGGGGATCATACCACCTTTCGATTTATCACCCAGGCAGAAATGCTCTCCTTCCACGCCGTCCCCAGTGTCCTCTTGCCTGCTCTCATCTTGGTTTCCCCTCCCCATGCTGAGGCTGGGACAGGATGGCTCTGAGGAGCTGGTGACCCAGCAGGTTCCGAGGATGATGCTGGTAATCTGCTGGAACTGGGTCTTGAGTCTCTACCAAGTCTCTTCAGAGCACCTGGGGCAGGGCAGACACCCCACCCTGCAGGCAGGGCACAGAAACCAAATTCACGAACACTCAAAGCTTGTCAGGAAAACTCACAACAATAAGAAGCCAATGATGTGGAAAGCGTAGCACAGCAGCTGGGGGTCTACATGAGGGGCCGAAGGGTGGTGGCACCCTTCATGTGTGTATGCTGCTGAATGGAGCCTCAGATTGAGGACAGTACGGGTTGCGAGGGCTCTGCAGACTGTGTTTGCAGTGCTGAGTATTTCACTAGGGAAAGAAGACATGTGTTAGGTGGTCTCACCTGTATCCTGCACAGAAGGCCCTGCTAGGGACAGAATTGTGCTTCCTGCATGTTGGGTCAGGAACTGACCCAAGCCTGTCCCAGACACACTTCCTCTGGGGCCCATTCCCTGCCCTGTGTCGGACATGCCTTGGGCCCTGGAACAATGTTCTGGGTGGGTGAAGGGGGAGAAAGGGAAGCCAGCCAGGCTCTGCAGAGCCCAGCCTCCACTTCCTCACCTGGAATCTGGAATGCTCCTCACAGGGTTACTGATTATTTTAAATAAAGCACTCAATACAGCACTTGGCCGGTACAGGTGCTCACTCACTCAATGGAGGCTAGAAGTCTTAAAACTTGTGATAGTGAATGCTACCTCTCATAGAATCCTTTTTTTCCACATTTGGACCCAGGGCTATTTTCATCTATTTGGTATGGCAACACCTTGATGATGACAAGAGAACCTTGTTCCCCTTACACAACAGTCCCTCCTGATCTCCTTGGCCCCATCATAATGGCTGTTGCCCTGTGACTCTGGTCACAACACACCTGGGCTCTGCTAGTCTCCCTGTCTGTGCCATCCCAGCCTTAGCTGATAGGAAGCTGGCTTGCCTTCTGCTTCCTGAAGCCTTGCCAGGCCTCTCCACTGGCATTCTGGGCCACAGGCTATATCTTCCTGGAGAAGCTGGCCACTCCAGACCAGTGGCCTGATCTTATGTGGCCTCAAATTGCTGCTAGTTCCTGAAGCCCAAAAGTGCTCACTGAGCCAGGAAGGGAAGGCTGAGAAGGTCTGGGTTTTAACCATGTACCCGCCCTGCCTTTGGCAATTTTCAAATCAAAAGGCTATAGATCTAGGTGAAAAGTCTTCCCACAGCTCTATCTAAATGTGTCCAGGACATGTCCCTTTCTGCCAACAGGGAACAGAGAGGTACCTGGTGCTCTAGCTCAGATCAATCAAGAGCAAGAATAGCAGGAGTGCCCAAAAGTCGCTGACATGGCACCAGATGCTCTGTCATCCCAGCAATGCCAGTCTCCTGAAGCCAGAAGACGCTGGCTGATCAGGCACACCTGGGCATTTGTGGCCTTCTACTCTGGCTGGTCATTCTATGCTTCCCTAGCCCAGTTCTGCTCAGTGCTGGGGCCACCAACTAGGAGACTTTCAGCAAGGAATAGTAACCAAGATGTCCTCACCTTGGGGTTCCTCACATACAACGGCTTCCAGGTTCTCCCCTTTCACGTAGTCTGCATTGAGACCCTCTGGAAAGGGCGGATGGCAGTGTTAGTGATGGGCATGGAAATAAAGGGGCCCCCTGTGACTCAGCACTGCTGACCGAGTCCTCCATTACAGTAGCTGCCCACTTCAGACCCCTGTCCTGGACAACCTGGACATCCTTTATCTCAACTGAAACTGTCCATCTGGAACTGCACTGCTCAGGAGTACTCATCAGTGCCTCAGAGATGAAATATTATGCATCAAAGGCCGCTGACACCCTGTCCCTATAGGGCAGCTCTGCTCAGAAGAGGAGGCACCAGACAGCAGGGCTCAGCACCATCCACAGGTCCCATGTGTGACCCAGGGACCAGGGAGGTAGTGAGAGAGCCAAGTGCCACATGAGTGACTGATGGATGCAGCACAGGGAGGGGGCAGATGGCTGAATGGAGCTCACTGTGGAGATGCCAACAAAGCCTCCTGCCAACACATGGCCTTCCCAGCAGCACCTGCACCGAGAAACCAAATGGCTTCTCCTGGCAGCAGGAATAACTGCTGTCCCCACCCAAGCTGGAAGGGCCCAGGATCTACTGGCAGCTGCTCTAGTCTAGTTGGCTAACTAGAATGCAGAGATTCAACAAAGCATCCTCTTCAGTCCAGCAGAGGCTTGTAGTGGACAGCACACCTGCTGCTGCTAAAGGAGAATCCACAGACCTTGTCTCATCTCTTGGTAACCCAGGCCCTGCAGGAAAATTGTGGTTCTAATAGACCAATTGACCAAGCACTAGCACAAGTCACACTATCATCCCAGGCCAAGGGCTCAAGATGGAAGCCAGATGAGCCTTTGAAAAATGCAGTCATTGCTCTTTGGCACAGGTGGCCAGCCCCATGCACAGCCAGGCAGGGGAGGGCCCAGCCCTGATGGGTGGGGGCTAGGAGATTGCCTTCTGCCTGTACTTGCTCCTCAGGGATGGCCACTAGGGGGCATCTCAGTGTCCTCTCTGATCCTGCCCCATCCCTGACCCCCAGCCACACAGGCCTGGGGACAGAGGGTCTGGCAAGTGGCATCCTCACACACATATCAGGGAAAGCTAAAGATGGTTGTGGTTGCAGCCAAGTTGGTGAGTGCCAGGGAAGAGGATGGGGTGGGGAGCATGAGAAAGAGCAAGATGAGGCAAGGGAGGGGGAGGAATGATGAGGTGTCCAAGGACAAAGCACAAGGAACATAAGTAAATCAAAGCACGTTGTTACCTTGACCTTCCGCTGCATCTGAAGGCAAGACACGAATCTTAGAACCCTGGAGTAAGAACTCAGCTCCTGGCAACCAAACTCTTGGGCTTTCTGTGAGACACACTGACCACTGGCACTGGAGGCAGACAGGGGAAGCTGACAGTCCCCAAAGCATGGGCTCCTTTGGTAGCAGTAGTGACCAAGAGCACCTGAGGCCCACATAGAAGGTGGAAGCAGGCCCTCCACAGAAACAGTGTCTATGAGGTTAGCCACCCTACAAATATCCTCAAGACTGTTTCTGATCCTGGCCTGGACTATATATCATTAGCACATCAGTACATGAAGCACAACAGTCCCTATGGAATGGACAGTCCAGAGAAATGCAGGGTTGGGGTGTAGTCAGACACAAACCCACTGGCCCTGCAGGTTCTGGCAAAGTCAGCAGGGGGCGTTGTGGCAGCACAAAAAAAAGTGCAGCCAGTGCAGCCACAGGCTGGTCCTGGGGAAGGATTCCTGAGAGGAAATGCTCTGGGCCAGAGGACAAGAGGAGCTCTCTGGAGACAGAGGCTGCAGGGTGGAGAGGGCAGGGCATCCAGGGAAGCGGGTATGGCTGTAGAGAAGGCTTCAAGGGACAGGGAGGAGCCACACCATAGTGGGCTTTGAATGCCAAGCTCAGGGCCTGGAACATAACTTGAGGGCAGCCGGAAACACGAGGTCCAGGCATTTTAAACAGGTCCTTCTTGAAGAGGGAGAATTATGGGAGGGGAGAGGGGCAGGCAGGAGGCAGATGAAACCATCCAGCTAGGAGATGGAAGAAGACCTGGGCCTGGACAGGCAGTGGCCATGGCAACAGTGAGAGAGCTGTGGCCCAGAGGAGACACATTGGGTGGCACAGGTCCCAAGGTTGGGAGTACACAGGTCGGGCACAGGAGGGAATCCCAGGCCTTTACCTTCGGGAGACAGACACCCAGGGAAAGAGGGGGGTTGACAAAGAAGGGCAGTAAAGTCCAAGATCAACAGAGTGGGGGAGAGTTCCCTCTGGAACCAGCCACTTTGCCTGCTAATTCAGTGTGTGAAACCTCACACCTGTTTGTTTATTAAACAAGTGTGAAGACAATGTATTTTCCTTTTACCTTAGTGTCCCTGTAAACACATCCAATCAAGATGTTTATTCTATGTTTTGGAAATCAACCCATTTTCCTCCTCTCTATTCCTACCTGGGTGGCTCTGACCTTATTTGGTCACAAGATTTGTTCATACAGCTGAGGTCCAGAAGACCCACCCTGTCTGTTCAACCCAAGTCCTCTTGGCCATCTGTTGCCCTGCCCTTGCCAGGCTGAGGCACAGGGCTGGCTTCTCACCCACAGGAACAGTCCTGAGGCTCTGGGTGTGAATGAATGATCTGCATTCACCCAGCTCTAGTCCTTTTGTAAAATGGGGTCATCAGGGTCTACTTGGAGTTGGACCACATCACTTCATCTCTCAGGCCCCAACCTCTTCACCGTCAAGTATGAGAATGGACCTGAGTGGACCTGAGTGAGCTCACACCTCAGTGCTCCTCCTACCAGTCAGAACTCCAGGGTGTACTTTTCAGGGCATAGAGATAACTTGATAAGACTTTTCACACTCTAGTCAGTCATAGGGCCCTGGGAAGCTTAGGTTTGTGCCACCAGTCTCATAGAAGTCCCAGGGTTCCAGGAGAAGAGTCTGAAACCACTAAAGTGAAGTCTACTACTTATTAAGCCTCTCAAGGTGAGATCTTTCTGGACTGAGCAACATGGCCACAAGCCAAAGAACATTTGGAACCCCCAGAAACTGTAAGAGGCATGGAAGAATCGTTTCCTAGAGCCTCCAAAAGGATTACGGCCCTGCTGACATCTTGCCCTCAGATTTTCAGCCTCCAAAACTGTGAGAATGAGTCTCAGTTGTTTTAAGCTACTCAGACTGTGGTTCTTTGTCCCAACAGCCACAGGATAATGCAACAGTTGTGCAGGTCGAGACTGCTTGTTTGGCAAACCTTGTTGGTGAAACCTGTTGCCTCCCAAGTTAGAGGGCTTCTTGTCTGAGTACCTCCATGGCTAAGGACCAAGCACAGAGTGGCAGTTCCTCTCCTTGCCTCCCCATGTACGTAGGAAGGGAAAAGAGCAGAACAACAGGACAAAGAGGTACGCCATGTGACACTTCTAGACCTCCAGTAAATGTGCAGACCTCCCACTAGTTTTGGGGTCCACTGTTATGGTTCGGATGTGGATATGGTTTGGATTGCTCAGGTGTGAGACAGTGCAAGAAGGTTCAAAGGAGAAAAGATTGGATTGTTGAGAGTCTCAACCCAATCAGTGAATTCATCCCCTGATCAGGATTAACTGTGTGGTAAGTGAAGGCTGGTAGGGTGAGGCTGGAGGAGGTGGGCATAGAGGGCATGGTTTTAGGTTCATATTTGTGTCTAGTGAGTGGAGTCTCTCTCTCTGTTTTCCGATCATCATGTGGGCTGCTTCCCTCTGTCATGCTCTTCTGCCATGATGTTCTGTTTCACCTTGAGCCCCAAGGAATGGAGCCAGCCTTCTAAAGACTAGGACCTCTGAAAATCCTGAGCCCTCAAATAAAATTTTCCTTCTCAACAGTTGTTCTGGTCAGGTCTGTTAGTCACAGCAGCAAAAGATGTGAGGGCAGGAGTGGGTGTGGCCCCATAGCAACCTTTTAGCATCAGAAAGGGGATGTTTTCAGAATCATAAGAGCCCTGGCTTGCCCAATGGCATTTGCTGCTATGTTTAAAATCCCCGAGAAAGTATGGCCTTCTGGTAAGCAGGAGAGGGAGCTGTTGACCTAGAGCCTCTGGTAGCCCCACATCCCCTTGAATGTGATCAGAGGCCATAAGGATATCCCAGGGCCCTTTCCATTCTAGGGAAGGAAATGCCACAATGGTCACTGAGCTCTGTCTCCATATAGCCTCTGAGTACTGGGGCCCCTGGAATGTCAAGGTCACCTGGAAAACTCCCATCTGTTGTCACAGACTGGTGTACACTTCAGTTGGACCTCAATTTGTCCCTGTGGATTTTAAAAGGGTACCCCACACCGTGGCCCAGGCAGTACACTTAGAAGCTAGTGTGGGGCCAGATGTGGGAGGGATGTGTCTACACTGACCCCTTCACTGTTCAGGTGCACTTACGCTGAATGCTGAAGCAAAACTTCTTCTGCTGGTAGGAGATGTAGCTGGACACAGCACCAATCAGGGCCATGGCCAGGGCACTGGCTACTCCAGCGATGGTGCCAGTCTCTGCTGACATGCCTGGGCACAAAAGAACAGGGAGAGCTTTTGCAGAGCACCTTGGATCTTAGCTCAGGAGTGGGTTTCTCTACTTGCCCCGAACTAAGCTGGTGCAGATGCCGTAACCCCCATGTCCATGCAAGAAGGCTAAGCCATGGATGTCCAAGGCATGACAGTGACACAGTGCTCCTTGGATTTGCCAAATACTTTTGGTCTTCTATAAAGACTTGCATTTTGAGGAACTTGAAATGTAGACATGGAAATGGTACTGTCCCCGCTCTTACTAAGGCCCAGCCACAGCTCTGGGTCTTGGGTCAACAGTCCCCCTCATTGGACCACCTCCCCTGGGATTCAGATCTTCATGCTAGTTCCTTTTAAAGACTGCACCCCTCTGCTATTTGCCTTATGGCTTCTGCTGAAAACATTCAGGGAAAGGGCAGGGTACACCCTGAGACCAGCTGTGGGACAGCACTATTTTCCTTATGGCTTCCAATGAAACCTTAGGGTACAGATACTCACCAGATCCAGGGTCATCACTGCTGCCATAGCCACCACCACCTGGAGAAAGGACAAAAACAGTGTCTGCTGTGAACCTGCAGCGATGTGGATGGCAGGGCCTGTTTCTTTATGCTCGTCACCTGCAAAGCCCAGGCTTCAGGGTAGAATTGCTCATCATTCAGTTAGCTCCCTAGTTTTTCTCTCTGCTGTCCAATGGGGCAGCTGCACTTAGCACCCCACCTACAAGGGAGGGAGCAGAGGCTGGCAGGCAGCAGAGGTTGAGTACAGGGCAGGCCTGACTGAATGACAACACCATGTGTCCCCCATAGGAATGTTGACAGGGGTTGAGGATAGAGGGGGAAAGATTTGGCTGTGTTTCTAAGTGGGTGACATGGAGAATCCTTGTGATGACAGAACTGTTCATCTCCACCATAGTAATAGTAACACCAGTCAACACCTGTGATACAACTCCACAGAGCTCTACACACACACACACATACACACACACACACACACAACACTCCCTGACAAGCAATTGGTACTAATTCAGGACATTAATTAGCCCTGAGTTTGTACTTCTTGTCACCCTCTTCCTTTTAGGACCAAATGCTCATTGATGGAAGGAGATGATTTTTTCTGGGCCCAGAGTTCTTAGGGGAATCCAACCTGTGGTGTTGGAGGCTATGGGTTCTGACATTTTCTTTACTAATCAAAGAGTCTTGGGAGGTGTAGGCTAATGGAATGTAAAAAGTGTACCATGTGGGGGGGGGCAATGATTGCGGGGGGTTGGTGAGGGACAGTGGCTATATGGGAACTCCCTGTACTTTGCACTCATTTTGCTGTGAATCTAAAGATGCTCCAAAAAATAAAATCTATTTTTGAAAAAAAAGAGTCAAAGGGCAGGAGAAAATGAGATTTGTTATTCTCCCACCTAGGACTGAATCATGGAATCAGATGCATCTTATAAAGATCTCAGATTGGCTATGAACAGCTATGCACAAAACAAATAACACAGCATTTCTAACAAACACACTTGCTATTGTTGGAGAAAGCAGAGTGGGAAGAAGTGTAGGAGTCACCATATACACTAATGTGTGAGTGGCAACAAGGTCACCAGTGAGTGCTTGCAGAACTACAATGCTGGCCTGTCATTGGTCCCCTCTGCTGTTCTAGAGGTGGCTATTGCCAAGGATAAAGGCAGATATCCACATAGGCTCCCTCTGTTGACACATTCAAGTGGCTAGATTTCCAGGTTTTGAACCCTCTTAGTAATTATTTTTGAGGGAGGGGGTGTGTACCAGGGATTGAACTCAGGGGCACTTGACCACTGAGCAACATCCCATCCCTGTTTTGAATTTTATTTAGAGACAGGGTCTCACTGAGTTGCTTAGTGCCTAACTATTGCTGAGTCTGGCTTTGAACTTACAATCCTCCTGCCTCAGCCTCCTGAGCTGCTGGGACTACAGGATCCTACCACTGCACCCAGCTCTAGGTAATTCTTTAACATAAAGAGAGAATGAAGCTGAGTGTAGTCCCAAGCCTGCTCACTTCCTCATCTCCCCCCAGGGGTGCACAGAGAGACTGGCCAACAGATCCAAACACTTAAGCTCCTGATTATCTAGCTGTGATTATAGGAAACACCGACTTAAGATGATAACCAAAACTGTAATTCTTTCCTCTCCAAAAAAGGGATCTCATCCTGTGAGGCTAGAGGAAAAATAGAAAAATAAAGCTCATCACCCCAAATCCTGTCCAGTTGAGTTGCATGAACCTTGTTACTGGAGTTAGCCACGCCAAGGTCCTGGCTTTGATAGCTCTTTGGCCACTGATCTCTGGTTACTTTACCTGAGCTCAAGCTGAATCCAGCTCCTCTACACAGTGCACTCTGCTCAAAAGATGGTCTTGGGACAAGCAAAAAAACCACCGGCATAAAATAAAGTGATACAACTCAGTACCATCCAAGAAAATGAGTTCCCAATAAAAATAAAATGGATGAAGCCATAAAAGCACTAAAAGAAATTTTAGGACAACATTTATATTATCTTAGGGGTAAGGAATGACTTTCAAACATGATCATAAAGCAGGAAACACAAAATGGGAAAGAGTGTACCACATGTAAAAACTTTAGTATTAAGAGAACAAGAAACAAAAGGAAAAATAAACTGAATTTTATAAAAATTAAAAACGTTTTGTGTTTCAAAGGACATCATCAAGAAAGTGAAAGATGGCTCATAGAATGGGAGAAAATATTGGTAAATTATATATCTGATAAGGGACTTATATTGAGAATATATAAAGAATTCCTAACAACTCAATAATAAGACCAATAATTCAATTTAAAAATAGGCAAAGGCTGGGGCCGGGGCTGGGGCTCAGTGGTAGAGTGCTCAGTGGTAGAGGCACTGGGTTTGATTCTCAGCACCACATAAAAATAAACAAATAAAATAAAGGTATTGTGTCCATCTACAAATAAAAAATATTTAAATAAAATATAAAAAAATAAAACTAGGCAAAGGATTTGATGGTCAAAAAGACACACAAATAGCCAATAAGCACCTGAAAAATCAGTCCATGTAACTCAGGAAAGGCACCCCAAAATCATAATGAAATGCCACAAAAAAGAAGAAAGGAGAAAGAAAAGGATGAGGAAAACTGAAATTCTCTTATACATTAGTAAGGGCAACTGTTAAACTGTTTGAAAGTACCCCCAGGAATCCATGTACTGGAAACTTAATCCCCAAAGTCATATGTCAATGGTATTTGGAGGTGGGATATTCAGGGGGTAATCAAGGTTAGATGAGGTCAGGAGGGTGGGTCCCCATGATGGCATTAGTGGACTGATTAAAAGAAGGCCAGGGAGGGAGGGTGCAGGTTCAGTGGATTAGACATAGGGGAAGAAAGGGAGGAGGGTGGGATGGGAATGGGAAAGACAGTAGAATGTACTGGACACAACTGTCCTATGCTCATATATGAATACATGATCAGTGAATCACCACATCATGTACAAGCCCAAGAATGGGCAGTTCCAGCCTCCAGAACTGTAAGGTAAATAAACATCTTTCCTTTATTAATTATCCATTCCATGTATATACAATATGTCAAAATACACTCCACTGTCATTATAACTAAAAGAACAAAAATTTAAAAAAAAAAAAAGAGGAAGAGGGACCAAGGCTACCATGTTCATTCTGTCCTGCCACATGAAGGCCTCAGCCATGTCATGATCCAGCAAGAAAGCCCTCATCAGATGATGAGCATATGTCAGCATCATGCCGTTAGACCTCCCAGCCTCCAGAACTTGGTACTAAATAAACCTCAATTCTTTTTTATTTGTTATTTTTACTTATGTATGTATGACAGTAGAATGTATTTTGGCATATTACACATACATGGAGGACAACTTATTCTAATTACGATCCTGTTCTTGTGGTTGTTCATGATGTAGAGTTACCCTGGTTGTATTGTATATTCAAATACAAGGCTAGGAAAGTTATGTCCATTTAATTCTGTTGTTCTTCCCATTCCCCTCTCCCCTCCCTACCCATTGTCTAATCCGATGGATTCTATTCTTCTCTTCCCTACCCTTCTTTTTTGTGGTTTAGCATCCACAAATCAGAGAGAACAATCAGCCTTTGATAAACCTCTATTCTTAACAAATTACCCAGTCTGTGATCATCAGTCACACCAACAGAAAACAGACCAAGACAGATATATATTCAAGACATATGTCCACATAAAAATTTGTATGCCAATATTCATAACAGCAACATTCATAAAAACTAAAAAGTAGAAAAAATGCAAAGTTGTTTGACTGAATAAATGAAATATTTTTAGAATATATGCAAAAGGCTTCCTAATCCATAATGTAAAATGAACCCTTACCTATGAGAAAATTGGGCCAAGACATGGACAGGCAATTCACAAAATATATTGTCCAATAAGACATATAAAAAGTTTCACTTCTTTTGAATTAAAAAAATGAAAATTTGAACAGGACAGTGTTTTGCTCTGAATGATTTTACAGAGATTACAAAACCGTGATGTTGATGGAGGCAAAAGGTCTAAGAAAAAAGGCATCTACTTGCTTCCTCATGGTTGAAATGCAAGATGGTACAACCTTAATGGAATATTACTTGGCTGTGCCATGCAAAGTCTCATCTTTAAAAACAGATACCTTCTATGACCTAGCAATTTGACTGTTAGGAATTTAACTGACAGAAACAACTGTGCTTTTGCATATTCAGCATGACAATGCTCATCTTGACACTGTGTACAGTAGCAAAAGCTGGGGGAACCCCTCTGTACAAAAACAGGTAGCTGGTTAAAGACATGATGGTATAACATAATATCATGTTGTCACTGACAGGGTATTATAGAACACATTTCAACAATAGACCATGGTTGAATAAAAACTGGTGGTAAAAGAATACAAGGATCACAGACACACTTCTTTACAAATGTATATTTGTGCATAGAAAAAGAACTTCCAGTTTATATTCCAAAGTATTATTGGCCCTTCTCCCTAGATGGCACAACAACAAACTTTTTTATATAATTTTTTACATATGTACACCTTTTTTTTACAGAATTCTAGAAAACTTGTAAATATGTAAGCCCCATACGATCTATTTCTCTCCAAGAGGCTATTTCACAAGTCATTGGCAAGATCTTCATTTTCTAATACAGTACATTTTATCCCACCTGCCTTCCGAGTTCATGATTATATACTAAAGGGACTATGGTACTCTTCTGTCACACCAGAAATTTCCCTGTACAGTGTACTTCATGCTGCAACTTGCTTTCAGCACAGACTGCTATAGCTCTAGGAACCTCTGATCTAACGATAGCCACTGTAGCAACAGTAAGCACCTGCCACATCAGGTCCCAGAGCTACAGGAACCCTGTAGCAACCACCACCACTATAAGGGCAGCTACAGTTATGCTGACCACCATAGTTATAGGGACCCTGTAGAACAGGAGGCACTGGCTAGTGAGAGAGTTGTATGCAATGGTTTCAATATGGTTTGTCCCCTTGGAAACCGGTGTTGAAATCTGATTGCCACTGGCAGTGCTGGGAGGTGGGGCCTTTAAGACATGATTAGGTCTTGAAAAAGGATTAAGTCTTTTGTCCTGGGGATGGATTAGTTAGCACAAGAGCAGGTTGTTATACTGTGTTTTGACTCATCTGTAGGTGTCTACTTGCACTTCCACTTCTCTGCCCTATTATAATACAACATGGGGCCTTACTAGAGGGGGTTGTCCAATCTCAAGCTTCTAGCCTCCAGAACTGTAAGGTAAATCAACATCTTTCCTTTATTAATTACCCATTCTTAGTTATTCTGTTACAGCAATAGAAAATGGACTAACACATTGTAATAAGCCCCATTTTCAAAGTAGTGTCAGACACCCCAGCAGCTCAAATACAAAAACAACAATGTACACATACACAGCCTTGAGTTCTATACAGCCACACACCTGGGGAGGCAAGGACACAATGCATGCAGATGCCATTCTCTGATAGCAGCCCAAGCCCTGGCTCATGGTGAGGAATGACACATTCAGTTGCCAAGGACACAGAGAGTCATATAACAGAAGGATAACTGTATATAGAACTGTTAGCGGAAGATGTTCAGGTGTTTAAATACATTTGTGAGTATTCTGGACTTCAATGAGACACAGTTTGGGCTTTCAGATAGTTTATAAATGTATTTTTCATTATCTAAAATTAAATGGCAGAAGTGCAAAATAAAATTAAATTAATAAATAAAGTGTATTGTTTTGGATGTGAGGTGTCCCCCAAAAGCTCACGTGTGAGACAATGCAAAGTTTGGAGGAGAAATGATTGGGTTATGGCCTTAACCTAATCATTGAATTAATCACTGATGGATTAACTGAGTGGTAATTAACTGAGGCAGGTGGGGTGTAGTGAGAGGAGGTCATTATTGGGGGCATGCCTTTGGGGTATATATTCTGTATCTGGTAAGTGGAGTCTCTCTGCTTCCTGATCATGTCAGCTGCCTCCCTCTGCCACACTCTCCTGCCATGATGTTCTGCCAATTGAGAACAGACACAAGGACCAGAGGAAGGTCAAGGTAAGGTAATCACTTCATGAAAAGGCTACAATATACCAGCACCCTTAAGGACAGAGCTTCAGTGTAGTAGAGGACAGGACTGAGGTCACACAGAAACTTCCTGTTACTTCTGCTACCCCATCTCCCACAAGCACCCTGGAGCTCAACTGAGAGAAAGCTGGATTTACAGGTCAGACACAGAGTTCACCTCCCCTCACACTGCACCCTTACCCACACCTTCTGGGAAGTCCTGGGCTCCCTCACATGTTTTATCCCATGCCATGATCCCACCCCTAATGTGGATCACAGGATCAACAGGTTTATATTTTTTACATAGCCCTCATTTCTAAAATTGTTGGGTCACTAGGTAGGTGTATATTTAGTTTTCTAAGAAATTTTACCAACAATGCATGAGAATTTCAGTTGTCTCACATCCTTATCAACATCTGATATTATCAGTATTTTCTTTTCATTTTAGCTATTCTGATAGGTGAGTTGTAGTATATTATTGTGATTTTAATGTGTATTTCCTTGAAAAACATTGATTTTGAGTATAATAATCTCCTCTATGAAGAGTCTATTCAAATGTTACACTCAGTTTTAACTGGGCTATATGTTCATTATTATGCAGTACTTTTAAACAGAGGAGTGACACATGATCAGACTCATGTTGTTGATGGTTCTCTGGAAGCTGCACGGAAGGCAAACTGGATCAAGGAGACCAGATAAGAGGTTAGGGGAAAATCCATGGAGAGGAGATGAGGGCCTGAAATTGATGGGAGGTAAGGAGAAAGAATATTCCAGTTTCAAAATATACAAGGGGAAAGGACTTCTAACATGAGAGAGTGAGGAGAACACATTCTCTCCTTAGAAACTAGAAACTGCTTTACTTTCAGTCAGAGCAGCTTGAGTCAGAGGCATTTTTGCTCAGGACTGCCCTCATTTTCCCTCCCCCTAGGTCTTTTAACAGATTGTTCCCTGGATACCATAAAACCCAGCAACCATGCTGTAGATGCCAAAGGAGACGGACTTGACTTGGAGCACTGTCAGGTAACATGGAAATCTTGGAGTTAAGTGAATAGGGAGGGCCAGCAGTTTCTTTCACCTGAGCAAGACACCAACCAGTTACCTGGCTAAGATCTAATAGGGAAATGGGGAGGTGAAGCAACTGCAGAGAGCTTAAAAAACTCTTTACATATTCCTAGTCATCCTGAAGCTAAATATAGGCCCAGCAGAGTCTAGTACAGGATGAAGGACAACCATAGAGATACTAGAGCAGAACTAAGATTCTACACATGAACACTTACATTTATGTCAACTGGCTTTCAACCAAGGAGCCAAGATGATTCAAAGGAGGAAAGGATAGCTGTAAGGATGGCCTTAACCTAAGAAGGGCCTTAGCCTAACACCATTTTAAAATAAAACTACAGTCCCCACCAGGCACGCCTACAGAGCCCTCCAATATTGTTATCAGGCATAGCCTGATAAAATAAAGTCACTTTTCACAACCCTGACAAAACTCAGAGTGAAGTCACTTGTCATTTGCCTTTGCCCTGATAAAGTCAGAGGCAAGAGATCAGGGTGGAAACCACTAGACCAGATGTCCTGACCCCAGAATGAAAGACGTCACTGAGAAACGCAGTAATGGCTGATAGGGATTCAAAGGGTAGGTAGAAGCCCCCAGACTTAGCATAAATGATGGAGCAAATGAACAGACTTCATCCAGCTAACACTGATGCCCTCACGCTGGAGAGCCTGATGAGGACCTGGACTGACACCCCAACTCTTCTCATCATTTGCCTCTGCGTTGTCCTCACTGCTGTCAAACTCTACAGCTACATCTTGACCCTGGTGAGAGTCACAACTTCTCCCTACGACCCTCTCCCCAGCGGGCCATCAGCTCCACCCCAGGAGAAGCCTGCCTTGGTTCCTGATCTGATCACTATGGTCTGAGTGAGTGGACATCTACCCGACTTAAAGCCTAAGGCTTGAGACTTTAGATCTGGCACTTGAGCTTAGCATGCAGAGGGAATTGTCATGAGCCTGTCATGACTAAGTGTGTTTGCTGTGCTTAGAATTAATCTAGAATTGTTTGCTGTGTATTGATTATGTCTGTTGCAGTGCCCAGCATTAAGGATTGTCATTTTCTTGATTAAGAACCTATAGAGTGAAATTTTATTGAGTAATTTGAGTGAATAAAGCACTGAAAAGGGCATTAGTGTGTGGACATTCTTTATTTCTCCCCTCGACTACATAGTCACACCTTTCTCCATCGCGACAATAGCCTTGTCAACAAACAGTGCTAAGGCAACTGAATATCCACATGTCAAAGAAAAAAATCATGTCCTAATCTCACACCATAGATAAATGAACTCAAAATGGAGAAAAGTCCTAAATGTAAGGCTAAAACTGTAAAACTCTTGGAAGACTTAGGGAAAGGTCACCAAAGCATAATCTATAAAAGAAAAAAAATGAATGAGTTGAACTTTATAAAATTACTAGTATCTTTATTCTACAAACAACCCTAGGGCGAAAAGGAAAAGACAAACCACAGACTGGGAAAAAATATTTGCAGAATCATATATATAATATTTGTATCCAGATTATATAAAGAGCTCATTAAATGTCAACAATAAGAATGCAAACCACTCAAATTTTAAATTGGGGAAAAATATGAACAAATTTCACCAGAGAATATAAAATAAGAAATAAACAATGGTTTGGGGTGTAATTCAGTGGTGAAACATTTGCCTGGTATGTGTGAGGTTCTGCCTTCAGTAAGGGGATGCAAAAGAAAACCACCAGAAACCAATACACACCTATTAGAATGTCTGAATTAAAAAAAAAAAAAAAGAAAGAAACTGACAATACCAATCACTGACAAAGATGTGAAGCAACAGGAACTCTCATTCATTGCTGGTGGGAATGCACAGTAGTACTGTCACTTTAGAGGACAGCTTGGCAGTTTCTTGCAAAGTTAAACATAGACTTGCCATATGAACCAGCAAGCACGCACCTAAGCTATTTATCCAAGTAAGGTGAAAACCTACGCCTGCACAAAAATCTGTAGGGTAAATGTTTAAAGCACCTTGATTCATATTCACCAACAGCTGGAGGCTACCAAGGTATCTTTCAACAGGTGAATGGGTAAATAGTGGTATATCTCTACTATGGGTTGTTATTCAGTACTAAAATGAAACAAGCTATGAAAAGATATGGATGAACTTTACATGCATACTGCTAAGTGAAAGAAGCCAGTCAGAAAAGGCTATATCCTATACAATTGCAATGACACAGCATGTTGGAAAAGAAACAGCTGTAGAGATGGTGAACAAATCAGTGGTTACAATAATAGAAGACAGATAAGACTTGAAGGAGGCAGGAATAACTGAGGATTATAGAGGGAATGTGTAGAAGAACTTACAATAGAACAAAACAAAACATGAACTAAGTAGGTGGAGGAATCCCAGGATGGAATGTCAACAGTGACAAATGAATTTAACCCATTATAAACATATGGCAAAACCATACTGAATGCACAGGGGTGGAGGAGATGGTCTAAGTAACTGGGAAACAAAGGGGTATGGGCTGAGAATTCTTATACTGATATACAGGCATAGCTGAACTAAGCAAGAAAGGAGCAGGATGACAGATGGTAGAAGTCAGGTTCTCACCATCAGAGAGGCAAGTTACAGATAAGCAAGCAAGCAAGACCAAAATAAGCCTTTTGGCACTAGATTCAAGTAGATATAAGTATGAAGTAATGTTTAGGTTAATATAACTACAGACGATTAAGCCTAAAAATAATCATAGCTATGTGTGCATACTTAGTGCTATGTGTCACGTGTTTGTATACCCCTCACAAATTCATATGCCAAAGTCTTGACATCCACTGTGATGCTGTTAGGAGGTGGGGTCTTTGGGTGGTTATTAGGTCCTGAGCATAGACCTCTCATGATGGGGTTAGGGCCTTATAAGAAGACATGACAGAGCTTGTATCCTCCTTCTGATCTCCATGTGAGGAAACAGAGAGAGGGTAACCAGCTACAGGCAAAGAACCTAGGTCACACATGACATAAAGCTGAAACCATCAGTATGTCACTAGGAAACACAATGGGAGAAGCTTCTTACATGCACTCAGATACAAATGACAGGGGAATACCAAAGAAGCTATTGATTAAAATGGGGAAAAATCCCAGTCCAGACTAGGCAGGGAGGGAGTGAAGGGGGAGGGGGAGGGTTCACCCTCTTAGGCAACGTAAGAGGACCTATTGACAAAAGACTGGCATTTTCACCCAGATGAAATATGGGCCTCCTAAAGGGCCAGGGAAAAGGTTTCATGAGGAAAAAAATACATAACAGATAATATATTGTTTCACAAACACACTAAAGTATAGCTGAATCTATTCCCTAGGACATGAGGCTGGAAATGCATTAACAGATGTTCTCTTTATGCTGAAGTTTATAATTTATTTAAATGTGATGCTTTACCTTTGCTCCCAGCATGAACATGTTTTTGTGTAAAGGATAGTGTCTGAGAAGATAATTGTGTACTTGTCATAATCATGTTTCAGTTTCACACTTGTCCTTTCTGGTGGGACCCCTTGATCTTCTTTTACTGATACCCATAATGACAGAGGATATAACTGAAGCTAACAATTGATTATTCGTTACAAGAGAAGTTCCAATGTGAACCTAATTAAAGAATTTCCTTACACTTCTTCCTTGCTAAAACAAGTACTTTTAATAAGGAAAAGCCCCTGACATGCCATTCAGACCTTCCCTCACATGCATGCTTACACACACAACTACTGCCCTCATCTCCCCATCTGGAAATACCATTTGTCACCCAGAAGTAATTGGCTAATTTGCTGGGTTTGCCCTTTAAATGTTCCATGTTCTCCTGACACCTTTGAGTTTCATTTAGAGGCTCTTAGGGGTTTTTTCTAGAGATGACACTGTCTGGAAAGGGATTTCTGAAGATAATTCTGAATATAGTACCTGAATCACGAAAGAACAATGCTCCCATATGAAAGACACACTGTTCTTGCAAGAAAGAAGCAAATGTCAGTACCACAGTCAGGACTGTGAGGCATCTCAGGGTTACAGCTACACCCATAACTTGTCACACCCCTAGCCTGTTACTACAGCATGCCATCACAATGAGTTATAACCAAAGTGTTAACAACCTACTCCACTCACCATCCTAACATGTGATCACAAGTTTCTGCCGCAACACATTACAACCACAAGTTACAGACATAGCAAGTTACAGCTACAAGTCATAACACTAAGTTGTTTCACCACATTAACAAGTCTGGCTGACACCCCCCCCCCCCATACTTAGCATCAGATTTGATATACACTATGATAAAAGGTTTAAATCATTGGTAGTTGTGCGGGGGATGAAAAATATAGTGCCTTGGGGAGGGTGTGATGACTATTCAGGGATAATATGATGGAACCATTCTGCCTCCTGATTGTGGTGATAGTGACTCAAATATTCACATGATAAAATTTCACAGATACACACACACACACACACACACACACACACACACATGCACACACAGGAAATCTGAACAAGGTATGTCCATGACTTCACAGTATTGCACAGATGTCAGTTTCCTGGTTTGGACAATGTTCTTGGGTTCTGTATGACCCTATCCTCAGGGGGGAAAGGGCACAAGGAGGGATTTCCCTGAAGTAGTGTTACAACTGCCTGTGAGTCTTAAGCTATTTCACTAAAGGTATTTAAAAAGATATGTGACTTGCTAGGAGCCTTTAAAAAAAATGCATCAGGATGAGCCTTTGTTCAAGCACAGCAGGAGGGGCAGGCTTTCTCTGGGGAAGGCCATTCTGGACGTGTGTTCTGCCCTTGGTCATTCTTCACTCAGCACTGCCTCACAAACAGGCTACTGCTAGCATGGAAACGTCAGTCCAGGAGGCACCTTGGCTCAAAGGGCAGCAGGAGAAATGTGTAGCTTTTCCAAAGTGACTTTTACAGGCAACTTTGAGTTTCATGGCCCATGTCACTGCAAGGGAACTCCAATTTGCAAGCTGGGGTATCTGGGTACTATCTCTCATTTCCCAGAAGCTGAGTAAGAATGGCTCAATTAGCCTGGTTGCTGCATAAGCACCTTTTTAACCAGAATAGGAACAAAGTTGAACAAATCAACACTACTACCTTTATTCTTATCAGGTTTGTATTCACCACCTCCTAATATGTCTTCAAGATCCTTGTCTGAAAAACCTAGAAAAAAATAAAATATACATTTCAATGACAAAACACTTTTAGCAACAAGAAACTCATATTAGTTAACATTAATTAATATTAATAGAAAATGCTGCCAGTTCCACTTGAGAATGTCCTTGATGGCACTGGGGGCATGGACTAGTGGACTAGTACTTGCCTAGTATGTGCAAGGTCCTGGGTTGAATCCCCAGAACCACACAAAAAATCCCTTGATGAAGATGGTAGACAAAATTCCAAGAGGGCCCCAAGACTTCCCACTGCTGGTGTGTACATGCCCTGCATAACAGCCAGTCTTTTCAAATGTGAGTGGGACTATGAAGTGGATGGATATCATTCCCTTGATTAGGTCATAGGTCATATTACATTGCAAAGGTAAAGGGATTTTGCAAACCTAATTAAGATACAGTAATCAAAAGGAAAATTACACTGGGTGAGCCTGACTTCATCAGGTGACCCCTTAAATGCAGGTTTTATCTTCCTCAAGTTCAGACATCAGAAGCAAAAATGCAAGTCTTTCTCTCTCTTCTCCCTCTCAACCCTCTCTCTCTCTGCCTTTCTCCTGCTGGTCCTGAAGAAGCAAATAGCTGAAAGGAAATGTACTGTTAGCAACCACATGAGCTTGGAATTTGAGACCCCAGCCCTGGTCAACACCCTGATTAGAGTTCTATGAAACCCTGAACAGAAAGCTCAGCTTCCTAACTGACTAAAGGAAATTTCAAGATGGCAAATGGGCATTATCTTCATTCGCTATTTCTTTTTAAAAAAAAAAAAAAAAAACTACGTTTCTGAAAATTCGTGATGGGAGTAATAGAAAACCAATACAGGAAGCAGAACAGTTATTAATTACATATAGTTCAACCACTGAGTACACCTCTTTGAATATTCCATGATGAAATGGAAAGTATGCTTATGGCATTTCTGTTGCACTTGAAGAACTATAGTTCTCTCAAAGGCAGCTGTGTGACTGCTCCAATTCTAAGGTCTTAGCTGCTTTGGGTCACAGGAGACCACTTTTATTGGATAGAATGAATGATGGATCAACTATAGTTATACCAAGTTGATGTTTTCTTGAAAATCAATGAAATGAGTTCAACAATTCAGGAAGGCCACTAATGGTATTTATTGCCAAGAATATGATTTCAACTAAAACTTAGGATTCTCAAAAACCTATATCCATCACTGTGATTTAATAGCTTCCCAATACTCAAAGACCTTTTCTAATGACATAGGTGGTGATATTAACAAATGTGACTTTGGGTTTTGCATAATGAAGTGTGGCATTATTTGAAACTGGAAAAATCTTAGAATATTAATGTTTTCCAAGTGACACCAATGTGCAATGCCACAAAACCACATATAGGTAAAAGATCCACTAAGAGGGCAAGAGAGTCCCATGGGATTCAATGGAACAGAGGGAGGAAAGCTCACGGATACGTTTCCCACAATGTGCTTAACCTATAAACAACTATTAGTTGAGTTTGGGTATGCTACTGAAGAAGAATGTCCATATTGACGTGGAAAAGTCTATAAAGATGTTTTCCTTTTTCCAGCTACCTCTCTGTATGAGGCTAGATTTTCTTCATGTATTTCACCCACAACATATCACAACTAAATTGAAATTTACATTTGAGAATCCAGTTGTCTCCTATCAAGCCAGATATTAGAGAAATTTGCAAAAATGTAAAATAATGCCACTATTCTCACTAAGTGGTGTTTTTTTTTCTTGCCAAATATAGTTACTTCTCATTAAAATATGCTATTTATGTTAACGTGTAGGACTCGTGTTGGTCATGTTCAATTTCAGCTTTAAGGACTCAGATGGTAAATACTGATAGATACGACCTACTGTTCCAGGGTTGGAAACAGGGGCTGGCCTATGGTTTCAGTCAGCTGGAACTTACCTCCTCCTGCTACATTTGGTTTCCTGCGGCTATCATCTGGATCATTTCGATCATCCAAGGCATCAGCCAAGTCGAAATCATTTACTTCAGGAGGCCCCAAAAGACAAGAATACAGTCTTCTGGTTAAACTATAAGCAGGTCATTTGGACAGTATCTTTGAAGGGGCTCCCTAAGGCCCTCCTTACTGCCCTCCTCAGGGCAGCCAGTTACCTGAAGAACCTGCTGGAGCTCTGGTTGTTCCTGGCCTCCTGGTTGTGGTGGTGGTGAGGTGGTCCCATCTCCCTAGAAGGGGGAGGGAGGACAGTAAGGAACACACATTTATACAACTACTCTATACCTTGGGAGGGTCACAACATCAATAGAGTACCCTTGCCTTGGACCTTCAGACCTCCAAACAATCATATTGAGATGAATGCCAAAGAGACGGAAGGTGTTTAGAAATGGTGGATTCTGCTCACTTTTCTTCAGGGGAAGGGGGGACTGGGAGATGACTGTAGTCCCACATCTGACCAGGTGGGTGAGAGAACTGGGACTGTAGCTCAGATCTACTGGAGATGACTGCATGGCCAGGAAGTTCTAGATTTGAGCATGATCCCTGAGAGCTCCTCACCCTGGTTTCCACCAATGCCACCCAGACCTGAACCAAAGACAACTGCCATGGATAGACCAATATAACATTCCCTGTGAAGTATGGAAGTGTCTTATTAATTAAAAGTGGTAACGACATATACATACAATTTTATACAAGTGTGGTTACTACTGAAATATTAGGTCTCTGGATGCAACCAGGTCCTTTAAAAATATGGACTTCTTTCACATCAATTCCACAGCATGGCATTTTCCAACATTCTCTTCTCTTGCACTTTAGAAGAGAAGGCCATAATTGTTCCTGTTATTGAAGGTAATAGTGGAGAAAGGCACTGACAGAGCCATCCAGAGCAAGCAACCAGAGAGAAATAGCAATGTTTGTGGGGGGAAAAAGCATCAATGAGTTGGCAGATTAAATGTGGTCCTCCGGTGGGTGTGGTGGTACATGCCTGCAATTCCAGCTACTCAGGAGGTTGAGACAGGAAAATCCAAGTTTGAGGTCAGTCTGGGCAACTTAGTAAGACCCTTTCTAAATATGTAAATAAAAATCTCAACAAACAAAAAGTATTAAAGTTATACAGAGAGGTATCTCTGATAATATGAATCCAAACTAGATACAAAGAAGAAAAAGGAAAAAAAAAAGAGAAGACAATCTACAAATACTGGAAGTTAAACAGCATACTTCTAAATAAAATAAAAGCCAAAAAAATGACTCAAGGAGAAATTTAGAAATACAGAGAACTATGGGAAAATGAAAATACAACATATCAAAATATAGAGGATGCAGCTAAAAAATATTCAGAGGGAAGTTTATAGCACTAAATGCTTAAATTAGAGATGAAGATCAATAACCCAAGTTCTTAACCTGAGATACTAGAAAAACAAAAGCAAAGCAAGCAGACAGAAATAGTAAACACAAGAGAAGAAATCAATGAAATTGAAAATAGGAAACTTATAGAAAGTCATGAACCAAAATGTTGTTATTTGAAAAAGTAAATTTAAGTGATAAACCTATAGTCTTACTAATAACTATAAGAAGAGAAAACACATCAACCTGAAAAATGAAATAAACTCTGATGACAAACTGTAGCCATTAAAAAGGAAAATGGAATGCTATGAACAACTTTATGGTCATGTATTTGACAATTTGGAAAAATGTACCAATGTCACAAAAACTACCAACTATCAAAACACAATTAAATCCCATATTCATGGATCAGAAAACTAATATTGTTAAAATGACCATACTGCCCAAGATGAGCTATGAATTTAGTGCAATTTCTCTTAAAATTCCAATGGCATTTTTTTTGCAGACAAAGACAAATCCATCCTAAAATCCATATGGAATCTCAAAGAATTCTAAATAGTCAAGAACAGTCTAGAAAAAGGAGAACATAGTTGGTAGAATCACAGTTCCTGATCTCAAAACTCACTACAAAGTTGTAGCTATCAAAACAGCATGGTATAGACATATAAGAACTGTCACAGACCAATGCAAGAGAACAAAGTGCCCCCAAATAAACCCTACCATATATTATTAACACATTTACAACAAGGATGCGAAGACCATTCATTCAATAAGTAAAGGACCGTCTTCAACAAATGGTTCTGGGATTGGACATCACATGCAAAAGAATGAGGAATGAAGTTCCAACATATAGAAAAATTAATTCAAGCTGGACATGGTGGCACACACCTGTAATCCCTGGTACTTGGGAAACTGAGGTAGGAAGATCACAAGTTTGAGGCCAGTCTCAGCAACTTAGCAAAACCCTGCCTCAAAATAAAAAAAAAAAAAAAGAAGAAGAAGAAAAGGACTAGAGAGGCAGGTCAGTGATAGAGCACCTCTGGGTTTAATCCTCAGCATTGCAAATAATAGTAATAATAATAATTCAAAGGATCAAAGACTAAATATAACAGCTAAAAAAATCTTACAAGAAAACAAATGGGAAATTTTTCATGACATTAGTTTTGGTGATGACTTCCTGAACATGATACTACAAGTACAGCAAGCAAAAAAAGTCGGGGGGGAATTGGTCATCATGAAATTTTTTTAAATTTATCCAAAGGACACTATTCAGATAGTAGAAAGATTACTCACAAGAATGGAAGAAAATATTTACAAATCATACACATAACAAAGTATTAGTATCCATACTATGTAAGAAACTTCTACAACTCAACAACAACAACAAAAAACAACCAACATGATTTTAAAAATGGGAAAAGGATTTGACTAGATAGCTCTTTTAAGAAGACATTAAAATGCCTAATAACACATAATTAATAAATAATAATAAACACATGAAAAGATGCTCAGCATCAATAGAGATTCCAAAAATGCAAATCAAAACTGCAATTAGGCTGGGCACGGTGGCGCACGCCTGTAATCCCAGCAGCTAGGGGGGCTGAGGCAGGGGAATTGTGAGTTTAAAGCCAGCCTTAGCAACTTAGCGAGACCCTGTCTCTAAATAAAATATAAAAAGAGGTGGGGATGTGGCTCAGTGGATAAGCGCCCCTGGGTTCAATCCCCAGTATCACAAAAAAAAAAAAAAATGCAAAGAGATCCCACTTCACATGTATTAAGGTAGCTATTATCAAAATTTTAAAAAATTAAAGATAAAGAATAACAAGTGCTGATGAAGACATGAAGAAATTGGAAACCTAGGGGCTAGGGTTGTGGCTCAGTGGTAAAGTGCTCGCCTAGCATGCAAGAGGCACTGGGTTCGATCCTCAGCACCACATAAATGTAAAATAAAGATATTGTGTCCACCTAAAACTTAAGAATAAATATTAAAAAAAAGAAATTGGAAACCTAGTATGTTGCTTATGGGAATATAAAATAGTACAGCCAATGTGGAAAACATTTTGGCAGTTCCTTAAAACATGAAAAACAGAATTACCATGTGATCTAGCAATTCAACTTCTAGGTGTACACACAAATGAACTCAAAGTAGAGACTCTAACAGACACTTGCACACCAATGTTTATAGCAGCATTATTTACAACATTTAAAAAGTAAAAAGAATCCAAGTTTATATCAACATATGAATGGTTAAACAAAACATGGCATATACAATGAAATATTATTCAGCCTTAAAAGAATGAAATGCTGATACATGCTATGACAGACAAACCCTGAAAATATTATGTTAAGTGAAGTTAGCTAGGTATTTCACATAAGTAGAATCATACAATATTTGTCCTTTTGCATGTACCTAGAATGGGAAGATGCTTAATGACAGAAAGTAAAACAGGTTACCAGAGGATCGGAATAAAAGGAA
The DNA here is from genome assembly GCF_047511675.1 of Marmota flaviventris. Classification (NCBI taxonomy): domain Eukaryota; kingdom Metazoa; phylum Chordata; class Mammalia; order Rodentia; family Sciuridae; genus Marmota; species Marmota flaviventris. The sequence continues at coordinate 130,888,339 of NC_092518.1, forward strand.
TGTGGAATTATTATTTTTTCTTTCTTTCTTTCTTTCTTTGGGGGAGCAGGGAGTGGGAATCAAACTTAGGGCTCTGTGAATGCAAGGCAAATACTTTGCTGCTAAGCTACCTCCCAGTCCATGGATTTTTGTTTGTTTGTTTTTAAATGGTTACAGAGTTCATGATTGGGGTGATGAAAAATTCTGGAAACATATAGTGATGATGGTTGCACTGAAATATATACTTATAATGGAAGACTTAATGTTATATATGTTTACTACAAGAAAAAACTTAATGTAGATGAAATACACAACCTGAATATTCCTATAGCTATAGTTGAAACAGAAGTTTTCAAAAACAAATCTCTAGGCCTTGGTAGTTTCACTGGAGAATTCTGCCAAATATTAAAAAAAAAAAGTCAGCTCTCTTCAAACTGATCTATTAAAATCCAGAAAGATTTTTTACTAGAAATAGACAAAGTTATTCTAAAATATGTATAGAAAGGCACAAGCCCTATAATAACTTTTTAAAATCTTGAAAAAGAATGAAGTGAGAAGAATCACTCTAACGAGTCTTAAGACTTATTTTATAGGTACACTAATTGAGACAGTGGTTGAGGGACAGACAGGAATACAGATCAAAAGAACAGAATGGAGAACTCAAGAAGACCTCAACATGCACCAGATGATTTTTGATAAACATGCAAAGGCAATCCAGTGTAAGAAAGTCTTCTCAGCAAAAGGTGCTAGAGTAATTAAATATCTGTATGGTTAGATATGAGGTATCCCACAAAAGCTCATGTATGAAACAATGGAAGAGAGTTCAGAGGAGAAATCATTAAATGACAGCAAGTAGCTTTTCCAAATGCAATGATAAGGAACTACAAGAAGAAAATTGAAATATTCACCAGCATGTGGAAATTAAACAAGATGGTCCCAAACAACTAATGGGTCAAAGGAGAAATGAAAAGGAAAATCAAGTAATAGAGACGAAGGAATAGAGGGGTACGTCAGTAGTAGAGCACTTGCCTAGAATACATGAAGCCCTGGGTTCCACTCCCAGTGGGAAAGAAAGAAGGAAAGAAGAAAGAGGGAGAGAGGGAGGGAAAAGGAGGAAGGAGAGGGGCAGGGGAGGGAGAGGGAGAGGGAGAGGGAGAGGAAGGAAGGAAGGAAGGAAGGAAGGAAGGAAGGAAGGAAGGGGATGGGGACAGGAGAGGAGAGGAGGGGAGGGGGAGGAGAGGGAGAGGGAGAGGGAGAGAAAGAAAGCAAGCAAAAAATTATGTGATGCAACAAAAGAAGCTCTAAGGGGGAATGCTTACCTGGGGGGGTGGGGGACACAAGATCTTAAACAACCTAAATGTATGGCTCAAGGTACTAACAAAACAAATACAAACTAAGCCAAAGTCAGCAGGAAGGAGGAAATTATAAACATCAGATAGAAATAAATGAAACATAGATGGCTGAAGGTGTAGTTCACTAGCTTAGTATGCATGAAGCTCTAGGTTCAACACTCTCACCACTACCACAAAAACAAAAAGAAGTAGAGACAAGAAAAACAAGAGAAAGGATTAATAGAACTAAGATTTCATAGACTGGGCATAACTCAATGATAGAGCACATGCTTAGCATAGCATGTTCAACACCCTGGGTTCAGTAACCAGCACACACACAAACAAACCTAACAGTTGTTTGAAAAGATAAAACAAGATTGAAAATCCTTTAGCTCCACTAACAAAGAAAAGAGAGCTCTCAAAATTATCAAGGAAAAAAGGAGATATTACAACTGATACTATAGAAATATAAAAGATCATAGGAGATTACTATGAACCAAAAATCAGGTAACCTAGAACAATGCATAAATTCCTAGAAACATACAGCTTATCAAGCCTGAAACATGAAGAAGCAGAAAATTGGAACAGGCCAACTATAAATAAGGATATTGAATCAATGATCCAAAATCTAACAGCCAGATATGGTGGCACACAGCTGTAATCCCAGCTACTTTGGAGGCTGAAGCAGAAGGATCAAGAGTGTAAAGCAAGTGAGGCAAGCATCACTCTCTTACGAAAGCCAGAAAATACCACAAGAAAAGTACAGGCCAGTATCCCTGCTTAACACAGAAACAAAAATCCTTAATGAAGTCCTAGCAAACAGAATTCAATAGCCCATTAAAAATATTATATACCATGATCAAGTTGGATTTATGTGTGGGATATAATGATGGCTCAATACACTTAAATCAATTAATGTGGTACACCACATCAGATGAAGTTGTACCTTCATACAATCATCTCAACAGGCACAGCAAAAGCACATCTGACTAAATCCAACATGCTTTTGATTAAAAACAAGTCTTTAAGTACAGAAGGATTGTAACTCATGATAAAGTCTGTGTGTGACAAGCCAACAGCTAGCATCATACTTTACAGTAAAAAGCTGATCACTTTTCTTAGAAGATCACTTTTCTTACTTTCACCATTTCTATTCAATATAGTACTGGAAATCCTCACCAGAGCAATTAGGCATCCCAGTCTGAAAGGAAGAAGTTCAGTTGTGTCTGTAGATGACAGGATCTTATGTATAGAAATAAAAATCTGAAGACTCCACCCACCAAAAAGCTGTTAAAATAAACAAATTCAGTAAAGTTGCAGCATACAAACTTAAAATAAGAAAATCGAACATTTTTATATTTAACGATAAACTCTCAAAAACATCTTAATAAAACAAATCCCATTTACAATAATATAAAAACAACAAACTGGGAATAAATTTAACTCTGGAGTTAAAAGATATTTATACTGAGAACTATAAAACATTACTCAAAGAAATTGAAGAAGATGCAGTAGTAGAAAGATATGTTCATGGACTAGGAGGATTAACACTGCTAACATGTCCATATTATCCAAAGTGATCTATATATAGATTCAGTGCAATCCCCATACAAATTCCAACAGCATTTTTCACAGAGTTTAGAAAAAATCCTAAAGGATGAAAAGTTTCTAAACATTGCTTTAGGCAAAGAATTTTTGGAATACAACCCCAAAAATTATAGGAAACAAAAGCAAAATACATGAATGGGTTCATATCCAACTAAGAAATTCTGAAGAGCCATCAAGAATGAAGAGTAGTGAAGCTAGCCAATCCCTAAAAAACAAATACCAAATGTCTTCTTTGATATAATGAGAGCAACTAAGAACAGAGCAGGGAGGAAGAGCAGGAAGAAAAGATTAACATTAAACAGATACATGAGGTGGGATGGAAAGGGAGAGAAAATGGAAATTGCATGGTAATGGAGGGAGACCCTCATTGTTATACAAAATTACATATAAGAGGTTGTGAGGGGAATGGGAAAATAAACAAGGAGAGATATGAATTACAGTGGATGGGGTAGAGAGAGAAGATGGGAGGGGAGGGAGGGGGGATGGTAGAGGATAGGAAAGGTAGCAGAATACAACAGTTACTAATAGGGCATTATGTAAAAATGTGGATGTGTAACCGATGTGATTCTGCAATCTGTATTTGGGGTAAAATTGGGAGTTCATAACCAACTTGAATCTAATGTATGAAATATGATATGTCAAGAGCTTTATAACGTTTTGAACAACCAATAAAAAAAAAAAAAAAGAATGAAGAGTTAAGCCAGGTGATGCTTAAAGTTGCAGTGTAGACAGCCTGGGAGCAGATACTTGGTCTCAGGTTGGAGTAGGGGATAAGGCTGCATTTCTATGGTATTTTGAAGTTAGGATTTGTTCTGTTCCCTGGATTATGGAATTCACCCTCACCTGATAATAAATCTCTTAAAAAATCAACTTATATAGCTAGAATAGATCTGTGGTCTGCCACCAAACCCCAATTGACAAAGATGAAAAGAAACATACCTGGCAAATACTGCCCCAAAGGAAGCTAGTGGAGAGAAGGTAATGTTGAACAAAGTCGAGGTTCAGGGCCAAAATAATTATTAGGGACTAAAGGGATGACTGCCTAAGGAGAAATAATTCATTGAGAAGTGTTAAGCATTCTGGTCTTGTGTGCATTTACCTAATAACAGGGTCTCAGATGAATATAAACACAAAAAAAAGTAGCAGTAAAAGGAAAACTTCAAAAATCAGCAAACTCCACAATAAATGACTCTACCTTTCACTGGAATTGAAAATTCAAGAACACAAAAATGAGTAAGAATATAGAAAAATTGAATAAGCCTGAGTTCATGGATATCCCCAAACTAGAGACTACACATTCTTTTCCAGTTCACCTTAAACTTTTAACAAAACATTTGTCACCATGTTCTAGGCCACAAAACAAGTCTCAAGAAACAGAAAAAGAATTGGTATCATACAGTCCATGTTCTTGAGCTGCAATAGAATAAAATCACAAATCAATGACCAAAGTAATACTGTATTCCATATGTTTGGAAATTTTATATACTTATCTATTTGCAGTATAGGGATTAAACCAAGGGCCTTGTGCATGCTAAGCCAGAGCTCTGCCACTGAGCTACACCTCCAACCCTGGAAATTTAAGTTTTAAAATGCACTTCTAGCCATGGGTGGTAGCACATGCCTGTAATCCCAGTAACTGGGGAGGCTAAGGCAGGAAGATGGCAAATTCAAAGCCAGTCTCACCACCTTACTGAGACCCTATCTCAAAATCAAAAATAGGGGCTGGTGTTATAGCTCAGTGGTAGAGTGCTTGCCTAACATGGGTGAGGCACTGGTTTTGATCCTCAGCACCACATATAAATAAAAAATATATTTTTAAAAAAAATAAAGAGGGTTAGGGATCTAAGTCAGTGGTAAAGCACCCCAGGTTCAAAAGAAAGAAAGAGAGAGAGAGAGAAAGAAAAAAAGAAAGAAAGAAAGAAAATGAAGAGATAATGTGCAGAATAGAAGAGTATATTTTGAAAGTATATATCTGATAAGGGGTTAATATTCAAAATGTTTAAGGAACTCGTGGCACTACTCTGGCCAACCACAACCCTGAAATTACTTACAGTGTCATCAGTACTGCTCTGTACAAACACTTCTCATGGCAACACGTTACAGAAGAAAAGACGCTCCAGATACAGTCAGAATATCTGGAATCCAGTCCATGTGTCCACTGGCTTGCAGCATGACCTTGAACAAGTCCCTCTCACATGAATAATGAGAGGGAGGACATGAGTACTGAGGTTCTCTCCAATTCTGACACCTAGAGTTCTTCTTTAGTAAAAACAGCTTCAATTTTAAAGTTTAAATTTGTTATAAAGGTAATACGCACTGTGTGTTAAAAATACATTTTACCAATGGCACAGAACTATAAGAAATAACAAAGCCAGCCTCAAGTCTATCCCCAGAGGAGGCTGCTCTGCATGTGTCCCTATGTTCACATCTAATTTTATATGATAGAAATTCATTCATTGTTCTGGGGCTTGCTTTATTTGTGTCAGTTCCAGAAACCTACCTTACTATTCATATTCATAGTACTAATGGTTTAGAATTTATCTATTTCAGTAGTGGGATTTGAGGGTGTTAAATTTGGGTCTGTTACACAAGTCACAAACATCATTTCAAATGTACCTCTGTGTACATGTATATGTATAAATATACCTGGAGGGGAAAGCACTTTGAAGTAGAACTGCTCATTCAAAGAGTTTATTAAAAGTGCCCTCCCCAAAGACTAGAAGCATATTACCATCTACAGAAATGGAACTGTACAGGAACAGCTTGGTACAACATCTAAACCAAGCTTCCTGCCTGCCACAGCACCAGCATACATGCTCACTGCATGCCAGTACTGACCAGATCACTAACTCAAAGGAAAACATTCTGATACCACATAACTTCATAAAGTCATCCTCTCAAAGGACAGTGGCCCCATTGTCCCCTAGGGGGTCTAGGAGGTCATAACTATTTTCATAATCACCCTCAAATGTTTGTTGCCCTTTTTACTGGATCAGCATTTACACTGTGATACAAAAGGTGAGTAAACTTGCCAGCCCTTGGCATGCAGCAAGGCCCAAGATATGATGAGACTCCTCATCACTACACAATGGCAGTCCAGAAAGAATGCCTGTTTCACCTAAGAAAGTCCTAGATGAAGCTGGTAGGCAGAATTCTCCGATAGCCACAAAGATTCCTACACTCTATATAATTTTCATTCCTTGAGTGTGGGAAGGACCCAGGCCCAGGCTGGATGGCACTGTCATGATGAAGTTTTAACATGGAAGAGGTCAATAGATTTTGCAGTGTGACTTTAGATTACTCAAATGGGAGAATACTCTAGGTAATTTGGACATAATCAGGTGAGCTCTTGAAAAGTGGGCTTAGGCCTTCTCTGAATGATACCACAGACAGCAGAATCTCTCACTCTTGTGCTGATCTTGAAGAAATATGCAACTGTGAGTTTCACAGCTTCATGGAAATGAATTCTGTTAACAATTATGAATCTTTAAACATGTTACCTTACACAAGGAAAGGCCCTTTGCAGATGTGATTAATCTAAGGCCCTTGACACAGGGAGATTATCTGGTCAGGGCCAATGTAATCATAAGGGCCTCTGCAAGGAGAGACAGGAAGGAGAGGCAGAGGAGATGTGATAATGGAAGCAGGAATGGGACTCAGAAAGCTTGACTATGCTACTCAACTGGCCTTGAAGATGGAGGAAGTAGCCACAAGCCAAAGAATACTCGTGGTTGTACACATAGGAAAAGGGAAGGAAGCAGATTCTCCCCTAGAGTCTCAAAAGAAATGTAGCTTTGCTAGCTCCTTTAGCATAACCCATTTTGAATTAATAATCTCAATTATTATAAGATAAATTTGAATTGTTTAAAAAGCCGGGTTTATGGTCATTGATTTATAGCAGAAATAGGAAATTGACATGACCTCAGACTTCAGATGACACCCTAGCCCCAGCTGACATCTGGATTGCACCTTTGCAAGGGGACACTAAGCAGAGGATCCAGCTAAATAGGTGCCACATTCCTGATCCTAGGCAAATGAGAATTAAGTGAATAGAAAATCATTTTAATTCACTAAACTTATGGTAATTGGAGCAGAAAACGTTTATTAGAATTCAACCTTGAATACACATCTTTTTAACATTCCATGTGATGAAATGAGAAGGTGCTTAGAGAACTTCTGTTGCACACCCAAGCATAATAGGTGACTCAAGAAAAGTAAACAATACCAATGAAATCAATACAAAAGAAAAAAAGGCTGGGGATGTGGCTCAGTGGTTGCGTGCTCCTGAGTTCAATCCCCGGTACCAAAAAGGAAAAAAAAAGGGATGGCATAGCCAAGAAATTAGAAAAAAGGAAAGGTATAACACATTGATAAGAGGATGAACACACCTGGAAGACATAATATTTTTAAATTTGGAAGCACTGAAACACTCAAAATACATGAATCAAAAAGTGGTAGAGGTAAAAGGAGAAATAAACAATGAAAAATAATGACAGAAAAATTAGGGGAATTTGCAAATATCACTACTGACTAAAATAAATAAAAATGATTATAAAAAGGGAATACTATTAACAAAAGTATGCCAATAAATTGGTAGCCTAAATGAAATGGACAAAATTTTGAAAGACACAAACTACTGAAAATAACTCAGGGAGAAATAGAAAGTCTGAATAGACAAGTAAACAGAACTAGGGGCTGGGGATATGGCTCAATGGTAGAGAGCTTGCCTAGCGTGCATTAGACCCTGGGTTCAATCATCAGCACCACAAAAAAAAAAAAAATCAAGTAAATAAAACTAATTATCAAACTTTAATGAATAAAAGCCCAGGACCATATGGCTTCACTGGTGAATTATACAAAACATTTAAAGGACAAATAGCAATCTTTCTACAAGTCTTCCAGAAAACAGAAGATATACTTTCAAATTCATTCAACAAGACCAGCATGACTCTAATGCCAAAACCAGACAAAGACATCTTAAGAAAAACTGCAGACCTCTATTATGAATACAGATGCAAAAATCTACAAAAAATACCAGCACGTCAAATCCAACAAAAAAGAGTTATATTCCATTTAATTTTTTAAAGGATCAAAAGCAGTTCAATGAAGGAATAGTCTTTTAAATAATGGTGTTGGGAATAATTAGAAATTCATATGCAAGGGAAAAAAAACCCAGAAAAATCGATGGAACCTGGGAATCCTAGTTCTTAGACATGGTATCAAAAGCATAATCCAGGGCTGAGGTTGTGGCTCAGTGGTAGAGCACTTGCCTAGCATGTGTGAGGCACTGGGTTTGAATCTCAGCACCACATGTAAATAAATAAAACATAAAGGTCCATTGACAACTAACAAAATGATTTAAAAAAGTATTGTCCATAAAAGGAAAAGCTGATAAGCTGGACATCATCAAAATTTAAAATGTCTGCTCTACAAAAGTCCTTGTTAAAAGATTGAAAAGATAAGCTACAAAATAGGAAAAAAACATTTGCAAAACACTTCTGACTGAAGACTTGTGTCTAGAATACTTAAAGAGATCTCAAAACTCAACAGTAAGTAAAACAAAAAACTCCAATTTATGTTATTATGTATGGTTTTTAATGTCATTTACATGGATTGGTTAATAGTTTTTTTTTTTAGTTTAAGTTCTTAGATGATACATATTGATTCATAATGATCCATGTTAACGAAAGCTCTTAAGATCAATAATTAGGCTGGAGTTGTGGCTCAGTGGCAGAGCACTTGCCTAGCATGTGTGAAGCACTGGGTTTGACCCTTAGTGCTGCATAAAAATAAACAAATTAGAAAAAAGATATGCTATTCATCTACGACCACAAAAAAAAAAAAAAAAACAAAGATCGGGGCTGGGGTTATGGCTCAGTGGTAGAGAGCTTGCCTCACATGTGCAAGGCCTTGGGTTCAATCCTCAGCACCACATATAATATATATATATATATATATATATATATATATATATATATATATAGAGAGAGAGAGAGAGAGAGAGAGAGAGAAACAAAGATCAATAATTTAGGAAATACTAAGACTAAAATGTTGGGGCATGATTGTATATTAGGGTTCTCTTGGTATTTGAAGTGTCCTAGTTTCACAAGAGGATCACTGGGACACAGGGCAGAATCCTGCATGGAGCTATGCCACAGGCCAGTGGTTCCAACCAGTTAGGACTTACCTCTTCCTCCTGCACTTGGTTTCCTATGGCCATCATCTCGATCACCCAAAGCATCAGACAAATCAAAATCACCTTTCCAAACATAAAGGAAACAAGCAAGTGATTAACAATGGGGCGCAAGACTCCAAAGAAAGCAAAACAACACCCATGGGTTCAACTGATCAGCACTAACAATGAGTTAAGAAAACAGAAACTGAAAATGAAATCTCTGTATACAGACACTGTTAATGAAAATACCCACAGGATGGAGCAAGTTCCTGCTTTCTGATTCTGCAGTATACTGATGTTAAAATTAATTTAGATTCTTACAGATGCTTTGCTTTGGCCAGCAGGTGGATCATTTTAATGGTATACTCGCTGATTGCAGGTATTAACCAAGATTCAAAACCAGATGTGCAAAGTCCATAAACAGGAAAATTAAAAGGGGGGACACAGCCAGGTGTGGTGGCGCACACCTGTAATCCCTGCGGCTTGGGAGGCCGACGCAGAAGGAGCAGGAGTTTACAGCCAGCCTCAGCAGTGAGGCCCTTGTGGCTCAGTGGTTGAGTACCTGGGTTCAATCCCTTGTACCAAAAAAAAAAAAAAAAAGCAAGACCACATGGTCACAAAATACCCCTTTGAATCTGGAAATGTGAAGACATGATGTTAACTCATGCAGTGACTCTCTTAGATCATCGCTGTCTCTTTGAAAGGAAAGTAGCTCTCCACTGAATGGAAGGTATCAGCATGTCTCCTGAAAGTACTGTAAAAAAGTTACCAATGGAGGCAGTGACTAAGTCTGTGATCCCCAAAGCCAAGCTTTTCTTTAAATCACTGAAGATGTCCAAATGGCAAAATGGTCCAACTAAAGAAAGGTTCAAACAATTACAGGAAAGAGTCATTACAGAAATACTGAGTTCCAAAATCCTTTCCTAAAAGGTAAGCCCATAAAATAAATCCCATTACAAAATGTTCTCTCTGCCTGAAAAAAAAAAAAAGTCTGATGGGCTTCATAAAGCCTAACCAATTACAAATACATTTTCTCTGATTTTAGAAAATTAAATGGTTGAATAAGGGAAAAAATACAAATGCATTTTTCTCTTTAAAATTTCCATGGCAGAACTTTTCATAAAACACACAAAAAGCACAATGATCAGCTAGGTATGCACTTTACTAAGTTAAACCCAATGTTTAGACAAAAGCTTTGGTTGGCTTTGCACACATGGGGAAAAATATACACTTAGCTTATTTGGGCAGTGCCCCAAGGGGGTACCACCAGGGCCCTAATTACTGCCCTCCTCAGAGCAGCCAGTTACCTGCAGGATATGCTGGAGCTCTGGTTGTTCCTGGCCTCCTGGTTGTAGTAGTGGTGAGGTGGTCCCATCTCTCTAGAAGGGGTAGAAAGGACATCAAGGAAAGCATATTTAGTTACCAAACACAGCAACTACTCCATGGCTTGCAGTAAGTAACCTTGCATTAGTCCCTGAGAGCACCAAACCTTTGTTCTACACTGTCAACCTGGCACTTTAACCATAGACAATACTGTTCAGGGACAAGCTGGGGTTATGTTCCTAGTGAAATATGGAAGTATTCCATAGATTGAAAGTAGTCAAGGGCTGAGGTTGTAGCTCAGTGGTAAAGCACTTGTCTTGCACTCATAGGGCCCTGGGTTTGATCCTCAGCACCACATAAAAATATAAAAATAAAGATATTGTGTCCATCTACAAGTAATATATTTTTTTTTAAAGAAAATAGTCAAAACACATGAATGAAATATTTTATTAAGTATGCTTACCATTAGAAATATTAGGACTTTGGGCTCAAGCATATTCCTTTAAAATTATTTATATCATTCACAAGAATTACATGATGTGCATGAATTTTCCAATAATTTCTTTTCACAGAAATCAAAACTATGATGCATGTTTCCCTACTGTCAAAAGAAGAAGAGGAAAAGAAACAATCAGTGAGGTGAATAGAGAGCCTACAGAATGGCAGCAAATTTTTACCACATGCACACACATCAGATAGAGCACTAATCTCTAGAATATATAGAGCTCAAAAATCTGAACACCAAAAAAATAAATAAATAAATAACCCAATCAATAAATGGGCCAAGGAACTGAACAGGCACTTCTCAGAAGATGATATACAGTCAATAAATATATGAAAAAATGTTCAACATCTCTAGTAACTAGAGAAATGCAAATCAAAACTAGTCTAAGATTTCATTTCACTCCCGTCAGAATGGCAGCTATTAAGAATACAAACAATAATAAGTGTTGGTGAGGATGTGGAGAGAAAGGCACACTCATACATTGCTGGTGGGACTGCAAATTGGTACAACCAATCTGGAAAGCAGTATGGAGATTCCTTGGAATAGGACCACCATTTCACCCAGCTATCCCACTCCTCTGTTTATACCCAAAGAACTTAAAAACAGCATACTATAGTGACGCTCAATTCACAGTAGTTCAATTCACAATAGCTAAATTGTGGAATCAACCTAGATACCCCTCAGTATATGAATGGATAAAGAAACTGTGGTATACTATATACATAATGGAATATTACTCAGCATTAAAAGAGAATAAAATCATGGCATTTGCAGGTAAATGGATGCAGTTGGAGAAGATAATGCTAAGTGAAGTTAGCCGATCCCAAAAAACAAATTCTGAATGTTTTCTCTGATATGAGGATGCTGATCCATAGTGGGGTAGGGAAGGGGAGCATGGGAGGAATGGAGGAACTTTGGATAAGTCAATGGGGAGGGAGGGAGGAGAAGGGAGGGAGGAGAATGGTAGAATGAGATGGACATCATTACCCCAAGTACATGTATGAAGATATGAACCGAGTGACTCTGTGTATAACCAGAGACATGAAAAATTGTGCTCTATATGTATTCTATGAATTGAAATGCATTCTGCTGTCATATATAACAAATTAGAATAAATAAATGAATTTTAAAAAAGAAGTAGAGGAAATCAGTGCTCTATCTGATATGCATGTAGTAAAGATGTTCTCCTGGTCTGTGAACTCTCTTTTCACATTGTTTCCTTTGCTGAGACGAAGCTTTTTAGTTTGAATCCATCCCATTTATTGATTCTTGATTTTACTTTTTGTAGTTTAGAAGTCTTGTTAAGGAAGTCAGGACTTAATCCAACATGATGGAGATTTGGACCTACTTTTTCTTCTATTAGGCACAGGGTAGGGTCTCTGGTCTAACTCCCAGGTCCTTGATCTGCTTTGAGTTGAGTTTTGTGCATGGTGACAGATAGAGGTTTAATTTCATTTTGCTGCATATGGATTTCCAGTTTTGCCAGCACCATTTGTTAAAGAGGCTTTCTTTCCACCAATGTATGTTTTCAGCACCTTTGTATTATATGAGATAACTGTATTTGTGTGTGTTTGTCTCTGTGTCTTCCATTCTGTACCATTGGTCTACATGTCTAGTTTTATAGTGACACAACCATATCAATGTTTATAGCGGCTCAATTCACAATAGCTAAACTGTGGAAACAATCTAGATGCCTTTCAATCAAAGAATGGATAAAGAAACTGTGATATATATACACAATGAAATATTACTCAGCATTAAAAGAGAATAAAATTATGGTATTTGAGGGTAAATGGATGGAGTTGGAGAAGATCATGCTAAACAAAGTAAGCAAATCCTAAAAAAAACAAAAGCTGAATGTTCTCTCTGGTAAGTGGATGCTGATCCATAATGGGGGGGGGTGCATGGGAAGAATGTAGAAACTTTGATTGGGCAATGGGGAGGGGGAGGGGAGGGGGCATGGGGGCAGGAAAGATGGTGGAATAAAATGGACATCAATACCCTAAGTACATGTATGACTGCACATATGGTGCAAATCTACATCATGTACAACAAGAGAAAGGAAAAGTTGTTCTCCATTTGTGTACAATGAATCAAAATGCATTCTGCTGTCATGTATAACTGATTAGAACAAAGAAAAGAAAAGGAAAGAAAGACGTAGAGGAAAAGAAGGCTTAAGTAATGTGAAAGGCAGACACAAAACAAGTTCAGCTTTGTATACAGCAAGTACTCGATGGGTATTATTTACTTAGAAAACAAACAACAAAAATAGAAATAAGTTGTGAGAAAAGAATGGAAAAGGATATATTGCACAAACAATGGTAAGAGAGCTAGTGTAGCTGTACTAATACCAGATAAAACAGATGTTAAAACCAAAAGTATTTTCAGAGTCAGATTGACATTTGTAGTGATTACAGGGTGAATTCAACAGGGAGATAAAATAATCTTAAATATATATGCACCTAAAACCATCCCAAAATGCATGAAGCAAAATACGATAATACTGAAAGGAAGACTAGATAATTTAACATTAACAGAGATTTCAATACACTCTTTTCAATTATAGAAGAAACAATGAGGCGGAAAAAGAAAATCCTAATTAGAATAAGATATATTCCATCCTTGCATAAGTATATCAAATAGACTACACTGTCATCTATAACTAAAAATAACCAGTTTTAAGAAAGGACTTGAACAACTGTATAAACTAAATAGACCTAGTAGTTATCATGAAATAAACCAACTGGGAACAGAACATACATTTCCTCAAGTGTATATGAAACATTTTCTAAGACCAACCTTATCTAAATGACAAAACAAGCCTCAATAAATTTTTTGTGGTGCTGGGAATCAAACCCAGGGCCTTGCACACGCTAGAAAAGTGCTTTACCACTGAGCTCCATCCCCAGCACTAAGTCTCAATTGAAATCATATGAATTATGGATTGAAATAATATGAATTATGTTCTTCAAACATAATGGAATAAAATTAGAAATCAATAACAGAAGGGCATTTGGGAAATTAATAATTATATGGAAATTAAAGAGCACAGTTCTGAATAACCAAAAATAGGTCCAGGAAAAATTCAAAAGGGAAATTATAAAAACACTTTAAGAACAAAAATGAAAACATACTAAAACTTTTGTGTTTTAGTGAAAGCAGTGCTCAGAAATAAATTTATAAATTTGTTCTTAAACTTCAAAAAAAATTCAAGAGAAGGGAATATTCCCTAGGTCATTCTATGAAACCAGTAGTACCACAATACCAAAGTCAGACAAATACACCACAATAAATCTACAGACCTAGAACCCTTATGGATACAAAGGCAAAAATTCTCAACAAAATACAAGTAAACCAAATCCAGTAGTATATTAGGATTACACATCATGACCAAGAGGAAACAAGAACACAAGGGTGGCATAGCATAATAAAATCAGTTAAGGTAATGTTCCATACCGATAGAATTGAAAAAACACATGATCATCTCACTAGATACAGTAAAGGCATCTGATGAAAGTCAACACTGTTTCATGACAAAACACTCAATAAACTATATATAAAAGGGGATTCTCTCAACTTGATAAAGGGCATCTATAAAGAATTTATAAATGAATGCATAAGCTAAATGTTAAATACTGAAAGCTTTCCTCCTAGAAACAGTCACAAGACAAGAATGTCCATTCTCATCACTTGTATTCAACATTATAGTAAAAGTTCTAGCCAGGGCCATTAGTTAAGATTAAAAAAAAAAAAAAGCTATTATAACTAACTCCAACTGTTTCTAAAAACAAATGACAATCTTACCTATAGAAAACTGTAAAGAATCTCGGCTGGGGTTGTGGCTCAGTGGTAGAGCCTCGCCTAGCACGTATGAAGCACTGGGTTCGATCCTCAGCACCAAGTAAAAGTAAATAAGTAAAATAAAGGTATTGTGTCCATCTACAACTAAAAAATAAATAAATAAAAATTTAAAAATCCAGGGTCTCACACATGCGAGGCAAGCGCTCTACCACTGGGTTCAATCCTCAGCACCACATAAAAAAAAAAAATAAATAAACAAGTGAAATAAAGGTGTTGTGTCCAACTACAACTAAAAAATAAATATTTTTTTAAAAAGAAAACCCTAAAGAATCTACATAAAAATATGTTAAAATAATTAAGCTAATTAATAAGTGAGCTCAGCAAAGTTGCAAAATACAAATCAATTCATACAATATGCATTAATAAAACAGAAGTTAACACCTCTATTTTTAACTCTTTATGAAAATCTTGCTTCTAATTTTATTTACCTTTTACATGTGAACCTATTATAATCAAAGTAATCTTTAGTTTTGCTGCTTTAAAAAAAGTCCTGTTTTACAAATTAGAATAAAAAGTAATTTAAAAAGTCCTATTCTGTGAAAGAAAGGGCAAAAAATAAAATTAAAATCAATTGTATTCCTATACACTAGCAATGATCAATTCAGGAAGGAAAATAAGAACTTAATTCCATTTATAATAACAATTAAGAAAACTCATAGAAATAACTTTAACCAAAGAAGTGTAAAGACATATACACTAAAAGCTATAAAACATCAATAAGAAAAAAATTAAAGATGACCTAAAAATAGAATAAAATACCAGAAGAGTCAATATTGTTAACCTGGCAAAATTTCCCAAATTAACCTGCAGGCCCTTATATCATATATAAAAATTAACTTAAAATGGATCAAAGACCTAAATGTAAGAGCTAAAACCATGAAACTCTTAGAAGAAAACACAGGAGTAAATCTTCATGACCTTCAATTAGGCAATGGATACTTTAACAGCCAAAGCATGAGCAACAAATGAGAAAATGAGAGGTTAGACAACAAGTACAAAGATACAGTTACAGTAAGAATTAGTTCAGGTGTCCTATGGCACAGAAGGGTAACTATAGTCCATGACAAATAACTAGAAGAGACCCAAGTTTCTAATGTACATAAAGATAAATGTTTTAAGCCAGGTGCAGTGATGCATGCCTGTAATCCCAGCAGCTCAGGAGGCTGAGGCAGGAGGATCATGAGTTCAAAGCCAGCCTCAGTAACTTACTGAGGCTGTAAGTAACTCAGTGAGACCCCTGTCTCTAAATAAAATGTTTTAAAAAAGGGCTGGGGATGTGGTTCAGTGGTTAAGTGCCCCTGGGTTCAATCCCCAGTACCAAAACAAGATAAATGTTTTAGATGCAAATGCTATCATCCTGATTTGATCACTATAAATTTTATAACATGTACTGATTTATTGTAATATACCCTATAAATATGTATACATAATATGTCAATTCAATTTTTTAAAAACAAAAAACAGGTAAATTAAACTTCATCAAAATTTAAAAAAAAAAACTTCTGTGCATCTAAAGGACATCATCAAGAAAGTTAAAAGAACCTATAAAATGGGAGAAATCTTTACAAATCCTACTTGATCCATGCATGAAGATTCAATCTTCAGTGAAATGCAAATGAAAACCACAAGGCTCCACCTAATGCCATTAAGATGCCTTTAAAAACCTGGGCAGATGATATGCAGCCAGGTGCAGTGACACACACCCCCATCAGCTCTGGAGGCTGAGGCAGGAGGATTGCAAGTTCAAAGCCAGCCTTAGCAAAAGCAAGGTGCTAAGCAACTCAGTGAGACCCTGTCTCTAAATAAAATACAAAATAGGGCTGGGAATGTAGCTCAGTGGTCGAGTGTCCATGAGTTCAACCCCTGACATATTGTGAATATGTCAAAATGATCCCCACTGTTATGTATAACTATAATGCACTAGTAAAAACAATTTTTAGAAATTCAAAAAATAGGGCTGGGATTGTGGCTCAGCGGTAGAACACTCGCCTAGCAAGGGCAGGGCCCGGGTTCGGTCCTTAGCACCACATAAAAATAAAGGCATTGTGTTGTGTCCATCTACACCTAAAATATAAATGTTTAAAAAAAAAAAAGAAAAGAAAGAAAGAAAACCAGAATGTGGAGAAACTGGAACCATCATACATTGCTTATGAGAATGTATAATGGCTTAGCCAATGTAGAAAACACTTTGGCAGTTCCTAAAATAGTTAAGCACAGATAAACCAGCTTTTCCATTCCTAAGTATATTTGCCAAAGGATTTAAATAGGGGTTCAAACAAACACATATAAATAGCATGTTGACCATAATATAATTCCTAAACAGCCAAGATGTGGAAACAGCCAAAGATCCATTAAACAATGAATAAACAAATAACCGTATATGCACACAATCCATATTACTCAGGCACAAAAAGAAACAAAGTATTGAGTCATCCCTTGGTATCTGTGAGTGACTGGTTCCAGGACTCTAACCTACCCTTGAATAAAATGGCATAGTATTTGCATGTAACCTACATACCTATTCTTGTATATGTGAAATAATCTCTACATTATTTATAAAACCTGATATAAGGTGAATGTTAAATAAATAGTTGTTTCATCATATTATTTAAGGAATAAAGGCAAGAAAAAGTCTATACCTGTTCAGTAAAAACACTATTTTTCCTTGAGTATTTTGATCATAAGTTACACTGAAACCATGGATGTGTCTCCAAAACATTATGTTACATGGAAGAATTCAGACACAGAAGGTCACACAAATGTGTAGGTTTGATTTAATGAGAATATATCTTGAGAAATGTGTCACTGAACAATTTTGTCATTGTGAAAACATCATAGAGTGAATTTACACAAACCTAAATTATACAGCCTCCTACACACCTAGGCAGCCTGGTATTCTGAGGCTACAAACCTAAATGTAGGACTACATAGGACTACACTCTAAAATAACTATTAAAAGTATAGTGAACACATAAACCAACAACATAATTATTTACTATCAAATATCATGTGCTATACATAATTGTAAGTGCAATGTGTTATGCTATGACATTAAGATATTAGTAAGCAATAGAAATTTTTCAGCTCTCTGAAAATCCTATGAGACTATGAGACTACTGTCATTGTATATGTGGTCTGTGGTTGACCAAAACATCTTTACGTGATACATGACTGTATATGAAATATTCAAAATAGACTGAATTCACAGACACAAAAAGCAAGCGGGTGGTTACTTTGGACTGGAACAAGGGAGGAATGAGGAGAGTCTGGTTAACAGAACCTTAGTTCACTGCATAAGCACTACCAGCATATTATCATATATTCATGAGTATTCTATTCATCCTAATCTTTCACCAAAGACAGTACGGTAATAAATGACTTTTAAATAATACTGGCACAATTTTTAAGAAGTTTCACATAACGGTCACACTCCACTTTTTTGCAAAAATAAAAATGGCATAACATCTGTGACAATTATGCTGTGAAATACATTAAGAGATTTTACTCTGGAATAGAGAAATATTTTGGAACTAGATAGACATAGTGATTACACAACATTGTCTATTCTAGAATGCCACTGAATTCTTAACTTTAAAATGCGTATCAAAGGGAGGTACAATGGGGCACACCTGTAACCCCTGCTACTCAGGAGCCTCAAGCAGGACGATCTTAAGTTCAAAGCCAGCCTGGCAACTTGGTTAGATCCTGTCTCAAAATTACAAATTAAAAAAAAAAAAAAATTGAAAGGCTGGGGTTGTATCTTGATGGTAGAGTGCTTACCTACCATGGGCAGGGCACTGGGTTCAATCTTCACTACCACAAGAAATAAATAAGTTATTGAAGTAATGAAATAGTTAATTTTATTAAAAGAAAAAAGTATCAGATATATAGGATAAACAAGTCTAGAGATCTAATATATAAGATGAGGGCAATAGTTAATAAAATTCTACTATATTAGGGATTTTGCTAAGGGAAATTTTGCTAAGTTACCACATCCATCATCTCACAACAAAGCAAGATGATGGCTGTGGTAACTTGGCTCACTACAGTAACTATTTTACTATCAGTACACATGTTATAATATTGTTGTATAACTCACACACAAAAATTATTCAAAAATTAAACAAAATGACTAATGTTATTATATGAATTATAACTCAATATTTTTTTGAAAAAGTGGGAATGGTAAAGGAGACCATAGCATAACTGCATGCACCATCTCTCACAGTTCAGCTTTAGTAACAGGCTTATATGGAAGTGGTTGATAACAGAGTTTTCTTAATTTGCTCAAACGTGCATGCTACTCTGCAGGAAGCTTTGTATACCATTCCACATACATCCATGTGAACACTACACTAGTGCATGGATTTTTTAAATATATTTTTTAGTTGTTGATGGAATATTTTTTTTATTTATATGTGGTGCTGAGAATTGAACTCAGTGCCTCACACATCCTAGGCGAGCTCTCTACTGCTGAGCCACAACCCTAGCTCACCACATAGATTTTTATGGCAAAAGAACCACATTGATAATCTGTTGCTAGTTTTTATTTCTATGCATATATATTTTATTTATCTGTTTATTTTATACCAGGGATTCAATCCAGGGGTGCTTAACCACTGAGTCACATCCCCAGTGCTTTTTTGTATTTTATTTAGAGACAGGATCTTGCTAAATTGCTTTGGGACTCACTAAGTTGCTGAGGCTTGGTTTGAATTTGCAATCCTCCTGCCTCAGTCCCCTGAGTCCCTGGGATTATAGGCATGCACTATCATGCCCCACTACACATATAATACATGCTCATCATAGATTGAGAGATGACTTTCTAATGTAAAATAAAGAAGTGTAGCTTATCTTTCTTGATGTATATTTATATTATAGTGATGTGAAAAGGTATGAAAGAAGAGTTGCATTATTGAAATCATTATTTGGACAACTTTTAGGAAAGCAATTGTCACTTATGTATATATTAGTTTAAAATTTGAATGACTCAAACAGCTTTTGTTTAAAATTATTGCTTTATCTGTCTTTAAAAAAATCAACTATCAGTCAACAGATACATAGATAAATAAAATGTGGTACATATCCACAATGGAGTTTTATTCAGCCATAAAGAAGAATGGAATTATGGTATTTGCTGGTAAATGGATGGAACTGGAGAACATCATGCTAAGTGAAATAAGCCAGACTCAGAAACTCAAGGGTCATATGTTTTCTCTCAAATGTGGAAGCCAGAGAGAAAAAAAGGGGGGAAATGGCGGGGGAGTCTCATGAAAGTAAAGGGAGTAAAGTAAGAGATCAGGGACAGGGGAGGAGCTGTAGGAAAGGGAAGATACTGGAGAATGAAATTGATTAATTGCATACAGAAATATGTCAGAATGAATCCCACTATTATGTGATAATTATAATACACCAAGAAAATTTTAAAAATCAATTGATCATACACATGAACATTTAATTTTTGGACTCTGAATTGTGTTCCATTTATCTACACTATGCTAGTTCCAAAGTATAATTATGGTAGTTTTGTGGAGTTCTGCCCTACCAAGCTACAGTCTATAGAAAATTCTTGTTTCCTCTGAAGATCTGTAGGTGCTGCTTCAAGAGAGGTTGGTTCTTAAATGCACGTGGAACCAGTTAATTACTCTGTCAGAGTCAGAGCCTGTAATGATGTAGAACATGCGCTTGGAATTATGCGCTTTTAAAGAAACTTAACTACAGATTTTCTGTTGTATATTGTCATGAGTCTTTGAATGGGATTTTTTGTCATCCATAATTAAGATGAAGAGAGTCTAACTACTCATCAAGAACTCTAAGAATAGTAGGTCAACTTCTTCAAAGCATTAAGGTCCTAAAAATTTTAAAAAATTAAAAAAAACTATTTCTCTGATATCCTTCTCAAAATTAAAGCTTTAAAATTTCTTGGCTGCTCAGCAAATGCTTCCAGCATCAAGGCAATCCTATGTGGAGTGATTCTCTATAATATGGTGCTGCAACCAACACAGTAAACAAAAATGGTACAATCATCTTGCTGTGGTTTAATGATAGTGCTTGCTATGGTCTGAACTTTTGTGTGTCCCCAAAACTTCATGTTGAAATCTAACCCAAACAGTGATGGTATTAAAAAGTGGGGCTTTTGGGGATTGATTAGGTATGAGGGCTCTGACCTCATAAATGGCACTTGGGCCCTTGTAAAAGAAGCTTGAGGCAGCCGATTTGTCCCTTGTACCACTTGAGGACAACAATAGAAGACACTATTTATGAAGCAAAGAGAAGACTTCACCGGACATCAAATGTGCTGATGTCTTGATCTTAGACTTCCTAGCCTCCAGAACTGTGATAAGTAAATTTCTCCTTTTAAAATAAATTACCTAGTCAAGATGTTTTGCTACAATAAACCAAATATACTAAGACAGGGACCATGGCATTCCTAGGAAACAAGGACACTCACAAAAAGTTACATTTTTTACATTTTTTGTTTTGTTTTGTTGTGTTGTGTTGTGTTGTGTTTTGAGATAGGGATTCACTATGTAGTCCAAACTGACCTTGAACTTCTGGCTCAAGTTATCCTCCTACCTGTTTCCCAAATTGCTGGGACTAAAAGCACAAACCACTGGGCCCACATCATAAAAAGTTTTATTTCTCAAAAGCAGACATGTATTACTCCAGGAGAACTGAAGACTGAGTAGGGGACAAAATTGTGAAAGCAACTCAGATGAACCTGGAAAACATTACACTATGTGAAAGGTGCCAGAAATAAAGTCCACAAAAAGAATGATTCCATTAATATCCAGAATAGGGAAATCCATAGAAACACAAAGAGATTAGTAGTTGCTTAAGGGTGAAGGGTGGGAACGGGAAGAATCAGGGGATTAGTGATGACAAGTAAAGGGTTACCATAGGGGCTGGTGCTGAGAGCCACGGCTGAGTCTGTATGGCCCCTGGCATTTTGCCAACAGTATTGATTGATAGGCAAGGCATTACTATCCGCCTCTGCTGCAACTTTTGAGTTCTCGCACTATTTTGGAGTTCTCGTGGGGATTTCCGGGGATTCCCCGAGAGTTCCCATTGGTTGGGGAAGTGCAGGAGGAGGGATTTCCGGGAGAGATATTTCCGGCTGGGGGTTCCTGGACAAGCCTCGTGGCGTTCAGGACGATTCCCAGGGAGCTGTGTGAAGTGTTTTCCTGCAGTTTAAAAATAAAGTTTGTTCCTGCTTCAGTGGCTAGTGATTTGTGCCCAGCCAGACTGCGGCAGGCTGGGGCTGTAGCTCAGTGGCAAAGTGCTTGCCTCGCATGTGTGAGGCACTGGGTTCGATCCTCAGTACCACATAAAGATAAATAAAGATACTGTATGTTCATCTACAACTAAATAAATCTTAAAAAAAAAAAAAAAAGAAAAAGAAAAAAAACAACAGTTACCATAGTTTGAAGATGTCCTCCAAAGCTCACATGTTTTGGTCCCTAATACAGCAATGCTGACAAGAAGGATCTTTAGAAATGATGGGGTTGGGCTGGGGATGTGGCTCAAGCAGTAGTGCGTTTGCCTGGCAAGCGCAGGGTGCTGGGTTCAATCCTTAGCACCACATAAAAATAAAAAAATAAAGATTTTGTGTCCACCGAAAACTAAAAAATAAATATTAAAAAAATTCTCTCTCTCTCTCTCTCTCTCTAAAAAAAAAAAGAAATGATGGGGTCATGAGGGCTCTGACCTCAGGAGGGTCTTACTGAAATAATGGTCATTGTAGGAATGGCTTTGTTACAAAAACAAGGTCTGACTTGCTTTGTCTCTCCATGCCATGATGCAGCAAGAAGCCTTCCCCAGATTCTAGCACCATGCTCCTACACTTCCCAGCCCACAGAACCATGAACCAAACCAGCCTTTATCTTGTATGAACAACCCAGTCTGTACATTCAGCTACAGCCATAGAAAATGAAGTAACATAGGGTACAGGGCTTATTTTTTATGATATGGTGAAAACATTCCAAAATTGACTGATGGCTGGAAAAGTAAG
Organism: Marmota flaviventris; assembly: GCF_047511675.1. Lineage (NCBI taxonomy): Eukaryota > Metazoa > Chordata > Mammalia > Rodentia > Sciuridae > Marmota > Marmota flaviventris. The sequence continues at coordinate 130,911,132 of NC_092518.1, forward strand.
TGGGGGTAGAGTGCTTGCTTCATGTGTGCAAAGCCCAGGATTCCATTCCTAGCACTACAGAAAAGAAGAGAAAATGACAATAGTCATGGTTGCACAATCCTATGAGTACACTAAAAGCATTGTACATGTTGAAATGGGTAAATTTTATGGAATATGAATTATATGACAATAAAGCTATTCAAAAATCCTTAAGGAGCTTCCCCTTACACCTACAATAAAAGTCACCACCATGCCCTATGAGATCCTGTATGATTTGTTCCCTGACAACTTCTCTATGCTTTCTCCAACTCTCTCCACACTCCACCCACACAGGCTGCGTTCCAGGCCCGAGTAAGCCCAGCACTTTTCTACCTCAGAGTTCTCATGCCTGATCCCTTAGCCTTGAAGGCTTTTTCCCCAATCTGCATGACTCCTTGCACATCACCTCTCTTCAGAGAACCTTTGCCACTCTATCTAAAGGAGCTGCTCCTTATCACCTCTTTGGGCCTCCACCATCACATCATCCTGAAATTATTTTAGGTACTTTCTGTGTCCTCCTGGAGAAAGTAACTTCATAAGGGCAGTGACCTTTTCCACAGTATATGCCTAACACCTAGGATTGTGCCTGGCAGCAAGCAGGTACACATTAAGCATTGATGACTGAATAGACAGAGGTCACTGACAAGGGTACCCCAAACTAGGTGGTTCATGAATTTTTTTAAATAAGAGAAGGAATGCACAATGTACAAATGAGAACATTCTCCATAGGATAAATGATTGGACCAAGGCCTATGTCTTTGAAATCTCAACTACATGAAATGTAAGGTAAGGTAGAAAACAAAAGGTGGCAGCATGATGTGGTCCTAAGGGCTGTCTTTCAACAACAGACATGACATTTGGTGGTGCTAAGAGTTCCAGACACACTGGCTGATGGGTGCCTAAGACTCAGATTAGATGGTCTGGCACATGACTCAGAAGGGGGTATTAGTATTAATACTAATACTAAGGGGCTAGGGTGTAACTCAGTGACAGAGCACCTGCCTAGCATGCACAGGCTTGGGTTCAATATATAGCACCATATAAAAAGGCCCCATTAAAGAATAATAAGTTTATTAATTTGGAGTCTGTTTATACTTATCATTTCTTGTCCTGTTACTTTTAGAAATGTTTAATAATTTCATTAAAATCAACATTGTCAATAAATTATTTATTTTCCTGGGAATCAAAGAGGCCACTCACATGCATAAGACTGTGTGCATGCTCAGGAAAGTCCTAAGAACACTCTAACCTCTTACCTCACACCACATGCAAACATTAACTTCTAAGAGATATATAGTTTTTTAGGTTTATCATCCTTCAGAGTTGATTTTTGTGTGTGGTATAAGGTAAAGGTCCAACTTCATTCTTTTGCATGTGGATAGCCAGTTGTCCCAGCGCCATTTGATGGAGACTGTTCTTTGCCCTTTGAATGATCTTGGCATTTGTTTTACAACAAATTAACTGGCCGTAGATGTCAGGGTTTATTTCTAGACTCTCAATTCTAGTCCACAGATCTCTAAATCTGTCTTTTTATCCATACCACAATACTTTGAATATTATACATTTTGCATTAAGTTTTGAAGATTTTGAGTCACCTGAATTTCCATATGAATTTTTGAATCAGCCTTTTCATTTCTGCAAAACGTCCAGCTGGAATCTTGGCAGGAACTGTGTTGAGTCTATCAGTTGATTTAGGCAGGTCTGTGTGTTCCTTGGGTATGCTTGCCCAATCACAGTCAGTCACTCTAACCAAGCCAGTCAAAGAACAACAATGGCTAACACTTGTTATTCACCTTGTTCCAAGTACTGTGCTGAATGCTTCACGTGGATCATCTCATCTAATCCTTACAATTATCCCAGAAGGCAGGTATTATTATTATTATTATTATTATTATTAGATGAGGAAACTGAGATGCAGAGAAATCACTTGACTTATACAAGGTGACAGTCAATTAATGGCAGAGGCTGGGTTCAGACCTAGGAAGGGTCTCACTCCAGAGCCCCTAACTTTCTCAACACAGAATATACAAAGAAATCCTCTAAACTCATTTTGAAAAGATGAGTAGCCAGCAGAAAGATGGGGAAAGGATGTGAACAGACAGTTCATCAAAGAGGAAAATGCAACTGGCCAATAAATATGTAATATGATGCTCTATCGTACTATAATCAGGGGAATGCATAATAAACAATGAGATATTGTTTTGTCTATCATATTTGGAAAATATTGATAAGAAAAATCTAGTGTTATTGTAGCAGGTCTGAGAAAAAAGGTCTTATTGCAACAATATCAGTGGCAGTACATAACAGCACACCCACTTTGGAATACAATTTGACAAAATTTACTAAGATGTAAAATACACACACACTTTGCCCTAGCAGTTTCATTACACATAGGTACAAAGGACATGGACAAGAATGTTCACTGTAGCCCTATTTGTAATTGTGTAAAAAGGGGGAAAAAACTACATATCTGCCAGTGAATAAATGTCATTATTGGCCATGGCCAAATCCATACTACTGGAATGCTAGTTCTAAGAGGCACCAGTCTGTGCTCTATCTCCCCAGTGCCTAAAACAAGAACTGTCACAGAGGGCTGGGGATGTGGCTCAAGAGGTAGCGCGCTCGCCTTGCATGTGTGCGGCATGGGTTCAATCCTCAGCACCACATACAAACAAAGATGTTGTGTCCGCCGAGAACTAAAAAATAAATATTAAAATTCTCTCTCTCTAAAAAAAAAAAAAAAAAAAAAGAACTGTCACAGAGGTGGCACTCAGATGTTTGCTGAATGCATACTGTAGCATACAAAGCAGCAGTCAAAAACAAGCTATATATGTACATATGAAAAAGCCCTGCACATGTAATGGAAAACAAAAAATACCAACTAATCTTTAGAAAAAGATTTATAGAATAAATTGACAGAACAGCACAAAAAAACTAACATACTCCACAGCCTACTGTAGTTCCCTCTTGGGGACATTGTTAGATTTTCTCAACAAAGGACTTCACATATTCATATTTTAAAAATAATATAATTTCTAGTCATGCTTAACCTGATCAAGTGTAATATAGACTACCTTGTTATTCTTGAGGGTATATATATTCTGAGTGGGTAGTCCCTATTAATCACTACTGTTTGGTTTTAATAGTTTGATTTACTACTCACGCTTTACTGAGGAAGTTTCTTTCAGTGCATCCTCCAGATTAAAATCATCAGAGTCTCCAGATCCTAAAAAGAAAAAGAGAATTTAAAAATTTAACTATCTTTGCATGAAACAAAATAATACTGAAATATTTTCTTGATATAGTAATTTCTCTTTAGAAAATAAAGGGATAAGAAAGATAAGTCTCTACAAATGAAAACCAATAGTGAGAGTAATATGCTTACATTAAACAAAATAGACTCTAAGTCTAATACTATAAAAACAGACAAAGAAGGTGATTATATAATGAAAAATGCTAATTAATCAAGGAGTTACAATGACTGTAATATATATGCAACTAACATTAGAACATCTCAATTTTAATGGGAAATATTAATAGATATGAAGAGGCTGTAATACAAAAATAGGAGACCCCACTTTAGACATTGGACAGATGAAGTAAACAGAAAATCAATAGGGAAATATTGGACTGAAACTACATTTTAGATCAAATAGATCCAACAATATTATAGAACATTCCATCCAATAGCAAAAAAAAAAAAAAAATACTTCTCAAATGCACACAGAATTTTCTCCAGGACAGATCATACATTAGGATACTAAACAAGTTCAAACACATCTAAGAAGACTGAAATCATAACAAGTATCTCTTCTGACCACAAGTGAATGAAACTACAAATCAATAATGGTAGCAATCTTGGAGGACTCACAAATAGACAAAAATCAAACAATGTGCTCCTAACTAATCAATAGGTCAAAGAAGAAATCAAAAGGAAAATTAAAATGTATCTTGAGACAAAGAAAAAAAAGGAAACACAGCCCATCAAAACTTATGGGGTGAAGAAAAAGCAGTGCAGTTAAGCAAGAAAAAGAAATACGGGGCTGGGGATATGGCTTGGGGCTGGGGATGTGGCTCAAGAGGTAGCGTGCTCGCCTGGCATGCGTGCGGCCTGGGTTCGATCCTCACCACCACATACAAACAAAGATGTTGTGTCTGCTGAAAACTAAAAAATACAATAAATAAATAAATTCTAAAAAAAAAAAGACAAAAAACAGATTCTTTATAAAAAAAAAAGAAAAAGAAATAAAAGGCATTCATATAGGAAATGAAGAACTGATAAATTCAGTAGAAATGTAGGTTACAAAATAAACACAAAAATATCAGTCACATTTCTATATACTCCAAATAAGTTTTTGTTTGTTTGGGGGTGGCGGTTGTACTGGAGATTGAACCCAGAGGTACTTTACCAGTGAGTCACACCCCTGACCTTTTTTTTTTTTTTTTTTTTTTGAGGTGGGGGTTACTGGAGATTGAACTCAGGGACACTCAACCACTGAGCCACATCCCCAGCCCTATTTTGTATTTTATTTAGAGACAGATCTCACTGAGTTGCTTAGCACCTTGCTTTTATATAGGCTGGCTTTGAACTTATGATACTCCTGCCTCAGCCTCCTGAGCTGCTTGTATTACAGGTATGTGCCAGCACACCTGGCATCCTGGCCTTTTTAATTTTTACACAGGGTCCTACTACATTGGTTGTGGCCTCACTGATTTGCTGGGACTGGCCTCAAATTCTAAATCCTCCTGCCTCAGCCTCCCAAGTCAATGGGATTATAAGCATGTGCCACTGCACCTGGCCTAAGTAAGTTTTAAAAAATAGAAAACAATCCTAGTTAACTATCATTAAAAACACTTAAGATGATGGGCATGGTGGCACAAGTCTGTAATTCCAGCTATATGGGAGACTGATGACAGTGAATTGCAAGTTTGAAGTCAACCTGGGCAACTTAGTGAGAACTTATTTTAAAATAAAATTTAAAATAGTACTAGGAAGTTCTGTATATGTAGCTTGTTTGGTATATGTGAGGCCCTGGGATATAGCTCAATAGTACATTACTTGCCTAAGTAAGTAAGGCCCTGAGTTCAATTTCAGTACAAAAAAAACTCTTAGGAATAAATTTAACCAAGGAAGTGAAAGATCTATACAATAAAATCTGGAAAAAATGGAATAAATTGAAGGACACATAAATAATTGGAAAGATATTCCATCTTCATGGATAGAACACTTAATATTGGTAAAGTGTTCTTACTACTCAAACATTCTACAGATTGAATGACATTCCTATCAAAATTCCAATGTCATTTTTCACAAAAACCAAAAAAAAAAAAAAACAATCCTGAAATTCGTGTGAAATCACAAAAGACTCTAAATTGCCAAAGTGACCTTGAGGAAAAAGAACAAATATGGAGGCATTATACTCACTGATTTCAAAATACAGCATCCCTACCTAAAAATCTGAAATCCAAAATGCTCTAAAATTGTAAGAGTACACTCCTCCAACAAATATTTTGCTTGCAGTCCCAGCCATTCCTTTACTGTTTGTCAATATATCCTGCCACATGCCATTAGCTAAAGAGTTAAGAGCAACATAACACAATTTTGTATTATTACTCCTTCAATGACCTTGGATTCAACAGATACAAACCATTTATGGATAAAACCATTCAATCTCAAACTACATTCTGAGCTATGAAGACTTCTTCAAAGCTTTCAAACAGGGGCTGAGGTTGTGGCTCAGCAGCACAGCACTCACCTAGCACGTGCAAGGCCCTGGGTTTGATCCTCAGCACCACATAAAAATAAATAAAATAAAGGTATTGTGTCCACATCAATGTTTATAGCAGCACAATTCACAAGAGCTAAACTGTGGAGCCAACCTAGATGCCCTTCAGCAGATGAATGGATAAAGAAACTGTGGTATATACACAATGAAATTTTACTCAGCATTAAGAGAGAATAAAATCATGACATTTTCAGGTAAATGGATGGAGTTAGAGGAGATAATGCTAAGTGAAGTTAGCCAACCCCCAAAAAAACAAATGCTGAATGTTTTCTCTGATATAAGGAGGTTGATTCATAGTGGGGTAGGGAGGGAGAACATGGGAGGAATAGACGAACTCTAGATAGGGCAGAGGGGTGGGAGGGAAAGGGAGGGGGCAGGGGATTAACAAGGGTGGTAGAATGTGATGGACACCATTGTCCAAAGTACATGTATGAAGGCTCGAATTATATGTCAACATACTTTATATACAACAGATATATGAAAAATTTTGCTGTATATGTGTAATAAGAATTGTAATGCATTGTACTGTCATTTATTTTTTTAAATCAATAAAAAAAGGTATTGTGTCCAACTACAACTAAAAGTAAATATTTTTTTAAAAAAAGCTTTCAACCAGGGCCGGGGGTGTAGCTCAGTGGTACAGTGTTTGCCTGGCATGTATTAGGCCCTGAGTTCCATCTGTAACCCTGCAAAAAGGAAAATAATCTTACAACCAATCACAGCTGCTAAATCCAAGACAAGAACAAATACTCTTATAAAGATATTATATTCAATTTTTTTTTCAAATAGGTTCATATTCTTTAGCCCTTTTGTGCCACCCAAAAGTACTCAGCTTGGGATGGAGACAAGAATCCCACAAGTTCTCTCTTTGGCACCAACATATTTTAAAAAGCAACTGATTCATCCCAGGCTGTTCAAAACCTCCAATCCCTGTATAAGTAGGTAGTATTCAACTTATCTCATTCCACTTCAGAGGGTCACAAAGACTTTCTTTTAAATGGAAAAATTACATAGTGAACTGGTGATACCTGTCTGGAAATTCTTTTCAAACACAGCAGAACTTTAGAAATGTTCCCCACAGACTTTTATGTGTCCTTGAGAAGACCTATTGAATAAGAAAAGTGCTGGTTCCACCCACAGACACCTCCAGCAGCCAAGGTTTGCCTTCAGAAGATTATGTCCCTTTGGAAGGGAACATAAACTTGACCTCATATTGCAACCTGACCCACCACCACTGGCATCTGAAGCTAAGTGTGCATTTTAATGAAGGCTATAAAACAAGGCACAGCCAGTCCTTATTAGAAAATTGCATCATGACCTGGCAGTGAGCCATAACCTGCCAAAGCTTTGATAGAATGTCTGATCCTTGAGAGACACCATCTAATGGGCCCTTAAGTAGCTTTTCATTTAGATTTGATTAATCACTCCCTCCTTTGTTGTTTGCACACCCATTCCAGCTAAGTGTTTATGTGCATCTTCTCCCTAGACCTGCCCTGTTCAACATGGTAGCTACTAGCCACATGTGGCTATTTATAATAAAATTAATTAAAATTCAGTAAATATTTAAAATTTAGCTCCTTACCTGCATTAATCACATTTTAAGTGCTCGATAGCCACACGTGACTGGTGACTACTGGGTTGAACAACACAGAGAACATTTCCACCTTATAGAAAGTTCCATAGGACAGCATTACCTTAGACAGTGAGCTGTTTGGAGCCAGGGCAGGGACTTGGTAATCTCCATAGCAATGCTAAATACAGACCTGGCAGCAAAGAAGCATCTCTACAGGTCTGTTCGTTTGCATTACCCAAACTCTGGCTCCATTCAGGGACAGGATCTCTGATCTGTTTCTAGGAATTCACAGTACACAGTGCCTGATAATAATTTTTGATAAATCCATACATCTGCAATAGGAACGTGTCTGCTGTCTACTGCTGGATGAAAAACTGCAAAGATTTCAGAGACAAAGTCAGGATTCAAGCAGGGAGATTGGTGCCTCTCAAGTGGCCAGTGACATCCATCCACCTGCTTTCTAAGGATGGATTCTATTCTACCTTTTCCCTTTATATATGCAAGCAATTTTCATTCAGTTCTTTTGGAAGAGGGCCCAGTATAAATCCTAAATGAATACATATTCACCTGAACTGCTTCACTTTTCAAGATTTTAAAATCTTGATCCTTTTCCAAGGATATGAATAAGGAAGAATACCAGGGACATCTTAGTCTAGTAAATCACAGATGTGTCATCTCAAATTTTCCATTTGTCTGCTTTACTAGTGGTTCCATAAATACTCACACTATATTTAAGTGTGCCCAGGAAAGCCATGATACTACTCACCTGTCTGTCATCTGGGCTAGCATCTGTGTCTAAACAATTCCAAGAGCATGAAGCTACTTATCAAAAAGGAAACAGACTTGTCAATAGGGAGAACACCAACCAATGCAAAGAAAGTCCATTACAAGAGAGATCAGATTCAAAACCAGACCTGAGGGATAAAATCATGACCCAGAAAAATACAATTATGGCACAAACCTCTTGATCATTTGGTTTCAAAGAATAAGAGTAACATTGGCCTCTATTAGCAGATGAAACCTTGACAGAGGGGTAAGGGACATAGCTTAACTTAACCTGAAATAAGCCCTGTAATAAAGATGTTCCACCATGATGGAATAAAGCCCTCGCCTTGTGCAGCTACTTGTAAAGCGTGATGCCCACCCCACCCCATCCCCGTTCTCTGGCAGGGGGTACTGGGGCCAAAATTACTAAAAGGAAAGACTAGAGGTCACAGAAAAAAGTTCACACCTCCATACCTACCATTTAAACATTCCTGAAAATTGCATTGTGGGAAATCTATGCGACAAAGTGACTGGGAGGCATGGTCAATTTTCCAAAGATCTCTTTGTGGAAATAATTTCTCTCCCTTAATGCAAAAAGTAGGTATCCTCTCTCACCTCTTGCTACAGAGGATGGGGGGGAACCAAAAATACTAGTTCTATTAATTCCCAATTTCTATGGGATTTTGCACCCTTTTAAATTTTGTTGCCTCAGGTTGGGGATATAGCTCAGTTGGTGGCGTGCTTGCCTTGCACGCATAAGGCCCTGGGTTCGATTCCCAGAACGAAAAAAAAAAAAAATTGTTGCCTCAATCTAGACTCTAACACACTTGTTCTTGATAAATTTAGACTTTTATACCCCAAAACATGCTGAGTAATTAATATCCTCTGGCTTAGTTAGGTTGCAGCATCACAAGGTAACATGAAAATGACCTGCGTCTTATTCTGATTACTAAATGGATTTAGCTGTTGCCATCTGCGCTCCATGTAGTTTCATGAATAAATTCCAAGCCCTCTCAGAGAAGACAATAATGACACAAAGACAGTTCACAAAAAGACAGGAATTGGCATTTCAGTCCAAAACAGTCACCACCACCAATCCAACTGCAGTGGCCACTGCAGAGTCAGAGCCAGCAGCTGATTTCAAGTATACACAGAGCTGCCCTCTCCAGTTCCACTGGGGAAAGGGAAACTCAATAAAGAAGGGATCCTTCAGATGCAGGCACCAGGACTGAAAGTCTTTTTTAAAAAATATTTATTTTTTAGTTGTAGTTAGACACAATATTTTTAGTTTATTTTTTTATTTATATGTGTGCTGAGGATCAAACCCCAGACCTCACACGTTCTAGGCAAGTGCTCTACCACTGAGCCACAACCCCAGCCCCAGGTCTGAAAGTCTTTTTTTTTTTTTTTTTTTTTTTTTAAGAAAGAGTGGGGGAGAGAGAGAGAGAATTTTTTAATATTTATTTTTTAGTTCTCGGCTGACACAACATCTTTGTTTGTATGTGGTGCTGAGGATCGAACCCGGGCCGCACGCATGCCAGGCGAGCGCGCTACCGCTTGAGCCACATCCCCAGCCCCGTCTGAAAGTCTTTTTACACGTTTCCAGGAAGTATCTAAGTGTCTTATGTAGCAAGTGGCTTGATCTTCAATGTGGGAAAATTATTTGTTTAGAAATTTTATGTAAGTCACTTTGCTGATGAGTTGCAATTAAAAGTATTCCTTTCTACACAGAAACCAACTGTCTGATGAATGCTCACAGAGAAAACTTTAAATGCACTTTGTATGTCTACAAGGATGACCTTTTCATGGAGAAGTCAGAGCTGAGAACTAGGGGCCTGCTTAGCACAAGAAAAATATAATAGGTGCCAGGGACTTGTGATGAGGAAAATGGAGACTGCTAATAGGTGGCAGAAATGGTCTAGAATTAGGTAGTGGTGATGGTTGTAAGACATAGTGAATCTATTAAAAACACCGAATTACAGAAATTGAAATAGTAAGTTTTATGTTCTGTGAATTATATCTCAACAGAAAATGGGGTAGCTATCTCCATGTACTTTCACTGGGACCTCAGAAATCAGATGGTCCTTTTACAGGTAGGACACCAGGAGCCAAAGCAATTAATCATTAGGCAGCAGAAATATAAATGACCCCCAAACCAGGAGATGCAAGAATTAGTCCCAGTTTGCCACTCAGGGCCTGAAAGCCCAAGAGCAATCACTTGACCCCAGAGAATAACCTGTTCCCTATATGTGAAATAAAGGTATCATACCTGATTACTCCTCCCCCTTCAGGAAAAGCTGGATGTTATAGTGGTAATAAAATGGTCATGGACAAATCAGGTGCTATTGTGATGCTTCAGGAGACTTAACGTCTCATAATAGTCCATGACTAGAGGTGCACTCCTCTCAGGTCTGAAGTTTGTATGAAGGAGTGCAAGTACTAAGTGTGCTGAAGGGTGATGCTGCTGCTGTCACATGGAGAACTGGTCCAAGGCTGTGCCAGGAAAACACCTGAGGATATCAGTACTGGTGACTGGCTTTGAAACCAGAGCCTTGATGAAGATCTCAGCTCACTACTCACCAGCAGGGACACTTGGGCAAGGGACTTGATGGTTCTAGGCCTCAGTTTCCTTGTCTGTCAACTAGAGATAATATAACTTACTGCAGTGCAATGATGTCAGAATTAGTCATTCTATAAAAAGTGTTTAGTATAGTATCTGAAATATAGGAATCCGTCAAATATTACATATTATTATTACTAATAGATCAACTAGTAAGTAGAAGCTCATCAATCAATCATGGATGAGTAAGTAGATTATAAGTAAGTCCTTTTAAAATGTTCAAACACATTTTTATTGGTGCTTTTTGGTTATACATGACAGTAGAATCCATTTTGACATAATTACACAAGCATGGGATATATCTTGTTCTAATTCAGACCCTAGTACCTCTTCTTACCCTTTCCTCTCCCCACCTAGTGCTCCCTTCCTTCTATTGATCTTCCTGCCATTTACCCATAGTTATTTGTCAATTACTTTTTTGCAAACACATTCTTTTTTAATATTTTTTAGTTGTAAATAGATCTTTTATTTTATTTATTTATTTATATGTGGTGCTGGGGATCAAACCCAGGGCCTCACACATGCCAGGCAAGTGCTTTACCACTGAGCCACAACTCCAGCCCCTGCAAACACATTCTTATATAAAGCCACCCAGTGTCTGTTGAATCTTTAGATTCTACTGTTGCGCCATAAGCCTGGGAAACCAGGGTATAAGAATATTGGTGCTTTGGATACAGCCGTACCCAAACACTTCTAAGCCACAGTCTGTCAACTAATAACAATATATGTAGCATTCCTTTCCCTGAAGCCAACCTAAACAAGTGGCTTTCTGTGTGATTTCTTAGATAAGGTGAGAAGTTGTGTCTGGCCACTGCTGCATACATGAATATGTTGAAATCAGAGATTCTTGTGAGTAAACAGAGGGACTGAGGGACCATCCCAGCAGCTGCCAAAGCTCCTTTTACATCAGGAACTCCCGCCTTCACTCCCTGAATGGTACAGGTTGCTTCACCATGGTCCATACTGAGAAAAAGGAAAATGAACTCAGTAAAGTCATAACACCCTTGGTCATTTGTTGTCTTAGCATGATCCATGCCCTATGCATGCCTCATCCAGTCACCTGCCATCTGCCACTGTGGACCTCTGGACTGCCCTGATGCTGAATGCCTTTAACTGTCCAGCCCCATCTGATAGAAAACAAGGACTTTGGGTTACTTTCCCCAATTTCACCCTCTTTCAGCAGGAAACAGTTTGGAGATATCATCGCCCATTTTTCCATAGAAATGGAATATAGATATTGACACTGGGGAAATGTAACAGAGGTCTACTTTAGGCTTTGAATATAGTAGCCCCTGCTGCTCTGCCACTGCAACTTATTTTTAAATGGACATGTTTCTTTCACTTCCTCTCTCTAGGCTCTTCCCTAATCTCCCCCTCCGTAATCTCAAGGGAAACAGGATTGCCTTTCTTCCCCATTCTAGGCAGAGTTATTTGTCGTAGAGTGCACACCTACCATAGAAAAGAAGTAATCCAGACTTTGGGTTGGTACCAGAAGATTTCAGAAATGGCTGTCTCACAAATTAAAAAGTGTATTATTACAACACCAACAGAGAACATGTAGAATCTAGCCTTTGAATCTCCTCTTTAAAAGCTTTCTTGTTCTGGCTGATGGGCAGAATCACAGCCTCTGGGACAGTAGTCCCCTGCATTTCTCCTTTGCTAGCAAATCAGTAAACCTTCTTTTTCCTTTTTATAGAAAGAAAAGAAAGAAAGAAAGAGAAATCAGAGGTAGGCAGAGCAGAGCACAACCTCAAAGATCTCTTACTCCAATCCATTTGTTTTAGAGATAAACGGGATCCATGAAAAAAGTTGGATTTTTTTTCAAGTTATGTTTCAAATTGGTTAAACAAAAACAGGATACTTTAATTACAAGAAAGCTCATTTTGCAGTGCAGATGCACTAGAATGAAGCCTGGGTTGCACAATGGCCCCAACAGGCTGGCCTGGGTAGAGCCTGATCTAACCCAGACAGCCTGTAAGGCAAAGCAAAGCAATCATGTCACAAGGTCCAGCATTAGCTAGGGGTTTCCCTGTCAAGGGCCAGCTCAGAAGTAGAATCCAAATGTACACTTCCCAAGCCCCATAAAGATTTTAGTCTTGCCGTGTGTGGTGGCGCACAACTGTAATGCCAGCAACTTGAGAGACTGAGGCAGAGGGATTGCAAGTTCAAAGTCAGCCTCAGCAACTCAGTGAGGCTCTAACCAACTCAATGAGACCCTGTCTCTAAATAAGATATTTTTTTTAAAAGGGTTGGGGATGTGGCTTAGTGGTTAAGCACCCCTGGGTTTAATCTCTAGTGCCAAAAAAATAAAAAAGAAGACTTCAGTTGTGCTACCCAGCCAGGCCACTACAACAGTAGAAAGGCATTAGCAACACCTCCCATATGTTCCTGAAACAGACCTTTCTTCAGAATTGCAATCCTGCAGGTGCTTTTACCTGCAGGGATATCCTCACAGCTCCTCCAAGAAAGCATGTCCTGAACTGGCTTCTGTCTCCCCATCATACTAGTAATCATTGTCCCAGCTCTTTGTCTTCATTACTGTTGTGTCGTACCAAGTTTTGAAATTGGGAAATGGGAGTCCAATAACTTTGTTCTTGTTTTTCAAGTCTGTTTGGCTATTTTAGGTCGCCTGAATTTCCATATGAATTTTAGGATCAGCTTGTCCATTTCTGCAAAAAGGCAGCTGGGATTTTAATGGGGATTGCATTGCATCTGTAGATCAATTTGGGAAGTATCATCCCATCTATTTTTAAACATGCTCAAATCTCCCATTTTAAGCTAGAAAACCCTCTTTTAACTGTGTACGCCCATCTCGATACTGCTGCCTTCTCTCCCCTTCTTCGTGAGCTAACTTATAAAAATGGCTGTCTATACTCTACTCCCGCCTCTTTGAATCAATTCCCAATGTCTCACAGCCAAATGCCTAAGCTTGCCTCTCTAGCCCAAGTTCCCCATCTGTTTCACTGAATGGCACTGCCACTCAACCCACCATTCAAGCCAGAAACCTGCAAGCCATTCTGGACATATTCTCTCCCACATTCTATAGCCACCCCATCACCAGAAACTATTGATTCTGCTTCCACAACATGCCTGAGGTCCACCTACTTCTCCATGTCTAGCCCATACAGCAAACATCCTTCTCCTGGACCACCACAATAGCCATGTGCCTAGGCCTTCCAGGAGAATGGGTAAGGTGTAGAGTCGCTCCCAACCCACTCATCATGACCACAGGCAGGGAGATACCTTCTTCCTTTCTAAGCAAACATCCTAGTATATTACCTACCCTGCTTGAAGCTGTCAAAAACATCCTCAGTATATTGACTATAAACTGCACATGCCTAACTATGGCCTGCCAGGCCTCCAATCCTGCCTGATGTGGCCCCTACAGGCCCCCTTTGAACTAGACCTCTCACTGTTTCATGTAAGTTTTTATGATTATTTTCAAGTAATGCATGCCCACTATTGAAATCCTAGAAAACAATAAGAAATAAAGTAACATCCAGCAGGCTGGGGTGTAGCCTGTTGGTACAGCACCTCCCTATCATGTATGAGACCCTGGTTTCAATTCTCAGTGCCAAATAAATAAGTAAAGCAAGTGATTACAACATGGATGAACCTTGAAGACCTTCTGCTAAGTGAAATAAGAGTCACAAAAAGGACAAATACTGTCTGATTGCATTTATGAGAGCCCTAGTCTAGTCAAATTCATAGCAACAGAAAGTAGAATAGGGGTTTCCAGGGGCTAGAGGTGAAGGCATGGGAGGTTGTTATTTATTAAGGACAACTTTTGTTCTGCAAAGATGAAAACTGTGTTTTTCTGCAGTTTGACTGCACAAGAGAGATATACTTAACACTACTAACTGTACACTGAGAAATGGTTCAAGATGGTAAATTTTACATGATTTTCTCCACAAGTTTTGGAATTTAAAAAAACAGCAGCAATTAATGGTTTCTTAGAAATAAACTTCACAGACAAAGCCACCTCTCATAGGGCATATTAACTTTGGACACAAACTGAAATGTCATTAACCCTCCTTAGAATGTAACAAACTCATTTCCAATGCAAAATGCAGAGATTATCAACTTGGGGGCAGGATGACCACACTTAGGAACTACTTCTCTCTCAAAATTGTGGTGGAAGCCCAGGCATGTGCATTTGAAAAAGTTCACTCATTGGAAGAGTCAGGTTTTTAGAAACTTTTTTTGTGTGTTTACCCCATAATATATAAATCCTGTGGTTAGCATCACTGGCCACCAGCACTAAGAGATCTTGCTCCTCCCACTTCTTCAACCCTTCTGCCCTTCAACTTATGCAACTTTTCTCTATGAACTTGTTCACTTGCATCATACTGCCAGGAAGTCACTTGTTCAAATCCCCTTCATGGATGCAACCAACCACAGACTATGGCTTCTATCAACAACCACACCCAAATTCAACACCTATGCACACAGTCAGTGGACAAAGCCCTCCCAGCCTCTGGTACTTGTGTGGTGCTCTTCAAATGTTGACTTAGCATTTTGGTGAACAGGGTCAAAGAGAGAATGAGCCAGCCCTCTGATGGGAAATACATCCGGCTTCCCAATCTCCCTTGGAGCTGTCTTCTCACTGGAGCAGGCTACCAGCTTGACTCATCCCACAAAACAAATCCTCAAAGGGAGTAAGACCACATGGTTTCCCTATCTGCAGGAAAGAGGAGATGAGTGTCCTGAGCCTGTGTCACCAAGCCTGTGTCTACTTGATTTGGCCAACTAAATCCCTAAATCAGTTAGTTGTACAGTAGGAAAGAAACCAAATACATTATTTAATACTATGCAAAATAAAGTCCCTGATGTTCACTTGCCCTTTCCTTTTTTTAGCAGTCTGTACTTCTGTCAATGACCACAAGAGTGATAATGGGGAGTGCTGAGGATCGAGACATTTTGAGGATATAAGAAGACAATTTAAAATCCACTAGAATTGACAAGTATCCTGCAAGTCTAGATTGCTGAACATGCCTGACCAATTTGGAGAGGGAAGAGGAAGGAGCCCAAGAAAAGTTTCTTGTGTGCCCTAACATGTCCAATTTGCAAGCCTCTTTTCATCCCAAATGTGTCCTTAAGACAGGAACTAAGCCAGGGTAGCAGCAGGTACCTCATCATTAAGGCCAGCGTAGCTGTGGGCATACTCACCATTAACGACCTCACCAACTGAGCAGAACATGTCTAGTCCCCAGCTGCACAGGATACCCATGCCCCCACATGGAGTCCACACTTCACATCCCCACCCAATCCACTCAGTCACCTGCAGACAGGTACACATTAACAAACTTAGACAAAACACCACTGTTGAGGGCCACAGACAAGTCAAGATGGCGCCTGGCACTTTGCCAGGAGGAGTGGTTTGAGAAGTAACACCAGCAAGCCATTAAGATGATGGAGATTCCTTAATGACTGACTGCTGTGTCTAGATTATGTCAATTAAGTTAAGCTGTGTATAATTATTAATATGATGAGGATTCCTTAATGACTGATTGCTGTAACTGGATGATGATGCTAAATTGAGTCAAGCTGTGTTATGTATATATACCCCTACTGTCCTACAATAAAGTGGCTCCCGCTGTATCAACCTTCACAAGTTGCTTGTCACCCCCTGGGTTATTTTGCCCAGCCAGACTGCGGCACACCACACATGTTACAATGAAGTGATACTCATAGAAACAAATAGTACAACAAAAGGATGCTTACCATTATTTGGGAGATGGACTGTAATGTTTTCTAATCTACCATGTCTCTTGTGTAGAGAGCTAATTGCAACCCACTACACTGCTTGCACAGCCCACTGATGGGTGGAGACCCAGCTGCAACAGTGCTATAGAGACCCTGCCTAAGAAGCAAGTGCTTCCTATATGATAGCCAAGCCCAGATCAAAGAAAAGAAGCATTTTTTAAATTTTTAATTTCTTTTTTTTTAAGAGAGAGGGAAAGAGAGAGGGAATTTTTTTTAAATATTTATTTTTCAGTTCTCGGCAGACACAACATCTTTGTTTGTATGTGGTGCTGGGGATCGAACCCAGGCCGCGTGCATGCCAGGCGAGTGCGCTACCACTTGAGCCACATACCCAGCCCAATTTTTAATTTCTAATTTTTTAATTATCTTAACTCTACAAATTTATGAGGTACTATGCAATAATATGACACATGCATACAGTATATAATAATCAAATCAGAATATTTAACATTTCCATCTTCTTAAATATTCTATAGCATTTTATTGACATGTAATGTACTCACATATGGCATGCAGTATAATATTTCAATACATGTATACAATATGTACTTATCAAATCAGAATGATTGGCATTTTCATCTCCTTGTCATTACTTTGTCTCTTTTCCCCCCTCATCATTACTTTGTGTTTGGAGCTCCTCTCTCCCAGTTATAAAGAAAACACATAATAGGTCATTGTGACTAGCCAAACATACCAGAAATCTCCACCCTCCAAATGTAGGGATCTGAACTCTAGGCTTGCTTCTGTTGTCTTCTAATTTGGACAAATTATTTCCACCCTCTGCCTCCATTCTCCCATTCTACAGAAGGAAGGTATTGGATTAGATGACTAAACAAAATGCCCATTTCTTGAGGACCTAGGGTTGGCCAGTCTTCATGCCAGGTGTTTGGCATCAATACTCCAATGGTCAGTGAGCTACCACTGTGCTGATGAGCAATGTCTTTTACAATGGGGAGCCGGGTTCAGAAAGGTACAGCTGCACTGGGTCAATCTGCCAGTCAATCTGATTCTGCCCCAGCATGCCTGCCTGCGAGGTCCCATAACAGTCAAGTGCTTTGATAAGACAGTTGCATTACCTTTCCCTTGGTGCTATAACAATTTTCCATACACATAGTGGCTTCAAAGGATAATTTTATGCTCTTACAGTTCTGGAGGTCAGAAGTCTGAAGTCAGTCACACTAGGCTAAAATCAGGACACTAGCAAGCTGCAACTCTTCCAGAGGCTCTAAGGGATAGTGTGTCTCCCTGACTTTTCCAGATCTGGAGGCTGCCTGCATGGCTTGGCTCATGACCCTTTATCTTTAAAGTACATTACCCTAACCTCTGCTTCTGACATCACGTCTTTCTCTGACTCTCCTGACTACCTCCCTCTTTGACTTATCAAGCCTCTTGTGATGACAATGGACCAGATGGATAATCCAAGCTAATCTCTAATCTCAATATCCATAACTTAATCATGTCTGAAAGCCCATTTGCCTTACAAGGCAACATTCACAAGTTCCAGAGATCTGGATGTGGATATCAGGCAGGGGAGGAGAAGAAGTACTCTGCTCACAATAATCAATAACTACCAGATAGTTTCCTGTTTCAAGCACTTAAATTGTTCACTCCTGCCTGGCTAAAAAGAGTGCTTCAGGTCAGTTGCTTTAGCAGTGAAAATCTGCTTTAGGTAGGGCAGTCAGAGGAGTCATCAGTGAGGTGAATTTTCACTAAAAAAGACCAATTTTGCAGGCTCAGTTGGACAAGCACATCTGGTAAAATTGACTGACATTTTTCAAAGATCCCTCTGCTGTGTGGAGAACTGTTTGTGGGAGGTCAATCGGGGAGCCATGGCTGTCAGCCAAACCTATGAGGACAATGGTTTAGCACAGGATGACAACTCCCTACCATGGCCCAGACCTCTGGAATTCATTTGGTCACTAGACCTCAGTTGGTTCTTCCCCTCATCTGAGTCCTCATGAGTCCCTCTGCACGGAAACTCTTCTCAACACATCCCTTCATCTGCTCCAGTACCTCAGATTCTTTCTTTCTTTAAAATATCTTTATTGAAAGTATAAATTCAATGGAATTCAGTGGTTTTTAATATATTCACAATGGTCTGTAATCATCACACACATCACTTTTTAAAAACATTCCATCACCCCAAAAGGAAACCCTGAACTTCTTTTTTTTTAATATTTTTTTAAGTTGCCAATGGACCTTTATTTTATTTATTTATATGCGGTTCTGAGACTTGAACCTCATGCCTCACACATGTCAGGCAAGTGTGCTACCACCAAGAAACAGCCCCAGGCCAACCCTGAACCTCTTAAGTAGCTATTTCTCATTGCCCCTCCCCCCACCTCTTGGAAACCATGAATTTACTTTCTGTCTCCATGGATTTGCCTGTTCTGGATATCTCATAGGAATGGAATCTCTTGTAACCACCTTGTTTGTTTGTTTGTTGGTTGGTGCTAGGGATAAAACCCAGAAGCATTTTATCACTGAACCACAGCCATAGCTGTTTTTTTTTTTTTTTTCAATCTGGAGACAGTGTCTCCTAAATTGCTTAGGGTCTTGCTAAATTGTGAAGGCTGGTTTCAAACTTGTGATCCTCCTGCCTCAGCCTCCAAAGTCACTGGGATTGCAGGGATGTGCCAATGGACCTGGTTTACTACTTTGTTTTATTCAGCAACATGTCTTCAAGGTTCATCCATATAAAGTATGTGTCAGAAATTCATTCCTGGGGCTGGGGATGTGGCTCAAGCGGTAGCGCACTCGCCTGGCATGCATGCGGCCTGCGTTCGATCCTCAGCACCACATACAAACAAAGATGTTGTGTCTGCCGAAAACTAAAAAATAAATATTAAAAAATTCTCTCTCTCTCTCACTCTTTCTTTAAAAAAAAAAGAAATTCATTCCTTTTTATGGCTAAATGATAGACCATTGAGTATACAGAACACATTTTATTTCGTCACTTGTATCAATCAGTGACCATTTGGGTTGATTCCACCTTCTGATATTATAAATAGTGTTCTATGAATATTCATGTACAAGTTTTGGTATGGACATGTTTTCAATTATCTTACATATATATAGAACTACTACTTTTGACAGTAAAATACAATAAGCAACTATGAAGTTGATTTTTTTAATTCAATTCATGCCATACTCTTCTGCTGCTTATAACCATCTCCTCCCAACTCTTGGTCTTAAGAGACGTATGTATAGGATCCATATTCTGCCATTTACAGCCACTCTAGGCCATGTCAGCCAACCTGCGTCTCCAGATAGAGATGTGTCACACATACACATACTCCAGTAAAAGTGGAATGATACATATCTAGAGTGAGCTGGGGATGCAGCTCAGTGACAGAGCACTTGCCTAGCATGCTCAAGGCCCTAGGTTTGATCCCTAGCACTGAGGAGGGAAAAAAAGGATGATGGCAAGAACTGGAAAAGTTTCACCCACATATATTGAGAAATTCTTTAGGGAAAAAAGCCACTGAACACTGTAACCTGCTTTGACATTCATGCTGTGTGGTGTAGGGCCGCAAAGACCATGCATACTAGAATCAGAACACTGGGGTTAGAGTCACCTCTACCTTGGCCCTGGCACTTCACTGCTCAGCAACTCAGTTTCTCACCTGGAATATAGGGGTGATAAATCAGTGCCAGAACACAGGGCTCTTGCAAAGTTTCAGCAACAGAACTTCCCTTCCCCTCGGACCTTTGAGGGCCTTCAAAGGCCAACATGACCCAATTATTAGTTTACAGTTCTGCAAAGGTAGGCCCAGTCAGAGGGGCCTCCTCACAATCACTCAAATAGTTGGGCCTGTTTTAGAGCTGTGATCTCTTTAATGACATGTGATATAAGTACAACAAAAACCCTTTTGAAGGATAACTTCAAAAGGGTGGGCCTTTTCTGTAGTACACATAGCACTGCAAGTCCCACTGAGCTGGAGCAACCTAGAACACTATACTCAACCTGCTAACAACAAACCTAGGCCCTATCCCCAACCTGGCTATCACTGCTACTTGCCAAGCCTAGAGATGCACCCGAGAAACATGTGCCTGAGAGACATGCCAGCATAATGTATAAAGTGGGGGGATCCAAGCACCAAATCAATGGCTGATGGGCCAAAAACTTACAGCCCAACAGTCAAGATGTGCCTCCTTGGGGAGCCCTTCCCTAATGTGGCCCTTCCATACCCCAGACACAGGGTGCAATATCGTCCAATTCATCTCTTGCTGTTCCCCCAATAGGAGCCCATGGGAGCAGCAGAGTCCTGTCTCTAGCTGTAAGCTCACAGGTTGATCCAGGGGGGACACACACTGGGACTCTCACTCAACTTGCAAAACAAGCAGCCCACCAAGCAGTTCTCCCAATACCATGCCACTCTTGAAATAATTTAATCTGAAATTATCTCATCTGTGTTATTTCTCTGTTCCCTCTACCCCACTCTGGGTCATTTAATTATTGCCATTCATAATAAGACACCACACTGCCTAGGAATTCCCTGGGTGCAAGCTGAAGAAAAGTGACTTTTTAGTAGCTAATCTATAGAGCGAAATCACTCCTCAGCAAAGGCAAAGAGTGACACTTTACACTTTTGTTATGAGCTGAATTGTGTACCCCCTCATTCATATATTGAAGTCCGGTTCCTCCAAAAGTGACTGTATTTGGAGATAAGAGTTTAACAGAGGTAACCAAGTTAATATGAAGTCATTAGGGTGGGCCCTAATGTAATAGGATTAGTGTCCTCATAATAAGAGAAGATAGGAACGGAGATAAAACTCAGTGGTAGAACAGTTGCCTGGCATACATGAGAGACCCTGGGTTCAATTTCCAGCACGAAAAAGAAGAGGAGGAGGGGGAGAAGGAGGAGGAGGAATAGAAGGAGAAAATACATAAAAGACTATGTGAAGATGAAAACAGACTGGAATTACCAGGAACTAAAGGAAGCAAGGAAGGGTTCTCTTCTACAGGTTTCAGAAGGAATATGCCCTGTCAGCACCTTGATGTCAGATTTCTAGCCTCCAGAAATGTAAGAGTATATTTCTATTGTTTACAATCATCCAGTTTGTGGTACTTCATCACGACAGCCCCGGGAAATTCCAATAGCTACTGGAGTAAAAATGCATATGCCTGACCCACAAGTCACTCTCCAAACTGGCCCCAACCTGCCACTTCTAGATCCTTCCCCATTGCTCCTCACTGCACATACTCTGGATGCCCCATCTGGGATGAGTCCTTGAAGGATTCCACTTCCTGGCCCTGGAGTACTCTTTTCTGCCTTCCATCTCCACAGAAAATTATTGCCCATGTCAAGCATCATGTCCTCTAGGAAGCCTGTGCCCACCCCACAAGGCAAAAGAGCTCTTTCTCCTGGCTGTCACTTCATGGGTCAACAAGCAGAATTCTAACTTCTCTGCACAAAGTAGGGCCAAGAGACCTGTACACTCAGCATATGTATCAAATGAAATCACCTAACCCAGCATTTTTTTTTAACAACAGCAAAACCTTCCATCTGAGGGGGGAAAGGAATGAATGACTGATACACACAACATGGATGCATCTCAGGAGAATCATGCTGAGTGACAGACACTCCTACTCTCAAACAAATATATGCAGCATACTATATAATCCCATCTTTACAAAACTCTAGAAAATGTGAACTTGTCTACAGTGAGAGAAAAAAAAAAGATCAGTGATTACCTTGGTATAGGGAGGAGAGGAGAAAGGGTTATAAGGAAGCTTTTCGGGCCAAGTGAGATGTTGGTGACCTTGACTGCAGTAATGGTCTCACAGTTGCGCACATTTGCCAGAACTGACCAAACTGTTCAATTTAAACGTGGGCAGTTCACTGTATGTCCATTACACTTCAATAAAGCAGTTAAAAACAGCAACAAATTATATACCTCTTAGAGAAAGGAAAAAAAAAAGGCTTAAACCATACAATAGTCTCTGGGGGCCAGCACCATCTACCCCCCACCTTGCTGACCTATTTGAGATTTTTTCATTTCTTGTTTTCATAAAGCCTGGAATAATACATACCAAAATGTCAGTAGTAGTTGTCCATTTTCTAGGAATATATTATGTTCATATTCAAAATTAAAACTATTTTTAAAAAGCAATGTGACACAGTACAAAAAGTACATTCCTGGTGTAGATGGAATATCTCAAGGATGCTCTCATTCCAACTACCAAAACCTTGAATTTGTCACACTATGTAGCAAAAGTGACCACAAAACGTGACTAAACTAAAGGTGTTGAGATGGGGAGGTTATCCTAGATAATATATGTGGGCCCAAGGTAATCCCAAGGGTCTGTGTAGTATAAAGAAAGAGGGATGAGACAGGGTCTGAGCTTGTGGGATAAGAGGAAGGAGTCACAACCCCAGGAATGCAGGCAATCTCCAGAGAATAGAAAAGATAAGGAAACAAATTCACCTCTTGGGACCCCAAAAGGAATTCTTGATTTTAGCCCAGTGAGATCCTTGTCAACCTTCCAATACCCAGAACGTAAAGGAATATACTTTGTGTTGCTTTAAGTCTCTAAGTTCATGGCAATTAGTTATACCAGTAGTAGGTGACTATTTGTTTCTTTCTTCTATGTACTTGTCCATCCAGACACCATCCTAGGCCTGGAGAATAGCATGAACATCACACCCCCTGCCCCAGAGAAGTTTCCAAACTAGCTGACATCCAAATGATGTCCAAGCACCCCCCCCCCTTTGTTCTTAACAGGTTTGTAGTATTCATTTGGAAACCTTTCTAGATCCTATTCTGCTAACTCTTTAATGTCAGACATTCAACAAGCAATTATCCTTTTTTTCTTTAAAAAAAAAGTCCTACTTACAATTATGTATATTCTAATTGGGCAATATGAGTGACAAAGGCCTTAATTATGGCCCATAATTCACACCTAGTATATTATTAGGTCTTTGCTACATGTTGGCACTTGTGAACATTATACTATGGCTCTGTCATTTGCACAGCTTCGTCCAATTATTGTACTTATGGGGCACTTGTGTATGGTAAGGTAACAAATGATGGCAGTCCAACCACCAGAGCTTGTATTTACCTGGGCAAAATACATTTTGGTCACTTCCAGGAGGGATAAATTCCATTCACAAGGAATTCAATTTGCAAATCTTGCAAATTATCACATTATTCACATAAAGATAGGCTTATCACAATCTAATTTTCAGATGAGAAGACTAAATCAGAAAGCAACCAAAGGCAGCAAGTCAAGAAGAAAGAATTAGAGGGTTCCTTTTCATTCCTCCATTTGGATCTTGCAACACTGGCTCATCAGTGGGGCATAACACATTCTCAGGGTAGTTTTCTGCATACTTCTGTTTGTTGAAGCAAAATCTGCCTGTCTCATTGTACTATCCCCCCAAAATTCAAGTGCAACCAGAACCTGAAAAATGTGACCTTCTCTGGAAAAGGGGTCTTTACAGCTATAATCAAATTAAGATGCTGAATTAAAGTGGACCCTAACCCAATGAGTAGTGTCCTTCCAAGTGAGAAATTTGGACACAGATGAAGGGAAGAACTCTATGTGAAGGTGGAGGCACAGTCACTGGAGCAATGCAGCACCAAGTCAAGGATTGCTAGGGACTCATGGTCACCACCAGGAGCTAGGAAGAGGCAAGGAAAGATTCTACCCAGAATATAAGAGAGCAAAGGAGCATGGCCCTGCTGATACCTTGAATTCTTGAGACTAGTGAGAAAATATTTCAATGTTTTTATTAGTGTATCAGTTATACATATTAGTGGGATTCATTTTGACAAAATCACAGTTATATGGAATATAATTTGCTCCATTTCAGTCCCCATTACCACCTCCTGCCTTCTCCCCACCCTGTTTCCCTCATCTACTCCACTGGCCTTTCCCCATCTATTTATTGTTTTTATTTTAAGTCATCCAGTTTGTAGCACAATCACTTAACAATAAGTAATGGTTCTGACAAATGTATGTAGGTGATGCTGTTTTTGTGTAAGCATCATAGAATGTATTTACACAAACCTAGCTGAGGTAGCCTACTATACACCTCGGCTATGTGATGTATACTGTCAGATATATACCACGGTCAGTCACCAAATGTTGTTATGTGGTACACTGTTAATATGGTCCACTGAATTACTTTGTTAGAGCAGCTCTAGTAAAGCCGTACAAACACACATTATCTGAAGTGTTAGTAATAATCAAGAGTAAGGAATAGGCATGGTTCATCCAGTAAGGCTTCCTGGAAGCTTTGAGTTTGCAAAAAGTTTCTAAAAGCAGGAAGAACACAGCTTGGGAAGGAAGATGAGAGGTGACAAATGACATCTTCATTTAATCAAAACATTCAACCTCTCTTGGGCCAGGTATCCACATGTACATAAAGCACTATGAATGGCACCACAGATGTTCAATGCTTATCATGGCTGCTTAATGCAAGGAGATACTACTCTATGCCTGTGGAATGGCAAAAATTAGAAAGATGAGTAAAGGAGAGACTTGGGAAGGACAGGGGAACATATAAACCTATGGGCCTTGATGGTGGGAGCAAGAACAAGCACAAGTATTCTAGAAACCACCCAGCAACCCTTGGGTAGATTCATATGTATGCCCCACATGTAAGGACTTCACAACAACAGGAATATACAGAATCCCATGGAATTATACACTTTCAATTGTTAAGACAGTAAATTTTATGTCATGTGTATTTTACCACAGGAAAAAACATGGAAAAGCCCAGCGTAGTGGTGCATGCCTGTAATCTCAGTGACTCAGGAGACTAAGGAAGGAGGGTCACAAGTTCAAATCCAGCCTCAGCAACTTAGCAAAGCCCTATGCAATTCTGTGAGACTCTGTTTCTACATAAAATATAAAAAAAGTTGGGAATGTGGCACAGTGGTTAAGCACCCTTGGGTTCACTCCCTGGTACCAATAACAACCAAAAACAGTGGGGCTGAGGATGTGCCTCAATTAAGTGCCCAGGGTTGAGTGCCCTGGGTTCAATCCCTGGTACAAAAAAAAACATGGAAAAAATAAGAATGGGTGCTTAAGGGAAGAGATGGAAATGGAAGATGAAGGGAAATTTAAACTAATATAAAAGAAAATGAAAGGGAAGTCTCATACAACTTGCCATGGTGACAGCAGGCTGGGACCAAGGAGTGATATGGACCCTACTGTCTACACCAAAGAGCTGAGAGGGAAAGACTAAGAAGGTAAATGATGCTTCACCCACATGGTGGCTGTGCACAGGAGGCCCTGACCTCTGCCCCTCCCCAGCAGAATCACACTTTTCCATGAACTATTTGGAAATAGAACCATTGAGTCACCTTGAGCTCCATCAGATGCAACAGCTATAAGAAAAAGAAAATTAATGCAAACAGTATTGAAATTTAATTATTTAAAGAAAAAAAAAACATAACTCAGAAGCTGGTGCAATGGCACATGCCTATAGTTAGCTATCTAGGAGGCTGAAAAGGGAGGATCATTTGAGCTTAGAAATTTGAGAGCTGTCTGGGCAACACAGTAAGATCCCATCTCAAACAAAACAAAACAAAGCAAAACAGAAAAACCCTAATACAGGAAATCTTTAACTATCCAAGTGACATAGAACCCCCAAACACAAGGAAATCCAGTATTGAAATTCTTAACCATTCAGCCCAGTAATTCTTAGCTGCAATATGTCCAGGCAGGCAGGGGACAGGATCCTGGACAGTGTTTCTGGACATTAGGGGAAAACTAAGAAAATCTGAATAAAATATGGGTTTTCATTAATAACAATGTAGCATACTGGTTTATTGATTGTAACAAATGTACTGTACTAATGTAAGATGTCAATAATAGGAGGAACTGAGGAGGTATGCAGGAACTCTGCACTATTTTCACAATTTTTCTGTAAATATGTTGTCAAATTATTTTTTAAAGAAAAGACCAGGGAAACCAGGCACAGTGGTACACACCTGTACTCCCAGTGGCTCAGAAGGCTGAGGCTCATGAATTGAAAGCCAGCCTCAGCAAAGGGCGAGGTGCTCAGCAACTCAGTGAGTCCCTGTCTCTGAATAAAATACAAAATAGGACTGGGGATGTGACTCAATGGTCTAGTGCTCCTGAGTTCAAATTTAAAAGGCCAGGGCTAGAGTGCTTACCTGACATGTGTGAGGCCTGAGTTCAAGGCCCAGCTTCACACACACACAAACGCACGCGCGCGCGCGCACACACACACACACACACACACACAGATACCAGGTAGCTCCTTGGGCATACTTCATCCTACCACTCAGCCTGGGGTGTGGGTAGTTGTCCATGAAAACCTCATTCCTTTGAATAGAAGCTATGGAAGCTGTTCTGCAGGTTCTCTTACGGTCAAGGTGAGTGAATGAGGCTCTCCAGGGTAATCAGTTCAGAGTTTTTAGAATGATCTGGTCCTGAAGCATTATGGACAATCCTTGTGAAATGCCTCTCCTTGTGGAGTGGGCACCTCTCATCAGCAGGAGGAAAGTGTTTGTTCTGTATCAATCTCAGAACTCCTGGGAATGTCACTTCTCAGCACCCACCTCCCACCTGTGCACAGGGAAACCTGTCCAGATTATTGCCATCTAAGAGAAGGATGCTGCATATATTGCTGCTCAAACTGGAAGCTTGGCTGTCACCAGTGACACCTCCTTCCCCTCACAACCCACAACCAATCTATCCAAGAGGTCAGTCAATTCAACTGAATCTCTCTCACATTCAGCCATTTCTCTCAAACCCACTGCCAATGCTCTGGGCCTTTGCCTAAATACTGCATGCATCACTTGCTGTCTGCCATCTCATTTGGACCTCCTATCTGTATGTACTTCTAGTGTCCTCTTCATAGGTGGTATCGTGTCTTCTCCAGCAGATTTCTTCTTGGCCTTCCCAATGTCCTCTACTGATCCAACAGAAAAGACCTTTCAGAGTACACTGAATGTCTGCCAGTCCACGGCCAGTCTACCATGAGACAGCCTATGTTTCTGTCTCTGTTACCAGCCAAGATGTCAGTCAAGTCCTCTCGCTGCCTTCCTTGGTAAAGAGATATTCTACAACCTTCACATTAAAGAAAGAGGAAAAGAATCAGACTCCCTCTTTGAGAACTTTTCTTTCAAAATGACTATGCATATAAGCAAATAGATTTAAAAATGATTTCAAATATGTTTGCATCTTTGGCCTTTTGAAAGAAGAGGAGGGAAGGAAGAGGACAGCTGACTGAGAAGGTTGTTCTCATTCCCACCACTGGTGAGTCGTTTCATTTCCTAAGTATTAATCAAAATCACTCTTGATTATAGCAAAAACAACCTTTGCTATCATTTTAATGCAATTAACAAGAATATATGGTAATTCTGAGCAATCTTGCTCTTGAGATTAAAGAACAGCCTGCCAGGAAACATAGGAAAAAAGCTTTAAGATCAAAATTTGCATAATTAGGTTTCTTCCCTACTTTGCCCACCCCCATCCCAGCTTCTATGGCTATGATAAGTTCAGTTGAAAAGGATGTTTAAAGGCAGCAACTCTGGCTGTCCTCCCACATTTGGAATGTCCCTTTCTAAAAGTATATTCATGTTTCTACCACACATCTCAGACAGACTAACAGACTGCCAATGACAGGTAGATGAATTCCTGAGTGCAGAGGTTCTGAGCCCGCTTTCAGAACTGGGGGAAAAAATGTAGCAAGGATTTCTAGCTTCAGAAACTGCTTCCTGAAAGTAGAGCTCCACACAAACGTGTGCATCCTACTCTGCAGAGGCACTATGCTTTCTTAATATCATTTAAGCAAAAATTCAGAGTCCAAAATGACAGGTTTTACTTATGAAATATGATTCAGTACCTGGTCACAAAATACATCCTTATCCTCAGGCATTACTACCACCAGAAAAGCTCCACATCCTACACCCCTCCTTTAACCTGGACTGTGATAGCCAGAGTCTGTGTCTCACCCCCACTGCACCACACCCCCATCCTACCAGCAGGATTATCCCAACCCTCTAGGGAAGGCCTACTTTACTCCAGGAAGGAAGAAAATGAATCAAACAGTAATTTTCCTGAAGACATAACAAGCAGGACATACATTCTGGAGAAGACAGACAAATTCAAGGAGTTACAGCGACCACTTGTACCCATCTGGTATGCTGGTTGGGGGCTAAGCATTCAAGGGAACTAGTGAAACAACTGCCACCTCTCACTTTCCATCCTGTGTCACATGCAAGACTTTTTCCATTTGGTCCACCAAAAGTCTTTAATATTTAAAATCATATAAAATGTCAACAGTCCCTTTTCCTCTTATAAGTTAT
The DNA here is from genome assembly GCF_047511675.1 of Marmota flaviventris. Lineage (NCBI taxonomy): Eukaryota > Metazoa > Chordata > Mammalia > Rodentia > Sciuridae > Marmota > Marmota flaviventris. The sequence continues at coordinate 130,939,954 of NC_092518.1, forward strand.
TCTTGGACATGCAGTAAGACTGGGGCTGAAAGGTTAATATCCTTTGATCACAGGCTTGGAGTAATAAAGGAATCATTATATTTGTTATTTGCTGCTTTGCAAACAAAATGCAGGAAACAGAAGACAGGAACAGTTGGCCGTGTTTGACACAGAACAAGCTATAACTCCATTAGAGACTATTTGGATAACTAAAAAAATGATGTCCTGACTGCCTTTCTCTCAAAACCCTAGAAAAATCTCAGAAAAGCAGTACACAAGTACATTCATGAAAACACTGGACATAGGAGCAAGTGGGTAGAGCATTAGTGATCCAAGATTCAGAAGAACTTCCCAAAGAGTGAAGATGGATGAAATCAGAATAACAGAAAAATCAAAAGTCAGAGAAGCCATAACACCAAATATTATATAAAATGTGAAAAATCTGGAATTTCCATTTGCAGTTTGTTCTCTCATCTCTCATCTCTCTCTCTCTCTCTCTCCCTCCCTCCCTCCCTTCCTCCCTCCCTCCCTCCATCCCTCCCTCTCTCTCTCTGTATTTCTTTCCTTCTTTCTTTTTCTTTTTCCAGTACTCAGAATTGAACCCAGAGGTATTTTACCACTAAGATACAACCCAGGTCTTTTCTTTTTTTGAACATTTTCTCTCTTTATTTTTTTTTTATTTTTTTAGTTTTAGGTGAACACAATATCTTCATTTTACATTTATGTGGTGCTGAGGATCAAATCCAGTGCCTCGTGGATGCTAGGCGAATGCTCTACGTCTGAGCCACAACCCCAGTCCACCCCCGCCCCCCAGGTCTTTTCATTTTGTATTTTGATACAAGGTCTCACTAAGTTTCTATGGCTGGCCTCAAACTTGAGATCTTCCTGCCTCAGCCTTTGAGTTGCTGTGATTACAGGCACGCTAAATATATTCATACTCCATGAGTCAGCAACTCCCTTCAGAGTTGCACCCAAGACAATGAGAACATAGAACTATGAAAAACCTCAAACACAAATGTTCAGCTGCTTTATCATAATCACTCTAAACTGAGAACAACCCAAATGTCCATCACCAGGAGAATGGATAAGCCAAATGGAATCTACCCATACAATGGAAAACTGCTCAGCAATAAAAAGAAATGCTGAGCCATATCACAACATGGATGAACCTTGAAAACACTATGCTGCATTAAAAAGCCAGTAAATAATATGGTATGGTTTCATTTACATTAAAAGCTAGGAGTGAGGGCTATGAATGTAGTGGCGGAGCACTTGCCTCGCGTGTACAAGAAAAAAAATCTAGAATAAAAATCTAGATAGAATATATGTGGTAAAAGTCAGATCACTGATTGCATGGGGGGAGGCAGTGGGGAAGTGATGTAAGGGAGCTTTCTGGGGTGATAAAAATTGGTCTGTCTTGATACACACTCATCAAAGCTGATTGAACCTAACAATCTTAATATCATGTTACTATACGTGACTTATACCTCAATAAAAGAATATTTTAAATTCATACTAGAACTATGTGACAAAATTTTAACACATTACCAAAGAAGACTACAAAATATCCTAATATTTGAGCATTTTCCTGTATGTAAACTACACTTTAAAAAATGCCTAAGATATGTAACTACAAATCTCTTTATCATGTACAACTATAATGCACCAATAAAAGGCGTGAAAAGAAAAAAATATGCCTAAGATACAAAAGACTTCAACAAATGAAAAGACATGCTAGGTAGGAGATAGGAAGTTCCTGTGATTCTCCCCATTAATTTCTAAATAGGACAAGTTTCCAATATAAATAGTACCAAGAAAAGATGGGAAGGAGCCAAATTTAGGTACAATCTCTTCCCAGGAGGCATGCAGGCTGGGTTGGAGGCCTCACCCCTCCTCACAGTGGGCAAGAGGAAAGGGGGAGAGGAAGGGATACCCAGAAGAGTAGCTGAAGAATTGTTCCCCTCACCATCTACACTGCCACTCCACACTGCACCCACCCTCATCCTCCCAGCATGCAGTCCACCTCCCTGCTGGTGGCATTGCAGAATACCACCAAGAACTAACAGACACTGAGGAAGACCAGTAACCACCTTTCATTCATTCAACAACTGTTACCAGTAAACATGATCAGGTGACTAGCCCTGGAAAACATCCTGGAACAAGTTGGCTACAGTTGTTGCCACTATAGAGCACAGTTCTAGGGCAAGTGGTCCAGCCCTACACAATGAAATATCATTCAGCCATTACTAGGAGTGAAATACTGATCCCTGCTAAAATGCGGGTGTACCCTGAGAACATACTCCCTGAGAGTACCAGTCACAAAAGAACACCTACTGTATGATTTCATTTATACAAAACGGTCAGAATAGGCAAATCCATAGAGACAAAGCAGATTAGTAGTTACCTGGGGCTAGCAAAAGTTGGGAGATGAAAATGACCATTTCATGGGTACAATCTCTTTTCTGGGGATAATAAAGCTTCTACAACTGGTAAAGGATGCACATGCTTTTGAATGTATTAAATGCCACTTAATTTTATACTTTAAAATGGTGAACATATGATATGTGAATTATCTCTCATTTTTAAAAGACTTTTTGGTGGGTACTGGTTATTGAACTCAGGGGCACTTTACCACTGAGTCACATCCCCAGGTCTATTTTGTATTTTATTTAGAGACAGGGTCTCACTGAGTTGCTTAGCGCCTCGCTTTTCCTGAGGCTGGCTTGGAACTTGCAATCCTCCTGCCTCAGCCTCCAGAGCTGCTGGGATTAAAAGACATTTAAAAAAAGAAAACTGCATTTCCAAATTCCATGTTCATAAAGAAGATTCTATCAGATACTACAGGGAACCTGGCAGAAGTCAGCTAGCTCCCAAAGAAAATCAGGGCTGGCCTGCATAATAGGAAACGGGAGGAGACTTGAGAAGCAGCCAAGTGCCCAGAGCATGAGGAGGAAAGGTAGGTCAGATGTCTTGCTCACTATAAATACACCTGGCCTCCAACCAGGGTCTGAGCCTGACAGTGCAAACATGAAACAGGGTGTACTTCCAAGGATCAGCATGCCTAGCTTGAGTGCAACAGAAGCCCCAGCCATGCTGCTATGATTCAAATTTCTGCACATCTGATCCCATTTCCAATGACCTAAAATGTTTTCATTTAAAGGGAATCCTGCTGTGTGCTCTCCATAGGATTCTAGAATCAAAAAAGCAAGCATGGGATGATTTAGTCACCAAACACTGAAGACCAATCAGGCACCAGATACTAGGGGAGACAGAAGGATGAGAAAACCAGAGTTCTTTTCCTTAGCCAACGGACAGAAGCATTTGAACAATGAGGATCTATAACCACAGCAGTGGTGATCAGCTCTGCCTGACAGACTTTAGGGAATGTGAGCCTAGACAGGCTCACAAAGAGGAGCAGAAGGAGAGGGTCTTTGGGTAGGAGAATCCTCCAAAGTCAGACCTTAGCACTTCGGAGCACACCATTCTCACAGCCCACAGGGATCCCAGGTGGGCAGGAAACCAAGTGGGTATGGCTGGACCAGTGTGTGTGGCAGGGAATGGCCAGAGAAGAAGAGAAAGGTAGGTGAGGAAGGCCAGGCTGAGGAGGGGCAGGGGGCACAGTTAAGAGGGGCTGCAGTGGTGAGACAGTAATGAGAACGAGCTCCAAGTGTCCCTTGGCACATGGATTGAATAGTGACACCATTCACCAAACTGGGAAGCACAGCAGAGGCTAGCTTGCAGGAGAAATGCCTCACTCAGGTTTGCACATGGCAGGCATGAGAGCTCATCCTTTTGGCTTCATCCTTCCCTCTAATGGAATTGATAACGCTGAGCAAGATTCCTTGAAATACTTTGTCCTGAATCTCCACATTTTCTTTTTCTTTTCGTTTTTTCTATTTTTTTTTTTTTTTTTTTTTTTGGTAGAAGGGATTGAACTCAGGGGCACTCAACCACTGAGACACATCCCCAGCCCTTGTTAATATTTTATTTAGAGACAGGGTCTCGCTCAGTTGCTTAGTGCCTCACTAAGTTGCTGAAGCTGGCTTTGAACTCAGGATCCTCCTGCCTCAGCCTCTGGGAGCTGATGGGATTACAGGCGTGCACCACCATGCCCAGCCTGACTCTCCACATTTTCCTCCTTTGTTTATCTCACTCATCACCAGTTCCCAGTCTCCTTCAATGATAAGACTTTGTCTCCAATTTCAGTGTTCCCCAGAGTGCCTTAAGGTTTAATCCATTGTCCCAGAGGGATTCCACCTGCTACTATGTTTTCAACTCTCTTTGCTCCCCCACCCTCACAGTGGCTCTGGATCTCTGAACCCAGGACTTCCTGACAGGCACCGCTCTGTACCTGATTTATTAGCCTGAGATCTTTTTAAATACTGCAGTGTTCACAGCCAATAATTTCCTCCCTGGCTTCCCTTTTCTGAGTACATTATTTTGAACTGCCTCTTGCTTGGCTGTTTGATATTAAGTAGATACCTCCAAGTTTCCTGAGTGACATGTACATCCTTCAGGATATTTTGAACTCAATTTTGTGAGATAATGACAGATTTCCATAGAGTTGTAAGAAGCAATACAAAGAAACCCCTTGTACATTTTGCCCAGTTTTCCCCTAAAGGTCTTATTATGCAAAATTAGAGAATACTATCACAATCAGAATGTGGACATTGATATAACCATACATCTCATTCACATTTCCCCAGTTTCATTTGTACTCATATGTGGGTGTTTAGTAAATTTCATACAATTTTATCACATGTGTAGATTCGTGTGATCACCAGCACAGTCAGATTAAAGAACAGTTCTGTCACCACAAGGGTACTTTTTGCTGATCTTATACAAGCACACCCACTTCTCTCCACCTCTCCTCTCCCTATGCCCATGCACCTGACCCTAACCCAACAACCGACAATCTGTTCTCTATATCTATAATGATGTTTTGTCAAGAATGTCATGTAAATGGAATTGTTCATTTTGTATTCTTCTTTCATGCACCATAACACATCTGAGATCCATCCAGGTTGTATTAGTAGTTCCTTTTCCTTGCTGAGTTGTATTCCATGGTATGGGATGTGTTGGCTCATTCCAGTGCTTGAGATCAATTGCAAATAAAGCTGCTGTGAATGTTTGGATACAAGAAGTCTTATATTTTTCCTTTGTGTTGTCACTATGAGAATGACAATTTAGATCACACACTGTTCCCCAAGAGACTGTCCTAATAAAGGATAAAATAAACTGACTTCTTTTCATCTGACAGGTGATTTGCTCCTTCTGCTTAAGTTTCTTTAAAAAAAAATAACAAAAAGAAACCAGTTGCTTCACTAACCTACCCAAGAAAAAGAGTAGAAACAAACTAACATTGTTAGGAATAACACAGAATTAACTACTACTTCAAAGGAAATCAAAATAATAAGACAAAATTTTATGTAGCTCTATTCTCATGAATAAAAATAAATCTGACTTTATCAACTGAATCCCTCTTCCATTTGATAGACATTTATAAGCAACTACTACGTGCTCTCCTCTGCTCTAGGTCCTAGGGATATAGCAAAAAAACTCATTTCTTTGTAGAGTTCATTCATATTCAACTTGTCTAGATGGATATTAATCTACAAATATATAAATTTTCAAAAATTTGTCAATTACAAAGAGAAAACCTAAATAGAGCAAATGGCATGGGGAAAATGGATTCATTGTCTGAGAACTGTTGCACTAAAAGAATCAAGCAGACTCAATCCACTGGAGAAGTACTTTAATCCTCAAAACACAGATAATTTCTCCACTATTAAATACGCAGAGCAGAGAAACAAGAAAAATTTCCAACTTATTTTCATAATACCTAGAAAAGGTAACACAGAAAAAGTACACTATAGTCTAATTTCGCATGATTATTAATATAAAAAGCATAAGTAAAACAACACATCTAAACCATAGGGGGCTTTCCCAGGATCACTCGGACACTCTGTAGTTAAAATTTAAAAGATATTAACAGGTTAAAGGGGAGGAGACAAATCTAAAGATACCAAAACATGCTTGATAAAAATTAGTATCTAATTCTGAGTTTTTCAAAAGTCAAATCCTTAGTAAAATAGGAGTAGAGATTTATCCTTAACATGATAAAACTATGTATAACAAGTCAAAGTCAAGAGCAAGCAAGGAAGACAGGCATGGTGGTGCATGCCTGAAATGCAGCTACTTGGGAGACTGAGGCAGGAGAATTAAAAGTTTGAAGCCAGCCTAGGCAATTTATGGAGACCTGGTCTCAAATATTTTAAAAATGATTGGGGATGTATCTCCATGGTAGAGCACTTGCTTAACTTGTGCAAGGCCCTGAGTTCAATCCCTAGTACTGGAAAAAAAAAAAAAAGAACAAGTAAGGAGACCATTAGGACCACTATTACTTTAAAAAAGCCATGGATGTGGGCTGGGGCTGTAGCTCAGTGGTAGAGCACTTGTCTAGCATGTGTGAGGTACTGGGTTCAATCCTCAGCACCATATAAAAATAAATAAAGGTATTCTGTCCATCTACAAATACAAAAAAAATTAAACAACAACAACAACAATAAAAAGCCATGGATGTGCTAACCAGTAGAATAAGGTAAGAAATTAAAAGGGAAGGGAGGGCTGTGGATGTGGCTCAAGTGATAGTGTGCTCGCCTGGCATGCGTGCGGCCCGGGTTCGATCCTCAGCACCACATACAAACAAAGATGTTGTGTCTGCCGAGAACTAAAAAATAAATATTAAAATTTTTTCTCTCTCTCTCTTTCTCTCTCTCCTCAAAAAAGAAAAAGGAAGTGAGAGACAAAAGCATCACTATTTGTTGATGATATGATTATATACCTGGTAATACCCAGAGTATCAAGTGAAAAACTAGAAGAAATTAAAAGATGGTTAGACAGCCAGGTATTGTGGAGCACACCTGTAGTTCCAGCTACTTTGGAGGCTTAGGCAGGAGGATGGCTTAAGCCCAGGAGTTTGAGGCCACTCTGAGCAATACAGACAGACCCCCATCTTAATAAATAAATAGATAGATAGATAAATAGGTAGATAAATAAATAAATAGGATGTTTATGTAAGATAGCTGGTAATTAAAAATGTATGCAAATATCAGTGGCTTTCTCAAACATCAACAATGATCATTCAGAAAATGGGGGTGGTGGAAGATCCCATTTACAACAGAAATAGATCAGGAATAGATATTATAAAGCACTTGGAAATAAGTCAAAAATCAATGTAAAGAACGAAGATGAACACAATAAAATTCAAAGATGATGGTACTAAATAGACAGCTACCTTGAGTTTGGATGGGAAAACTCAATGCTGTCAAAATAAATAAAAATGTTTAAAAGGTGATTTTCCTAAAAATCAACCTGTATAAAGAAGGCAACTGCAAACAAAATCCCAATGGGGGGCTGGGTATATGACTCAGTGCTACAATGCTGGTCCAGGATACATGAGGGCCTGGGTTCCATCCTCAATGGAGACACACACACATACACACACAGTAAAATCTCAATGGAGTTCACATAAAAGAAAAAAAAAACTTGAAAATTTAACTCTAAAGTACATGTTGAAGAAATGCAGGGGGAAATTTTAAAAATTCACAAAAATAAGATTAACTGTAGAAAGGCCTATCCTAAAATTTCTACAATTTATTATTATTTTTTTTAAAGTTCTTAGTTGATACTTTATTTTTTTTTAAAGAGAGAGAGAATTTTAATATTTATTTTTTTTTAGTTTTTGGCGGACACAACATCTTTGTTGGTATGTGGTGCTGAGGATCGAACCCGGGCCGCACGCATGCCAGGCGAGTGCGCTACTGCTTGAGCCACATCCCCAGCCCTCTACAATTTATTATTAATAAGAGCAATGTCTAAATACATTTTTTAAATTATAGAATATGTATGACCCATCTACATCATTGACTGGGTGTGCAGACAGTGCTTAACCCCAATATTGTATCAAAGGTCCCTAGAGCTGTTTGGATGTCACCAGTGTAGACATCTCCTGCCACCAACTCTAAGTAATGAGTTCTAAGCCTCATTACTTCTTTTGCCTGCTCTATACTAAGGTAATTCAAGAGGCTCCCTGCATATACTCTTCCAAATAACAACTCTAGAGCAAGGAGTGAGAGTTATCCTCTTCCTTCCAATTCTACTCCCCAGAGAGATCACTGGTGTGAATGGTTTGGGATCTACTACTTCAACAATCAACTTTTTAAATTATAGGTTGAGTATCCTTGTCTAAAATGCTTAGGACCAGAAGTGTGTCAGATTTTAGAGTTTTTCACATTTTGAAATATGTGCATCCAAATTTCAGTTCATTACTAATTTCAGATTGTTGTATTAGAAATGTTCAATCTGTACTTGTATCCTAGTGGCCTTAGAAAAACCTTTCAGTAGACCAATGGGACAAATGACAGAAGCCACAGTCTAGTTTGAGAAATTAAAGGGAGATTTGAAGGACAGAAGTGAGGTATTTAGAGGAGACATGATGCAGGATGAAGGGAAACTTGAGCATGTTGCTAGTAAATGAAAGGAATCATGAAAGTGGGGGCAATTAAAAATATAGAATAGTCAGGCACTGTGGCACATGCCTGTAACCCCCGCAGCTCAGGAGATTGAGGCAGAAGGACCACAAATACAAAGCTAGCCTCAGCAACTTAGCAAGGCTCTAAGCAACTCAGTGACACCCTATCTCAAAATAAAAAAATAATAAAAAAAGAAAGTTCTGGGGATGTTGCTCAGTGGTTAGGTACCCTTTTGGTCCATCCCTAGTACTCCCCAAAATTTCATATATATATATATAAAATACATATCAGAAGTGATGGATTTCATCAGTTTCTTTTCTTCAGCCTCCTGAAGAGAACATACCATTCATTACATACCATTAAGAATGACAAATTCACAAAAAACATGAAGGACCCACAGTGAGGCAGAGTTGAACCAGGGCCTACTGATTCCAGTTTCATAACCTCTGCAGTACATAGATTTTAACTCCAGAAAACATGGTCCAATAATCACAGGAAAGGAGAAGGCTCAACTTCATTAGTTAGCAGGGACATATGAATCAAAGTCACAAGGAGCTACCTCTTCACATGTACTAAAATGGCAAGAATCAAAAAGGAAAAGAAAGGCCAGGCACAGTGGTGCATGTTTGTCATCCCAGTGGTTCAGGAGGCTGAGACAAGAGGATCCCAAGTTCAAAGCCAGCCTCAGGGTCTGGGGATACAGCTCAATTGGTAGAATGCTTGCCTTGCATGCAGAAGGTCTGGGTTCAATCCCCAGCACCACCACCAAAAAAAAAAAAAAAAGAAAGAAAAGAAAAGAAAAAGCCAGCCTCAGCAACAGTGAGGTGCTTAGTAATTCACTGAGACCCTGTCTCTAAATAAAGGGCTGGGGATGTGCATCAGTAGTTGAGTGTCCCTAAGTCAATCCCTGGTACTCCCCCCGCCACACACAAAAAAAAGACAATCTAAATAATGAAAACTGGTGAGGATATGGGGAAATCAGAACCTTTGTCCATTGCTAATGAGATTGTAAAATGATGCAGCAGCTTTGTATAATAGTCAGGCAGTCCCTTACAACGTTAAACATAGTGTTGCCACATGGTTTGGTAATTCCCAAGTAAAACCTAAGTCCACACAAAATCTAATTCCACACGAAATCCTGTACACAAATGTTCATAGCAGCATTATTCAGAGTAGCCCAAAGTAGAAACAACCCAAATGCCGTCAAGTGAGGAATAGATAAACAGCATGTAATTGTCTATCTGTGCAATGGGATGTTAGCCAACCACAAAAAGATGAAGTACTGATCCACACTAAGTGAAATCCATAGAGACTGAAAGTGGATTAGAGGCTGCCAGAGGCTAGAGGGAAGGCAGGAAATGGAGAGACTACTACAGGGAGGGGTTTCTTTTGCAGTAACAATGTTCTAAAAGTAGATAATGCTGAGAGTCGGCCAACTCTGTGATATACTAAAAAAACACTGAATTTATGCACTTGAAATGAGTAATTGTATGGTATGTGAAAATGCACTGATTCTAAGTAATGAGTTCTAAGCCCCATTACTTCTTTTGCCTGCTTTATACTAAGGTACTTCAAGAATCTCCCTGCATATACTCTTCCAAATAACAACTCTTTTAACAGCTGAGATGGGAAGGGAAATAAACCTACTATGCAGAGGCTTGTGCAGAGGCTGACAGTGGACATATAGTCCCATCTGTGAGTTTGGGCAAGTCCCCTTGTGACTTTCTACCCATCTCCTCCTCTAGAGGGAAGATCAGGGCCCTCCAAGAAACCTACCTTCACTCCCAGGCAGCACCCCTCCTCTGTTGAGACTGCAGCCACCTGGCCATTGCCCTTCTCTTTGGTCTGTCCTCTCCTGGCTTCCAGCATATTACCTCCAGTTATTAAAAGAGATGGAGTTGCTTGACAGTGGCTTGGTTCTCTACCCCAAGTCCTCATGGCCTGGTCATCTACCAGATCCTGTCTTCAGCACCTTCCCTTTCTTCGTCATCTCTAACTTCTTTCATCCCTTCACTTCACTAAAGGCAACCACATCACCATGGGGGAGTAGAAACTGCCCCACCAGGGAAATTCGAGTCTTTGTCCATGGCCTGTCTTCCCAACTCTGGTCTGACTTCCTCCCCCACCAGACCTGCAGAGTTTGCCAGGCAGCTCTTTGCCATCCCTTCTGGTTCTGCTCCTCTGACCTGGCATAGTCCCAGCTTGATCACCACAGAGATTCTAACAAATCCATGTCACAGTGGTCTATCCCCACACCTGTCAATCCCCAACTTTAGGAAAACAACCCTTCCTCTCACTACACTGGGCTAGGGATTCACCAATGCAGGGCCAGTGCCTGCCTCATCTCCACTGGCCTGGCACCAAGCAAGGTGCTGGCACAGAAGCAGAACTCAACTGACACTTCTTGGAGGGAACTGACGGCACCTAAGGATCCCACTATTGACCCTACTACATTCTGGAACAATGCCACTGAAGCAGACCACACACACACACACTCAGAAGACCCTTACCATAATTAAGCAGAAACCTCTACCATATTTGTAACATATAAGCTATTCTTCATGTCAGAAAGTTTAACAGAATATCAGCAAAAATTTCTACAAAAAATTCAATGTGGGGGGTGCTGGTGTTGTGGCTCAGTGGTAGAGTGCTTGCTTGGCATGTGAGGCACCAGGTTCGATCCCCAGCATCACATAAAAATCCATAAAAATAAAACAAAGATATTGTGTCCTTTTACAAATAAAAAATTTTTAAATATATTTTAAAGTGCTGAAGAACTGACAAAATGGTTAAAAAAAATAACCACAACAAAACCTATGAGACAGCTAGAAATCCAGAGTGGTGGGAGCCCACACAAACCCACCCACTTGTTCTAAGGGCATCTGACAAACATGACTTTGATTTCAGAAATGTTCCAAGACACACAAAAGGAACTGAAGTCCACACTTATAGCCACTAAATAAGAAATGGTAATAAAGTTCTTTCCACACTAAACTGGGACCCCAAAGTATTATACCCACGGGGTAAGCATGACTCAGAAACAAACCTGCCCCTCCCAAGTTCATCTCCAAAAGACCAAAAAGAAGGCTTGCCTGGTCCTGATGAAACCAAGGGAAAAGGTAAGAAACCAACTAACAAAACTGAACACAAATCTCTGGAAGATGGTACAATTATTCCAGGCTTCAAAGATTGCCCACATATATATTTCAATGGGAAAGAGCAGTACACAGCCTGAAGAAACAAACGAAAAGAGAACTGCAACCAAGAACACAAGAAAATAAAGCATTGTGAGTAGGAGCCAACAGGAAAATGAGCCAGAGACTTCATCAGGCAGTTCACAAAAGAAGTCAAACTGGACAATAAATAGTCATCAGAGGTATGAAAATGAAATCATGATAATATAACACTACAAACCCACCTGGAGTATTACAATGCACTCTAACAATACCCAGTATTGGTGAGGTGGTGGCATAACAGCAACTTTGATATTTTGCTGGTGGGAATATAAATAGGTAACCGATTTGGTGGGCAGTTTGGTACCACTTCATAAAACCAAAGTTACAAATATTGTGAAATCCAGAATCTCCACTCTTACATATAACCCAAGAGCAGTGATCTTCAAACTCTTTGCCCTTACACTGAAAAATTGTTGAGGAGCTTAAAGAGCTTTGTTTATGTGGGTTATATCTACTGGTGCTTATCATATTAAAAACTAAAACATATGTATTTTATTTTATTTTATTTATTTATTTATTTATTTATTTATTTATTTGGTACCAGGGATTGAACCCAGGGCCACTTAACCACTGAGCCACATCCCCAGCCCTTTTTTGTATTTTATTTAAAGACAGAGTCTCACTGAATTGCTTAGAGCCTCACTAAGTTGCTGAGGCTAACTTTGAACTCACAATCCTCCTGCCTCAGTCTCCACAGCCACTGGGATTACAGGCGTTTGCCATTGTCCCTGGCTACTAAAACATATTTTTTGTTTAAATTTTTTTTTTTAAAACAACATAAGTCGAGCATCATCTGTACAGCTGAGGTTGGACGTAAGTATTGGGTGTCATTCTTTTTTTTCTTTTTTTTTAAAGAGAGAGAGAGAGAATTTTAATATTTATTTTTTAGTTTTCGACGGACACAACATCTCTGTTTGTATGTGGTGCTGAGGATCGAACCCGGGCCGCACGCATGCCAGGCGAGTGCGCTACCGCTTGAGCCACATCCCCAGCCCCAAATAATTTTTTTTAAAGATTTTTTGGTGAGGAGGTGTAGCAGGGATTAAACCCGGAAGTGCTCTACCACTGAGCTAAGTTCCCAGCCCTATTTATTTATTTATATATTTATTTTGTGGTGCTGGGGATCGAACCCAGGGACTTGTGCATGCAAGGCAGGTACTCTACTGACTGAGCTATATCCCCAGCCCCTTAAATATGTTTTATTAGTTGTTGATGGACCTTTATTTTATTTATTTATATGCAGTGCCTCACAATGCTAGGCAAGTACTTTACAATTAAGCCACAACCCCAGCCTCATAAAACATTTTTAAAGCACAGGACAGCATACATTCCATTAGCCATCAGATCAATTGTGTCACACATCACATAGCCTCTGGAACATTCTGTAGATTCATGAGAGAAGGAGAGTACAAAACACACATGACATCTTAGTGTTACTATGAAAATAGTTAATAGTTGGATCTTGCAGACTCATGAAATGGGACTCCCTACCAGGAAGGTTCCCAGACCACAGTTTGAGAATTTCTGCCCAATAGAAACCTAAGCACATCAGCATAAGAATGCTGGCAGCGCTGCTTGAAATGGTCCCAAACTGGAAACTACCCAAATGTCTATTAATAAAAGAATGTATTTCTATAAACCCTCCAAACTTGGGGCATGTTCAAATAGTGGAATACATAATAATGAAAATGAATGAATACAGCTACACACAACAGAAAATCAACAACACTGGGGGAAAGACACAAAACACAGAAGATTACAGCCAGTGGAATTCCATTTCTATAAAGTCAAAATAAAAGACAGGAAAAACTGAGGCTCAGTGTTAGAATGCTTGCCTAGCATGCACAAGACCATATGTGGGACCATATAGGTTCCACCCCTGGAACCATACACACACACACACACACCAAAGAAAAGACAGGCAAAACTACATTATTTAGGGCTGCATACATAGGCAGTAGAAGGATGAGGTAAATCAAGAAAAGGACTGCCCCAAAATCAGGGTAGTAGATACCTCTCAGAGATGGGAAGACAGGTACTGTGATCAGCAGAGGAATATACGGGTCACCTAGGTGTTATCAACATTCTGTTTTTCTACCTGGTTGATGGTGATACAGGTTTTCACTTTGTACTTCTCTGTTTCTCTGTAAATATAAGCCTTATACATTTTTCTATAGGTTCTATTTCACAACAAGGGAAGAAAGGTATATATCAGTAACTTGAAAAACATATTTTCTGCATAGAAAAACATTAAAATACTGAATTCCTATGTGGTACCAGGAGTTAGCCCTGGGTTATGGGGTTTCTGTTTTCATTACACTTTTCTATATTTTCCGTGTTTACCACAAAAACTACATATTACCCTTGTAATCATGTAAACATTTGGTATTGTCGGATTTTATTATCATTTTTAGCCTACTGGACGGCATGTAATTTTATCTTGTTATAGTTTAATTTGCATCTCTCCAATTAATAATGAGGTTGATCATCTTTTCATATGTTTATTGTTCAATTTGATCTCTTTTATGAACTACCTGAGTAAGTCTTTGGTTCATTTTGCTATTCTTTTTCTCTGACTCTCAAAAAAATCAAACTTATTTTAAAAGACAAGATTGTCATCTAAAATGGAAACTAATAAGGTTCAACATGAAAAAGATGAGATGAGCCATCTGTGAAAATCTAATCAGAAAAACACTAACTACCTGAGGAGATTGGTGACAGGCCTAAGCTAAACAGGAAGAATTCAAAGCTCATCGCAGAGTCTAGGGCACATTCCTAGAGTCTGCAGAGCTGATACCAGTCCACAAGGATTGCCTGTGATCTGATTTCCTACAACACATCTATCCTGAGGCAAAGTGATGATGACAGAAAACTTAAGTGACTTATGAAGAATACTGAGAAAAGACAGGGCAAATAGAAAGAATAAGGTTGTCTTGGGCTGAAGGTATAGCTCCGTGGTCAGTACTTGACTAGCATTCAAGAGGCCCTAGGTTCCATCCCCAACAACTGCAAATACACACACACACACACACACACACACAGAGAGAGAGAGAGAGAGAGAGAGAGAGAGAGAGAGAGAGAGATCTATAGTAGTTGTTTGAGAGAGAGAGAGAGAGATCTATAGTAGTTGTTTACAACCAGGAGACATTTAGCCCTTGAGGGCATACTGGACAATATCTGCAGTCATTTCTGGTTGACAAGACAAGGGCAATTTCCTAGCTGGGACTCCAGACACTATAGACAAGAGACAGGCCATCTCTACTGCATTCGTCTGAACTCTCGACCTATTAAATCTATGAACATAGTAAAACGGGTGCTGTTCAAGCCACTAGGTTGCAGAGGTTGATTATGCAGCAGATGAAAACTCAAAGAAAAAGGGAGTCTTCTGTTCAGATACCACTGCAGTAACAGTGGAATCCTCATGTCTCTTAAAACACATATGACAGTTATTATGGACCTTTGCTTTTAGAGCAGTCTGGACTATAAGCTTTTTGAGTGCAGGTGCATGTTTTAGTCATGTTTAACCCACAGAGTGGTTTAATGACCACTCATCTATGCATTAGCAGATATGTAATGAGCTCTAGGTGTGATTGGCATTAGCTGCATCAGTGGTTTCTCTGGTCTCCTGGCTTCCAGTTTGGTTCAGGTTCCCTCAGTGTCTCAAAGTGTCCTTAGGGCAAAAGAAATACTTAACAGTTCCATCATCCCAGTCTAGCTGAAAAGGGAATAATTTTTTTTTAATATCAAAATGAGCCCCAGCTGGTCCTTGGCACTGTTTCAATGGTAATGAATTCCAGACTGCAGCAATACTTTCTGCAGAGGGCATCTCCTCTAATTTGAAAAACGATTCCAAATAGATCCACCTAGCAATGCCAGCCAGATGGCATTGAACAGAGGTTCACTGAATAGAGGCCCCTTACTTGCAGATTCAACTACCACAGTTTTCAAAGCCATTTTATAGCTGTAGAGTCCCCTGCCATCTTATAAGAAGCAAAGTAGGAAGCTAAGAGGAGTCCAGGTGCACACACTCCTACCCTGATCTTCTGCCCTCACCCACCTTGGGAGACAGGGAGTCAGCAAAGGCAGGCAAAAGCCACAACACTGAGACATAGGCAGCCAGAAAGGTGAACACAGTCCTCCTCCTCCTCTTCCTCCTTGGGCAAGCATTGCTCAGACAAATAAAATCTATGGTCTGCCGGCCCTAGACTGCAGGACTCCACTGTAGATGGCCTACAGCAAGAGCCACATTCAAATGCAAAATCCATCTCCAGTCTCCTTATAAAGCAGTTCAGAATCAAACTAAGCAACAGAAATCCCCAGGGCCCTCCAAAGTGTTTCTAAACACTTGCTGCTACACCAAGAATATTTATTTCAAAATCCTGAACTTAGACCATACTGGTGATTGATTTACAACAATGTAAGGAAACATCACATACTCATTTTTCAAAGATGAAGAAAATGCTAATATCTAACTCTTAGCTTCTGTCCTTATTTCTGCTTTAACAAAACATAATAAACTTAAAGATTTAAAACAATGCATATTTATGTTTTTTAATATTTATTTTTAGTTATAGGTGGGCACAATATCTTTATTTTATTATTATTTTATTTTTATGTGGTGCTGAGGATCGAACACAGTGCCTCACGCATGCTAGGCGAGCGTGCTCTACCACTGAACCACAGCCCCAGCCCAGCATATTTATCTTAACAGTTCTGGAAGTCAGAGGTCCAATCCGAGTCTCACTAAGCTAAGATCAGAGTGTCAGCAGGGATGGTTACTTCTGGAAGCTGCAGGGGAGAAACCAATCCTTGCCCTTTCTGGTTTCTAAAGGCCACTTACATTCTGGCTCCTGGACCCTTGAAAGCCAGCAATGGTCAGTCAAGTCGCTTTCTCATGGCATGACTGACACTGACTCTTCTGCCTCCATCTTCCATATTTAAAGGACCTGTGTGATCACATTAGGCTCACCTGAATAATCTAGAATAACCTTATTTTAAGGACAGACACCTAGCAACCTTAATTCCCCCTGCTTCCTCAATTCCCCTGCTTCCCTTTTGCATGTAAACTAACACCTATGTATGGGAAAGATTTTGCCATCAGCTCTTCATAACTGTTTATGATGATGTAATGCTTCGACATGCAAGCCACAATTCGCCCATCACTAGACCTCTCAGCAGGCCTCAGGAAGGGCTTGTTCTGGGTTGGAGGTCAGGAACCCCTTGAGCCAGGCTCCTCAGCACCCTAGAGGAGGAATAACATGCAAAGTGCAAAAAGGAAGAGTGCACAAGGCAAGAAAGGCAAAAACACCGGGTAGGGAACAGAACTGGGAACAGGAAAGTCAGCATATCTGGAAGGTATCTTTTCTGAACTCACCAGGACCAAATCCAGATCCTCACCCTCATATCCCTCTGAACAGCCAAAAGGAGAGGCCTTATTGTGTCACCTCTATTGGGAAAACTTCAGACATTTCCTCGGTGCCTACAGTTGCCCCCTCTGAACTGAATACCCCTCTGTAATTAGAACAAGGATAACTAATTAACTACCTTTTACATTCCTGTAAAGGAATTTATTTATGCCTGTCTCTACTTGCCAAAGCCTGGAGGGATTTCACAAATTATGCCCTGATATCCTGTGAGCCCTCTGAGGTCTGCTGGGGTTGTTAAGTCATACCTATCATTAAGGACTGGGACCAAGAAGTTGCACTCAAGGAGAGCCAACCAGTGCCTTCACTGAACACTTTGAAGAGACACAAAGCAGGTGTTCAGTGAGGCAGGGCTCTCCTCGAGTGCAACTTCTTCATTTCCATGCAGCAGCTGAGGCTAACTGGCCAGATCCTGGAGCAGACTGCCAATGCAAAAAATCTTATTTTGGACAAAAGATCCAGAAAACTGGGTCCCTACCTTGAAATGAACCTGTATCTGGTTCAGCATTCTTAATTTAAACAACAACAAAAAAAGATCACTAGGTAGCAGTGCTATCTGGGTTGTAATCCTGGCTCTATTTCTTCTGAGCTATGTGATCAGGATCCCCTCATCTGTAAGGCAAGGATAATACATAACCTGCAAAATTATTGGGGCAATTAAAAACAAGTTATGTGATATCTGTGCCACACAGCAAGCACTCAGGAGGTAGTAGCTGGTAGCAAGCTTCAGATCTAAGAATGACACATTCCTGGTCCCAAGATATCTTTGTGAATTATCAGGCATTATATGGTTGAGCAAACAGGTTTAGAGAACTCATTTTCCCAAAGCAACTAAGTGGTAGAAGTGGGACAGCCTCCAGGTATAAAGCCATAATGTCTAGTGCTTAAAGGTTGTGATTGTGGAGTCGGGCAAGCCTGGGATAAAATCTTAACTATGCCAATTAATCTTACTGGATGATCTGAGACAAGTTACTTCACCTTTCTATGCCTCTTTTCTCACTGTAAAATGGTTGCACTGGTTCTCAGTCTCCTTCAGCACCTCCTAAATCAATTAGGTATATCTCAAAACAGTGAAAAGCTGACACTCGATCATGTATATTCATCTTTCAAATTCTATGCTATTAGAGGCAAATCAATCAAAGATTATAATACACACCTTATCTATGGTTTCACCTTCTGAGGATTTTCTTTCCTTAGTTTCAGTTATTGGTGGTCAACTGTGGACTGAAAATGTTAAATGGAAAATCCAGAAATAAATGATTCAAGTTTTAAATTGTATGCAGTACCCATTAACAAGTCACTTAGTAGCTTAGTAGGGTTATCAGATCAACAGTGGAAGTATTGCGGTGCTTGTGTTCAAGTAACTCTTATTTTACTTCCTAATGGTACCAAAGTTGAAGAGTAGTGATGTGGGCTGACAGTTAATAAATGGGATGGCATCAAATTAAAAGGCTTTTGCATAACAAGGGAAACAATTAGGAATGTGGAAAAAGAACCTACAGAATGGAAGATCTTTGACACAGAGTTAATATCTACAATATATAAACAACTCAAAAACTTAACACCAGAGAGCTGGGGCTGTAGCAGCGGTAGAGTGCTCACCTAGCACGTGCGAGGCCCTAGGTCCAATCCTCAGCACCACATAAAGATAAATAAATAAAAATAAAGGCATTGTGTCCAACTACAACTAAAAAATTTAAAAAAAAAAAAACAACTTAATACTAGAAAATCAAATAATGCAATTAATAAAGGGACAAATGAATTAAGCAGATACTTCTCAAAAGAAGAAATACAAATGGCCAACAAATATATAGAAAATGTCCAACATCATTAGCAATTAAGAAAATGAAAATCAACTACACTGATATTTCATCTCACACCAGTCAGAATAGCAGTCATCAAGAATACAAGTAGTGCCGACCACGCTGAGTGCTGACCACACCGAATGCTGACAACTGTGATTCCACTGAGGAGTCGAACCACAAAGTAAAGTGAGCAGAGGCGCAGGAGAGGAGGCCTTGGATCGGGACCCATCAGAGGAGTAAAGATGATTTTGAGAGTGGGCGGGGTGGGCTGGAGGACAGGGGACACAGGCTGAGATCTGTCCCGCAGGGCAGACCCTGGGTTTGGCACAGGTGAGGAGGACTGTGCCAGAGGCCCCTCCATGCCCTGTGTCAGGTGGCCATGGCCGATCAGGCAGGCTCAGGTGGTGGGCCTGTCTGCAGGACCCCTGGTGAAGGACGTCATGGGTTTCAACACACAGTCCCTGGTGGCGGGGGCTAGCCACGAGGCTGGAGGCCAGCCATGAGTCTGGAGGCCTGAGCCACACAGGACTCCCCTCAGAGGGAGCAGGAAGTGAGAAGCAGATGCTCTGCTGGCCCCCGTGGCATTCCTAACCAGTGTGTCTTTGCACCCGTGCTTTGTGAGGACGCCTGGTGGTACAAGAGGATGTGCCTGTCAGCAGGGACACATGGTCAGAGGCACAGGTACAAGGTAGACCCTCCACACAGTCTGGCTGCAGCAGGGTTGGCGGGGCCAAGTCCTAGGCCCAGGCTGCTGCTGGGGGCAGCACTAGCAAGGTGGTGGCTGCAGTGTGTGGCCCTGGGGAGGTGACTGGCCAGTAAAGAGGAGGGACAGCTAGCGGTAGCTCTTCCTGTTCACTTAAGACACAGCCATCTAAGGCCTACCCCGACTTCGGGAATGGTATTCAAGTAGTGATGCCACCTGGTTCCTTGTGCCTCCTGCCCAGGTAACAGCAAAGCTCAGGGGAAGCATTAAAACACCACTGTAAGAATCTGCATTTTAGGGCTGGGGATGTGGCTCAAGCAGTAGCGCACTCGCCTGGCATGCGGCCCGGGTTCCATCCTCAGCACCACATACAAACAAAGATGTTGTGTTTGCCAATAACTAAAAAATAAATATTAAAAAAAAAAAATCTCCTCTCTCTCTCTCTCTCTCTCTTTTTAAAAAAAAGAATTTGAATTTTAAATCAGAGCCAAGCTAACACAAACTCAATTGTACAGAGAGTTACATATTTTTAGAAAAATCATTTTGCAAGAACTCTCGGCTCTAGCTGTACTCAACCTTATATCTTGAAGTAATTTATCAGAAATTCATCCCAATGCGGTCACAACCTATGAAAGGCTCTTAGCAGTTTTGGTAACAGTTGCATCAGCAGAAAAATCTTTCAAAATTAAAAATCACCAACAGTTCCTTGTGATCTTGCATCTGTGAAAGGAGAGGTTGCCTGCGATCCTATCAACAGAAAGCGAAGTTGCTCGAATTCATGAGAAAATGCTCAACCTCAATATCATCGGGAAAGTGCAGATCAAAACCACAAGGAGAGCATACCAATCGCTGGCGAGGAGGCAGAGACAGAGAATGCTCCTGCCCCATTGGCGGGAATGTGAATTAGCGCAGCTGATGTGGAAAACGGCAGCATGAAGGCTCCTCAAACCACTAAAAATAGACCTATGGATGAGTCAGAAATCTCACTTTGGGGGTATATCCAAAGGAAACAAAGCCTGTCAAAGAGATACCCACATTCCCATGCTTATTGCTGCACAATTCACAATAGCCAAGAAGTGGGATTAACCCAGATGCCCACCAATGAAAGGATGGCAAAGAAAATGGTATGTATGCACAGTGGAATATTATCCAGCCATAAAAAATGACATTCCATCATTTGCAGGAAATTGGACAGTGCTGAGGACATTATGTCAGAGGCACAGGTGCAAGGTAGGCCCTCCACACTTGAATGTGCCTGAAATGTCAGACATGGAAGGACAAGTTCTGTTGTGTTCTCATAGGTACAAGGTGAAAAGAGTGTATCGGAATGTAGGACAGCAATTCCTAAAGGCTGGGGAAGGAAAGAGGAGGTGGCAGATGATCAGAACTAAAACATGGGACGGGGTGCCAGGTTCTGTGTTCTGCAGGACACCAGGTGACTAGTCTCCATACCTTGCATATCTTAGGAATAACAGAAGAGGACCTCCAAGCCCCAAAACAGGAAGTAAGGAGAGGGAAGCAGAGGGAAGGGTTAATGACCCCGACTTGATCAGAACACATAGTGCCGTCAGAACCGCCCACCGCAAATGCACAGTTACTGTCTTAATCAAAAACAAAGGAATTTAAGGAGATGCTAACTAGCCTGACCGGGTTATTACTAACTTTAAATCTTAGTGTTAGATTATCACACTGAACACCATAAATATATACAATTAAGATAATAGTAAAAAGATGCTCTTTTGTACTAAAAGAGAAAATGAAATTCCTTTAAATTTTGATAACTTAATAAATGAATTTCCAGAAAAGGTAATCCAGGAAGATGAAAACAGCAATAAAGATATCCTATTAGTAAAGTAAAAAAAAAAAATACAAGTAATAATAAATGTTAGAAAGGATGTGGAGAAAAACTGTTGGTGAAACTGTAAACTAGTACAACCACTATGGAAAACAGTATGGAGGTTCTCAAAAAACTAAGCATGCAACCACCATATGACCCACCTATAGCAATCCTCAGTATTTACCCTGAAGAATTAAAGTAATCACACTACAGTGATACATGCATACCCATGTTTATAGCAGCACAATTCACAGCAGCCAAACTATGGAACCAGCCTAGGTATCTTCAATGGATAGAAGGATAAAGAAAATGTGGTATATTTATACACAGTGGAGTTTTATTCAGCCATGAAGAAAAACAAAAGTATGGCATTTGCAGGAAAATGCATGGAACTAGAGACCATCATGTTAAGTGAAATAATCAAACACAGAAGGTTAAGGGTCATATGTTTTCTCTCATTTGTGGAAGCTAGAGAGGAAAAAAGCAAACAAAAGTGGGGTGGATCTCATGAAAATCAAAGGGAAATCAGTGGAAGAAATGGACCAAGGGGTGGGAGGAGTGGAGGGACGGGTTAAATGCTGGGGAGTAAAATTGGTCAAATTATATTGTTATATTGTGTGCATTTACCAATATGTAACATCAAATCCCATCATTATGTGCAACTATTATGCAGCAATAATAAATGTAGAAAGAGAAAAAAAGATCAGTGATGTAAATGAGGCACCAGGGAAAAGGACATGGAAGGACAAATTAACTTGGTACTCTGTGGCAATGCTGCCTGGAATACAGTATACAACATGGTATATACAGGGTTTACTGAACCATGTATATACTATTTATGGTTTGAAGCATCCAATGGGAGTCTTGAAATGTATCTCCCGAGGATAAGAGGGGCACAACTGTATACTTTTCTCCACAAATACATATTAGACAGAATAAATTGTATTCCCAAAGTAGAAAATGAAAGGGAAAATTCTAAAACACTTTATCCCTATAACCTGCTTTATGTTTCTTCATAGCACTAACAATATATTCTATAGAACAGATGTGTGTAGTTGTTTTTTTTCCCTCCAACATGGAGGTCAGCTTCAGGAAGACAGTCTTAGTTTTGTTCACTTCTATATCATCAGTTCCTAGAACCAAGCCTGACATCTTTGAAGAATGTTGAATGGCTCTTCTTGTATCAAATGCAGGAAGATGACCCACATGAAAACATTTCTGCATCTTTTGCAAACCTACATTGGCTAGTACTGTCCACTGTTTTCCAGAGTTCCTGATATGTGACATAAATTTTAGTAGAACTCAATACCATGTGAAAGCTTTTCTTTTCTGAGCTCATGTTTTTCACTAGTTGGATTTACCTTCATTTTCATGAAGCTCAGAGCACAATTCAGTGCTCAAATTGCAGAGTTTCCCTTAGACCACTTTTCTGATGTGGAGATGGGATATAAATAAGTTTAAGAAGATTCTGCTGGTACATGTTTTAAGACCCTATTTTTAACCACAGATTGCATTTATTCTAAGACAATGCTTCTCAAACTTGAATGTGCCTGTAAATTATCCAGGGACCTAGTTAAAAAGCTAAATAAAACACCGAATCTGACTCAGTGGGTCAGGGACAGGGCATATGATGCTGCATTTCTAACAATCTCCCTGGTGATGCCAATGCGGTTGGGCCCTGGCCCACACTTTGAGTAGTACAGAGTCTAAGAACCTTGCACCCTTGATTCAGCGAAATTTCTCTCTCCTCTTCCTTGGCAAAATATGACCAAAGCTTGAAACCTGAAGCAGATACCAAAAGCATCTAGGGAGCTGGTTATACCTACACGTCGCGCCCTCCACCTCCACCCCCACCCCAGCCCCACCGCAATCCCAACACAAAGGTATAGGAATCTGCCCAGTAAGTTCCCCAGGTGCTTTTGCTGCAGGTGGCCCCACACACTTTTCGAAGATGACTGCTCTTTCCAAGGCTTTCCCTAAGGTAAACTCGTGAGGACAGCTGTTGTCACCAGTGGTGACACCTGCTTGTTCAGGATTTTAGCGGAGGCCAATCTCCTGGTCTGTAGCTCAGCACCAAGAGAGGCCCCATGTTTCCTCTCCAGCTACACTGATCCCGGCATGGTCGCACCCCGCACCTCCGCCCAGCACAGCCTGGTGCCTCAGCCTCAGGCCTGCGAGGCGGGGGTCGGGCCGCTCAAGCACAGAGCGACCCGGGGCCCCCAGGGCGGGGTCCACACGCGTCCCCCGCCTGCCTTACCTCTCTGGACCAGGATAGCCAAGAAGAAAGCGAGGGAGACAAGGACCGCCGAGCGCCAGGCCACCATGGCTGGGACAAGGCGGAGGGGCCCCAGAGGAGGACAGCGCGAGAGGACCCGAGGGGCAGGTCGAGGAGGAGCAGGAGGAGGAGCCCTGCTACCACTGCAAGGCCCCGCCCAGAGCCGGTGCGCGCTGCGCGGCCCCGGAAGGGCCAGGGAAGGGGACGCGCGAGTGCTGGCGCCTGCGGGCGACGCGGCAGGGGCAAGGCCGGCGGGGCGGGACCAGGCTTGGGTCTCTGTAGCGGGGCCGCAGTCTGAGGGCGGGGGCGATGGGCGTGGCCAATGCCGGGAGGCGGGGCCGCAGGCTCCCAGTGGTGGAGCGGTCTGATTTCTGGGGCGCGGCCCGCACACCCCTTCCCTCCTGGTTCCGGCCATTGAAAGCACTTAGGGGCGGGTGGGCAGGGAGTAATAAGTCGCCTGAGGCCGAGAGCCTGAGGCTGCCGTGGCGGGCGTGTGCGGTGACTCCCCCCAGGCCTGAGTGCACGTGTCGGAGCGTCTGCCAGCTCGGTGACCTTGGCCAGGACTCTTCCCCTTCTGGCCCTGAAGTTCTCCCCAAGAAAGACTGTTCCCCGGGGACCCCTCCAGCCGCCGCTCCAGAACCGAGCATAAGAGCCTTTCGCTGCTCCCTGAAGGAAGATGTAGTGAACCCTGTCTCAAAAGTAAAGAAAAGGTGCCGTTTTTTTCGTGTCTGACCGCGGTCAGCAGGCAGCGGCCTGGGGGTGCCAGGGCGGATGAGAGGAAACGGGACCGGCCCAGAGGCAGAGCGCCTCCTGCTCCGGAGACTTGGTGTAGGGCCAGGGTCAGCACTCCCTAGGCTTTCTGAGTGCGCTGAAAGTGCAAGTTCACAACTGCAGAATCGATCTGGAAAACCCCATTACCAACAAACGCACTGCAGTCCTTTCCCATGAACACCCGCAGATGGAGATCATCTCCCAGATGGAGAGAAATCAGATTGTGACACCACCACGGACAGCAAGATGCCCCCCTGCAACCTTTCCGTGAAAGCTTTGTAGAAGAGCCCCAGCTGCAAGTAACATTCAAGGACAAAGAGAAAGCGCCACTGTGCTCTGGAGTGACAGCATTGAGCCTGTCCCTGCCATTATGGTTCACAGAAGGTCCTGGACCACATCTTTCTTACAGAGCGACTACTGCCACTTTCCCCAAATGCCCATTAGGCAGCCTTCCTGTGCCCCGCCAGACCTGCAGTGGTTCTCCCTGCCTCCTCAGCTTCCATCCATTGCTCTGAATCCTGGGGCTGCAAAAAACCAAATGGTGTGTAAGGAGTCAGTCTTCTGATTTTCAAAGCAGTGTTTATTTTGTTACATGAGCTAGAGAATGAACAGAAGTAGCTGCAGTCACTGAACTGGCACTCTTACACATGGCACATTTCAGGCATTTACCTTTATATTTTATTACTTACAATGACCTTATGCATCACTGCAATAATTAAGGAGGGTGAATGAGCTAAGCGGTTCCTTGAGGTTGAGGAGGAAGCCAGTCCCAGGCCCACAGCATCAAAGGAGGAAGTCCTCCTGCCACCAACAAAAAAGGAGGAAGCCTAGTCAATAAATGGCTAAGAATTTGTACTTTAGTACCAGATGTGGTACAAATACTGGCTGGACCTGAAAAGTGGGCAACCTAGCACACAGTGATGATGGTAGAATTATTACTTGTTGTAACAGCTGAAGAAATATTGGCTACTGTTGACTGTGGGAGGTTACTGTGTATTCCAGACTGTAGAAATGCCCCCAATTTTTCCACTAAATCTAGATGCCCTGGGCCATTATTTAACTGTCTGACCTTGGTGGTGACTTCTACTAATGGACCACTACACTTCATGATCTATAGGAGCCCTTCAGACTGTGATGGGTAAATGCTGTGGAAAGTACAACCCCTAAGGTGAGGCCATCTCAGTCAGCAGGCAGTGTGACACCCAACCGAAACTCTGCTACATGTGCATCAGAGACAACTGAACCCGCCAGCCAAATGCCTGCCATAGTAATGTGTGATAGGACTATCTTCTAGCTCAGGGGCAGGTTACACACTGCAATCTGTGGGCCAAATCTGGCTCACCCACTATTTTGTGCAACCTCCCAGCTAAGAGTACTTTTTACATTTTAAAATTATTGCCAAAAACTCAAGTATTTTATGAAATAAAACATTAATACAAAATTCAAATTTCAGGGCTATGAAGTTTATGGGAACACAGCCATGGCCATTATTTTCTGTATTTTCTATGGCTGCCTTTGTGCTACCACAGCAGAAATGAGTACTTGGAACAGAGACTACAGGGCCCACAATGCCTAAAATATTTGCTATCTAGCCCTTTACAGAAAAAGATTGCTAACCTCCATTCCAGCAAATTGAACAATGGCATGAATTTATATTGAGTGGTAAAGATGTGGAACCTCAAAAGAATGCTTCTCTAGAACATATGATAAGCACACACACAAAAAAATGACCTGTTCTCATACAGGAATAAAAACCAAGAGAAAAGGACAATGGTTATCATGTGCCAAAAGACACTTGTAAGGGTCCGGCGGACGTCGGAGGAAGAGACCACCAAGAGACCGCGGCTCATGCAACAGCAAAAGGGGGTTTATTGAGGATCCAATCCAGCGCGCTGGGGCTCCAGGCTCACTCAAGAAGTGAGAGCGGCCAAGAGCCCCGAGTAGAGGTTAAGCAGTGCTTAAGTACACTTTTTGGGGAGGGCGGGGACTTTGCATACATCAGAGCAAATCATCATGAGGCGCGGGAAAATCGAACAACAATTCTTGAACATGATTAGTACATTCATTGGCGGGAACAGGTCGGGAGGGAGTGATAGGTCAATCCTAAGAAGGGGGTACATTCAAACTGATTGGTTTGGGCCCTGAGATGCCTACGTGCCAAGCTGCACAGGGTCCTAGGTTATTAAACAACTAGATGGTCAGGGGGAATATTTACTGGGCAGTCCTGGGAATTGTCCTAACAGCTACAGGAATTTCAGGTTTTAGGTGTAGCATAGGAACTTAACAATACCTGGTCCTTTACATTTTAACTCAGGCTTTGCAGCTTAGAAACTTTACAACACCCGGTCTTTTACACTTTAACTTCAATTTCTTTTACCCTTACACACTTACTCAAAAAAAAACTCATTCATTAAAATATTGAAAATGCCCAAGATCAGTTATCGTACCAATGAAGCCAGATTCAAAGATAGGAAGTTAGTGTAGTTAGGTAAATCTGGGTCTAATATTTAGTAAAGAAAATGGAGACCATGATTGAGAATGGAGTCCAGGAAACCAGAGCTGCACTTGGGGAAATTGAAATGTTAATGTCCCCAAGGCCCAGAACCCATCCTAAGGAACTGTTAATGAAGTAGCTCCCAGTAAACAGGGAGGTGCTAACCAAAAACCACCCCAGGCCCTTCCTGCTCAGATTACTCCTTCAGCCCACCTATGCCCTCCTTTTGGCCTTCCCATCTGCATTCTAGCACTGAAAGATGAAGGGAAACAAAGGAAATGAGTGTGGGAAAGCTGAAAGAAGACCTTAGCTGTAAAAAAGGGAAGACTTCGCCCTTTCATGGATTCTGCCCAGGGAGAAGTAAAGACTTCTGTCCTTTAATTCTGCTGTCCTTTAATAAAGCCTTCCACTTTGCACTCTACACTTGCCTCTGTGTGCTTCTCTGGTGTTATACTTCAGCATTTGGGGAAGCAAGGACTCATCACTGGTAAACAGCGGTAACACCAGATAACTCTCCCTTTATGTTATGATGCATATGGAACCTAGTTTGTCTCTCTGTGTCTTGTAAATTGGGTTAATATGAGTCTATCTGATGAATGTATGAGGTGGAACTCAATTGGATTGCTGCTACCTTGCTGAATTGAAAGTAAGCATGAAATTTATATACATATAGAAAATTCTACACTTAGAAATCATGATCTGTACCTGCAACACATGCACACATACTTCCCATTGTCAATACACCTGAGTTCTGGGACCAACTCATGGCCAAGCCTGACTCCACCATACTCCCTCCCCTTGTCCCCACCCTCTTTTCCCCCTCCCCAGGAGCACTTAACCACTGAGCAACATCCCTTTTTATACTTTAGAGACAGAGTCTCACTGAGTTACTTAGCACCTCATTTTTGCTGAGGCTGGCTTTGAACTTACAATCCTCCTGCCTCAGCCTCCTGAGCCATTGGGATTATAGGTGTGTGACACTGTGCCCAGCTCCCACCATCTTGCTACACCTGAATTTCTCATGCCCTGAAAATTGTCACCAATTGGAAAAACCATTTGGTCCTCCAAGCCCCACTCCTAAAATGCCTGCCTTTCCCCAGCTCTGGCCCACGCAGAGAAGTGTGGCGTGGACAAATGTCCACCAAGCTAGCCTGAGAGCACAGCAGACACACAGATAAGACTGGGAGGTTTACACTAATGTGAGTTCAGTAGGCTCCTGAGGGCCAGCTCGGTATTCCCAAATCTCATCACACACTGTGTTCAAGGGAGGATGTGTTCTAAATTGCAAAACAGCTGTTATCTCAGGGTCCCTGAGCCTCTGCAGCCTCCCAGAATAAATAAAATCACAGTGCTATCACTAAAGCAGAGTTCCTGTTCTTGCTCCCAACTGCCTCTAAACCCACCCTCAATACTATGTTTCAGCGAGTCCCTCAAGGGGGCGTCACTCACTCATGGCCCTCTAGGATCCTAGCTGGGTAAGAGATGGAAAAAAACACTCTGACTTCCACCATGCTCCTGCTGTGCGAGCCAATTAAGAGACAAAGACTTGTTTGGACAAATGTCCCCCTCCCCCCCCCCCAAAAAAAAAATAAAACACTAGAGTACTGACCTTTATTCTGAAATCGTGAACTTTTTTGGAATACAAAAGTCCTTTATTTCCTGCAAAGATCGCAGTGTTTTGTTTAATGTACTTACTTTGCAAAATAAAAAGTTGGCAACACTACTGTTCCCAAAATTTCAAATGAATAAAATAAAAAAAAAGAAATTTACTTGGCGAAATTCACAAAGCTGGGAACCACCAGCTATCCTAAAAATATTCAGCCTACTCAGAGCCTTGATATACAGGAATTTTTGGAAGATACCCCATATGTCAATAGAAGCCTCTCATATTTTTCAAGTTATAAGGAAATTGTTTCAGGCTTTTCTGCCACTCCCCAGGGTGTCTTCTCCCTGCCTCTTGTCCTGGGGATTGAACCCAGGGGTGCTTAACCACTGAGCTCCATCCCCAGCCCATTTTATTTTTATTTTGAGGCAGGCTCTGGCTAAATTGCTGAGGCTGGCCTTGAACTTGTGATACTCTGCCTCAGCCTCTTGAGTTCCTGGGATTACAGACGTCTCTACAGTGCCCAGTTCCACCACATTCTTAATGTCTCCTCTCTTTGTAGCATGGCAAAGTCAGCTAGAGACTTTAATGCCATGCTAATGAGCAAAGATTTGAACTTGAGAACAGAGGGAAACTACATAAGGGTTTTAAGCAGTATGCGGGGGTGAGGGGCAGCAAGTGGTACACAGGAATGTGACCCATATCTTCTAGGGGGAGGGGATGGGGCCATGAGACTGTATTCAGGGAGTGGATGGGGTGGAGGTAGTGATAGAAGGAAGGAAGTGATAGATAGAAGGAAGGGCCTCAATGTATGGCCTGACCCTGTTCTCAGGACTGGGAAGACTCCAAGAAGTCCAGCGACTCTGGCAGTTCCCTATAGGAATGGACATAGAAGACAGGCAATTAGAAGTACATGTGATTCAGGCAGTTAGAGACAGAAGCACTGGGAGCTGTTGGGACTCTGAGGCAGACCTTTTTCCAGTGGGAGAATCAGGGTACAGACAATTTAGAGGAAAGGAAACAGTTCCCTGGTCAGATGGGGGTTGTTGTGGTACAAACACTGAGGTAATGGCCCAGAAATGAGTGGCCACATGGAATTTGAGTTGCCTACAACCTGGTCATGCAGAGCTTGTAGACCAGGGTAAATTTAGACTCTCCTAGAAGCCAATGTCAACCTCTACATGTTTTAAGTGGGATGGGGTAGCACTACAGGGTGACAAGATCAGAATATTGGCATTTCATGGTTCTGTTTCTCCAAGGAACTTCAAGACTTTTGTTGTATAGAAATAAGAATCTGGGCTGGGGTTGTGGCTCAGTGGTAGAGCGTTTGCCTAGTATGTGCGAGGCCCTGGGTTCAATCCTCAGCACCACATAAAATAAATAAATAAATAAATAAAGATATTGTGTTCAACTACAACTAAAAAATAAATATTTAAAAAAAAAGAAATAAGAATAAGAATCTGCCTTAGAAAATGCTGCTCTAAGTGACAGGAACCATCCAAGAGTAAAAAGCTGGGAAGTGGGGAGAAAGAGTCCCAAGAATCCTACAACCCTTCTCAGGAGAGGTGCAAGCCAGCATGGGAAAGGGATTTAGAGAGACACAGCCAAGATTGGCTGGGCAGGAGCAGCAGTTTCATTCTCAGTGCGCTGACTTCCCTCTCCAATTTTCTGCAGAATCCCCTGCCCCTTGTCGCTCCTGTCTTACATGCTGCAGAGTCACTTATCCCAAGAAAGGGGTCCTTTATGCAGAGATCAGAATCATCTCATCCTTTTTTTTTTTTTCCTTTTTAGATATTCACGACAGTGTCATCTCATCCTGAATCCCTGTGAGGATTCCCATTTGGGATTTGAAGGGCTTAACACCCCAAGGACAACATGGTGGTGATCAATGCAGTGCTGGCCACTGTGACAACAGACCAGAAGAAACAGTAGGAGGTGCAACAGGGTCACAATTTCATTTCAAGGCTCATTATTATGGGAAGCAGCCCTCTTCTTTTGAAATCTCTATGCAGAATAGCTAGTGTCTTCAGGAGGCCTGCGTATGGAGTCATGCAGGGCACAACCTCATACCTGCGTGTTTTTCTAATGCACAGACTGTTCTGTATATTTCTTTTTAATTCTCAGTTGAGTTCATATGGAATTTGCATAAGCACTTGGCAAGAAATAAATTATGTCTCTGTAATATTTCCCAGACAGCATTTTCTACTCTGAATCCTGACCTCAATAGGAACAGGACTTAACATTTGCCTCCCAAATGTGGAGTAAGAATTTATTTAGCTTACCCAGTGAAGTCTCCCTCAAGCACTTGAGAGACTTTAAACCACACAAACCAACATTTGCTCTCTTTACATTGCGTTCTAGTCATTAAGCAGCCTGAGAAATTTCCCAGAAAAAGTTACAGAACACCAATGTGGAATACAACATTCAGCTAGTAGTGATAACACTTTATTCAAAAGTGACTTTTTAGAGACACTGCAATGTCTAAAACACAACTGTCCCCCCTTTCCCCCAAATCACTCTGCTCCTCCCCTAGACCCAGGAGGCAGCCTTCAACCCTCTCCATCCATTCTTTCATGTGTGCCCCATCATGTGTGCCTTGGAAAGCTGCTGGGTGCCTCCTTCAGCCCATTTTCCACCCAGCAGCTAGAGGGTGCCCCTTTAAAAGGATCTGGGATCCAGCTATCCCACTCCTCGGTCTATACCCAAAGGACTTTAAAACAGCATACTACAGAGACACAGCCACATCAATGTTTATAGCAGCACAATTCACAACAGCTAAACTATGGAACCAACCTAGATGTCCTTCAGTAGATGAGTGAATAGGGAAACTGTGTTATATACACAATGGAATATTACTCAGCATTAAAAGAGAATAAAATCATGGCATTTGCAGGTAAATGGATGGAGCTGGAGAGTATAATGCTAAGTGAAGTTAGCCAACCCCCCAAAACTAAATGCTGAATGTTTTATCTGATATAAGAAGGATGATTCATAATGGGTTGGGGAGGCATGGGAAGAATAAATGAACTCTAGATAGGGCAAAGGAGAGGGAGGGGAAGGAGGGGGCATGGGGGTAGGAAAGACTGTGGAATGAGATGGACCTTGTAAGATCAGGCAAGGTGGGCAGCGACCAAAGGAGGCAGATTTAAAAAGCCCACCGAATGAGGCTTTATTTAAGATATCATTCCTGGGTGGAACTCATCAGACTGACAGAGTGGACAGGAGAAGGTCATGAGGAGAAACCGCATGGGAGCTTGACTGGACTGGGATTTTATGGGGCTAAGGCAGGAGGGAAGGGTTTGGGACAGCAAAAGTTATTTTTAGAGTCCCTTGTCCCACTGGAGTTGGTTGGGAGAACTGGCTGAACTCCAGGATCAGCCAGGGGGCCTGCTGATTGACAGGCGTTGGTCAGGAGATCCCGCTGATTGACAGGTGTTTCCATAGGTGCCTGATTGATGTTTCTTTCCCATGCAGGCTGCTTTGTTCTAAGTCACCACCACTGACCTGACAGACATCATTACCCCAAGTACATGTATGAAGATATGAATAGTGTGATCCTACTTTATATACAACAAGAGATATGAAAAATTGTGTATACAGGTAACACTGATTGGAACTAAGAGTTGAAAAGAGGAGGTGGGATTAGAAAGATCAATAAAAGCTTCAAGGAGCTAAAGAAGCATAGAAACCTGGAGCCCTGTGTCACTGTCTGACACTGCTAGGATTCTGAACTACCTGCCAATCGTCCATCTCTGGATCCTTTCCATGCAGACTCACGAGGATGAGCAGCGGCCCCCCCCACACACACACTTCAGGAACTGGCAGGGCACAGCCTCCTGAAGGACAAGTCCAGGGCCATCCTAGCTCTGGAGGACCTGCCCATACAGCTCTTCCCACCACTCTTCATGGAGGCCTTCAGCGGGGGACACACTGAGATCCTAAAGAAAATGGTGTAGGCCTGGCCCTTCATCCGCCTGCCCCTGGGGGCCCTGATGAGGAAGCCACAGCTGGAGATGATCCGAGTGGCACTGGATGGGCTGGACATGCTAGCTGCCCAGCAGGATCGCCTCAGGTGAGGGGGACCCTGG
The DNA here is from genome assembly GCF_047511675.1 of Marmota flaviventris. NCBI lineage: Eukaryota > Metazoa > Chordata > Mammalia > Rodentia > Sciuridae > Marmota > Marmota flaviventris. The sequence goes on from NC_092518.1 coordinate 130,972,702, forward strand.
AAGGGAGCACCCTGGGCATCCAGGGAAGTGATGGCTGTGAGTAGGGAGAGTAGGTGCTGAAGTGTGCTCCACAGGCTTCTTGTTCTGCCATCAAGGAGGGTTGGAGAGGCCTTGGCTGTTGAGAGCCACAGCCGAAGGGGCCCCAGCAAACTTCCAGCTGCCAGCAAACTTCCAGCTGCCGGCTGATGATTGGCTCACAGTGGCCCCAGCAACATCTAGCTGATTGGCTCCTCTGCAGTGATGCTCACTGGAGATGCTCATTGAGCTGTTTCCCCACCCTTTCAGACTGCCAGCTGATGATTGGCTCACAGCAGCCCCAGCAACATCTAGCTAATTGGCTCCTCTGTGGTGATGCTCATTGGGCTGTTTCCCTGCCCTTTCAGACCACAGAGCTGCTCATTGGGGGACTTTTTTGGCTCCGCCCACATGACCCAGCCAATCGGCCTCAAGAGCAGGAGGATGGGGGGAGGTGGTGAGGCTTGTGATAGAGGGAGAGGCTTGTGGAAAGCTGGTGGTGGCAGTTGGGGCTCTGAGGGTTTTTCCTGAGGAGCTGTTTTGTTTGGCGTGTGTGGTTCTAAAATTAAAGCTAGTTTCTTTTGACAAGTGGCTCCTGAATTGTGCCCAGCCAGACTGCGGCATTTGGTGGCTCACACGGGGAGCAACTGAGGGTAAGTGATAAAGTAAACTGCTCACCCCTGAGGGCAGGGCGAGAGGATAGGTAACCATTTTAAGATTCCTCTTTTGTTTTGCTTCACTTTTGTTTTAAGTTGCCTGTCCCTGGAGATGAGTGAGACGGAAGAAAAACCACTCACTTCTGAGGAAAAACTATTTACATCTGAGGAACAGATAGGGAGAAAGGACGGATGCACATGTCAGGAGGATAGAAAGGCTGATATAATGATTTTGTGTTGTTTCATTCTGTCTCGGCTTTGTTTGGCATCATCTTGTTGGGTTGTATTATAGTAGAAGTATGGGATCAGAAATTAGTAAAAAACAAACCTAAAGAGTGTTAAGTAAATTGTTAGAGGAAGGAGGCATCCCAGTAAAATCAAGAGCAGTCAGGGCATACGTTGATACAATACAAAAATGTAGCCCATGGCTTTTTAAGGAGGAGTTGTTAAATATATCACAATGGAACCATCATGGTGAAGATTTAAAAAGAATAGAAAAGAAAAGCCCAGGGACTCTGCCAGTTGGCACATTGCCATTGTGGACATTCGTATCTTGTTTGCTTAGTCCAAAGCCTTCAGTTCAGACAATGGTAGAGGAAGGAGAAGACATATTGATTCAAGTAAAAGAGAAGGTCTCTCAAGTTAGTCAGACAGAGGAAAAGATTCAAGTAAAAGAGAAGGTCTCTCGAGCTAGTCAGACAGAGGAAAAAATTCAAGTAAAAGAGAAGGTCTCTCAAGCTAGTCAGACAGAGAAAGAAAGTGTAAAACAGAAAAAGCCATCAGGGGGAAAGTTACAACAGGAGACTGCTACTAACACCTTTCTATCACCAGAGGACGTAAGTGTCCAACCAACAAGGCCACCTCCATATGCTGGGAGGCCCCCAACCCCCGCAGTTGATAGTTGGGATCCTGAGACAAGATCTCAAATATTAACATGCCCTGTATTTGAGGCAGGAGGGCAGCGAGTTTACCATGCTTTAAATTTCAAAACAGTCAAGCAGCTAAAAGAGGCTGTAACAACCTATGGTCCTCAAGCACCCTTCACTGTAAGCATGGTCGAATCCATTAACAACTTGAACATGACACCAGCAGATTGGGCTAATATGTGTAAAGCTGTGCTAAATGGAGGACAATACCTGTTATGGAAGGTTGCCAATGAGGAATTTGGCAAGGAGACGGCTAGGCGAAATGCAGCAGCTGGTTATCCTCAGAGAAATCTAGATATGTTGTTAGGAAAGGGACCTTATGAGGATCAGCAGCAACAAATTGCATATGATCCTGGTGTATACGCACAAATTGCTGTAGATGCAATTAAGGCATGGAAGACTTTACAAGGACATGGAGGTTTACAAGGTCAATTATCTAAGGTAATACAAGGAGCTAATGAACCTTATGCTGAATTTGTAGATAGGCTTATTCAAACAGCTACCAGAGTTTTGGGGAATACAGAACAAGCAATGCCATTACTAAAACAACTGGCTTATGAGCAAGCGAATCGTTGGTGCAGAGATATCATTAGACCATGGAAACATGAAGATTTAAACACATATATTAAATTATGTAGAGACATTAATGAACAAGAGCAAGTCATGGCAGCTGCAGTAAAACAGGCTTTAGATGCCAGAGACATTAATGAACAAGGGCAAATTGTGGCAGCTGCAGTAAAACAGGCTTTAGATGCCAGGCCAAGAACATGCTACAATTGTGAACAAACAGGACATTTTAAAAGGAATTGCCCCATAGGAGGAGGGTTTAACAAAACTAGGTATCAAAGGAGTAGAATACCAGGTATTTGCCCACGATGCCGTAGAGGGAGACATTGGGCTAATGAATGCCGTTCTCAAACCACCATAGAGGGTACTCCATTATCAAAAAACGAACAAGGACCAGGTGTTTATCCACGATATCATGGAGAAAGGCATCGGGCTCCATTGCCAAAAAATGGACAGGGGGGCCCAATGCTCCGGGGCCCAAAACCACAAATATACGGAGCACTGGAGGAACCCAGCAACCCCATCAGGGTAGTGCCCAGGACACATTGTCCATCAGATCCCTCATCAGACAAACCAGAGGGAGCGCAGTGTTGGACATCTGCGCCTCAGCCAGAGCAGTACTAACTCCAGAGATGGGAGTTCAAATCATTCCCACAGGGGTGAAAGGACCTCTTCCCAAAGGAACAGTAGGCTTATTATTGGGACGCAGCTCTTCTACTCTAAAAGGACTTATGATAAGTCCTGGGGTAATTGATCCCGATTATGAAGGTGAAATAAAAATTATAGCCAGTTCTCCAAAGGGTATATCAGTAATTTCACCAGGAGAAAGAATAGCACAGTTACTAATAATACCCAGCCTACATGATAAATTTTCCAGTCGTACTGTAGAAAGAGGTTCCAAGGGATTAGGATCCACAGGTGTAGATTGGGCTATGCTTTCTTTAAATTTAGATTCTCGCCCCATGCTAAAACTAAATATTCAAGGACATGAATTTAATGGGCTACTGGATACAGGTGCAGACCTTAGCATCATCTCTCGTCAAGAATGGCCAAAACATTGGCCATTACAACAAGCCACTCAAACGCTTCGAGGCCTAGGAGTGGCGACTAATCCCCATAGAAGTGCAATGGTATTAGATTGGAAGGATCCTGAAGGATGTGAAGGAACTATACAGCCATATGTATTGGATCATCTTCCCGTAAATTTATGGGGACGAGATGTCCTAGATCAATTAGGTTTGACATTAACAAATAACATCAACCAAAATGCACCCACTATTATGACTAGACAAGGTTTTAGGAAACGAAAAAGATTAGAAAAACAAGAACAAGGTATAGCAGCACCAATACAAATATATCAAGGAACAGACAGATATGGATTGGGGTTTCAGGAGGGGTCACTGAGACAATAAAAATTACATGGAAATCAGAAAGGCCAGTTCCTCAGTGGCCCCTGACTAAAGAAAAGATACAAGCAGCCCATGACCTGGTCAAACAACAATTAGTGGAGGGACATATACAACCTTCCATATCTCCCCATAATACTCCCATTTTTGTCATCAAAAAGAAATCTGGTAAATGGAGATTATTGCAAGATTTAAGAGGTATTAATAACGAGATGGTTATTATGGGACCTGCTCAACCAGGGATTCCTCAATTGTCTGCTTTACCAAAAATCTGATATGTTTTAGTTATAGATATTAAAGATTGCTTTTTTTCAATTCCAATTCATCCTGAGGATAGTCCACGTTTTGCATTTACTATCCCTGCACTGAATCATGAAGGTCCTGATCAGAGATATGAATGGAAAGTACTCCCTCAAGGGATGGCTAACAGCCCAACTATGTGTCAAATTTATGTTAACAAAGCAATCCAGCCACTTAGAAATCAAAATCCTGAAGTACAGATATTTCACTATATGGATGATATATTATTAGCACACAAAGATAAAAACACATTGCTAGAATGTTATGCCACACTTACAAACTTATTAAAAAATTATAATCTAGAGATAGCAATAGATAAAGTACAATTAAATTTTCCAATTAATTATTTAGGAGTTCTATTATCCTCAACCATGGTCCGTCCACCAAAAATTCAAATACGAGTAGATCAACTCAAATCACTTAACGACTTTCAAAAGTTATTAGGAGACATAAATTGGATAAGGCCTTATCTAGGTATACCAACAGGAGAGTTGGGACCTTTATTTGATATCCTAAAAGGTCCATCAGATCCAAATTCACCCCGAATGTTAACGCCTGAAGCAAGAAAGGCATTAAAAATCATTGAAACATATATGGAAAATATGCATTTGGATAGAATTGATATAAGTTTGCCTTTATTATTTATTGTACTACCAACAAAAAATATTCCTACAGGAGTATTTTGGCAAGAAGGTCCATTATTATGGATACATTTATCTTATTCTCCTAACACTATTCTTACTAGGTATCCTGAGGCTGTAGGACAATTAATACTCAAAGGAATAAAAGCAGCAAAGGGAGTGTTTGGAATTTCTCCCAATAAAATTATTACTCCATATACTATGAATCAAATTGATGAGTTAGCTAATGAGTTAAATACTTGGGCAATAATCATGTGCAAATCTAATGTTTCATTTGATAACCACTTACCATCTAATCCTTTATTGTCTTTTTGGTCATCACATCCTGTAATTTTTCCAAAAATGACAAGAAAAAACACCTATCATGAATGCTCCAAATATATTCACTGATGGATCAAATAATGGTACAGCAGCAATAGTTACCCCTGATCAAACTTTTACATTTTTAGTACCCAAACAATCAGCTCAAAAGGTAGAGCTTAATGCAGTATTACAAGCTTTTGTGATGTTTAAAGATTCTGTATTTAATTTATTTTCCGATAGTCAGTATATAGTTAACGCTATAGTATCCCTTGAAGATGCTGGTAGGATTTCCCCTTCCTCTACTGTTTTCTCTTTGCTTTCCACTATACAAAGTCTAATCTGGGACAGAAAAGATCCATTCTTTATAGGACATATCAGGGCACATACAGGATTGCCTGGAGCCCTTAGTTTGGGCAATTATTTAGCAGATAAAACGACACAAGACATACATATTTTCTCTACACTAGAAGAAGCTATAAATTTTCATAAAAAGTTCCATGTCAATGCTAATACTTTACAAAAGCGTCTTAAAATAACTAAGGAACAAGCTAGACAAATAATAAAACAATGTCAAAATTGTGTGACCTTTTTACCACAAGTTAATCTTGGAGTCAATCCTAGAGGACTGATACCTAACCATATTTGGCAGATGGATGTCACACACTTGCCAGAATTTGGAAAATTAAAATATTTGCATGTTACAGTTGATACTTCTTCCGGATTTTTGATGGGCTCCCTTCATGCCGGAGAAAAAACTAAAGATGTTATAGCTCATTGCTTACAAAATTTTGCCACTGTGGGTGTTCCCAAACAGTTAAAAACAGATAATGCCCCTGGTTATACTTCTACCTCTTTTAAACAATTTTGCTCAACATTTGGCATTACTCATATAACTGGAATCCCATACAATCCACAGCGACAAGGCATAGTTGAAAGAGCTCATCAAACTATTAAAATGTACTTATTAAAGCAAAAAGAAGGAATTGGGAAGGGGTATATATTCCCCAAAGATAAACTTAAAATAACACTTTTTACTCTAAACTTTTTAAATTTGGATTCATCAGGACTTAGTGCTGCGGAAAGGCATATGTGTCCAAAAAATGTGCATAAGCCCAAGGTACTTTGGAAGGATATTCTAATAGGACAATGGAAAGGTCCTGACCCAGTAATTGTCTGGAGTCGGAGGTCTGTTTGTGTGTTTCCACAGGGAGAACAGCAGCCGATTTGGATTCCAGAGAGATTAACCAAGGTCCTGACCCAGTGATTGTCTGGAGTCGGGGGCCTGTTTGTGTGTTTCCACAGGGAGAACAGCAGCCGATTTGGATTCCAGAGAGATTAACTAAAGCGATTTCTACAGACCAAAAAGAAGATGATTTGACTCAAGTCCATAACAGCTGATATCCAAAACTCCAGTTTGGCTATCCTTACATCTGCGACAGAACCAGGATGCTTTTTTCAATATCTATTTTATTATTGCCCTTTCCCACATTCTATTTTGTTTTTTGAGCTCATACAGACCTAGGTTAATGTTTTGCTGATCAGTTCCATTTTTTGACTATAGAGTTTTTAAACATTGCAATGGGGATTTCACCTGTAAAAAGTTATAAGGCCTTTACTATTAGGTTATGTGTTGTATGTATTATATTATGTGTGCACACTTGTGTTTTGTGTTATATGTTTGAATGTACGTATGTCCATATATCATATATGATGAGCGCTCATGAAAAAGTGGATCCAAATATATTTTTTTATTCACGTGATTTAAATGGTTTAATTTAAATTGGGTAAACAACTGTTGAGGATTGTTTTAATATGTAAACAAAAAAGGAGGTTAACAGATCTGTTTGTTTACTTTCACCTTTCCTTTTTATTATATTTAATAATTCTCTTAAAGACAATATAAATTATTAAGAAAATTGTTTTCTTTTATTGCCTTCTGGAATGTTACATAATTTTTTCTCTAGCCATTATTGCCAGAATTCCTATCTTCATCCCAGTGCTGGTGAAGACAAAGATAAAACCAATCTACAGCTTCTGCAATAGCCATCACTGAACTCCTTGCATCACTGGACACATTGTGAACTCACCTGTATGCATTGTGAACTATCTGTTGGTGCAGCGACTTGTGGTAGTGTTGGGGTATTTTTGCTGATGATGTCATCAGTGGTACAATTTTTCCAACAGGAGCCGTCAATTGGCTTGGTGTATCTTCCTCCCTTCTGCTTGTCATGATCGTTCAGCAAAGACCCTCACCCCACCCCCCCCCCCCCGCTGGTACAAAGACCTCTCCACAGGTGTGGCTGTATACTGGACCGGTAGTCAGTGATGGGTAAGATCCAATTGCAATGGTACCAACCTAACGGTAAGGACCATATATACTATTGGACAACCTAAGGCAGGCACGGTCCCTAAGCCACACGCTTGTTGTTTAAACAGAGAGGGGGAGATGTTGAGAGCCACAGACGAAGGGGCCCCAGCAAACTTCCAGCTGCCAGCTCACAGCGGCCCCAGCAACATCTAGCTGATTGGCTCCTCTGCGGTGATGCTCATTGGAGATGCTCATTGAGCTGTTTCCCCACCCTTTCAGACTGCCAGCTGATGATTGGCTCACAGTGGCCCCAGCAACATCTAGCTGATTGGCTCCTCTGCGGTGTTGCTCATTGGGCTGTTTCCCTGCCCTTTCAGACCACAGAGCTGCTCATTGGGGGACTTTTTTGGCTCCCCCCACACGACCCAGCCAATCGGCCTCAAGAGCAGGAGGATGGGGGGAGGTGGTGAGGCTTGTGGTTGAGGGAGAGGCTTGTGGGAAGCCGGTGGTGGCAGTTGGGGCTCTGAGGGTTTTTCCTGAGGAGCTGTTTTGTTTGGCGTGTGTGGTTCTAAAAATAAAGCTAGTTTCTTTTGACAAGTGGCTCCTGATTGTGCCCAGCCAGACTGTGGCACTTGGCCATGCTGAGCCCCATCTGGGAGGGGCTTCCTGATGTGGAGGTGCTTGTGGCAGCTGTCCTGACCCTTGAAGGAGGTTTTGCCTGCTCCTTCCTCGGCTGGTACAAGTGGAGGCACCAGGCTAGATTGGAGGGGACAGGAGTAGAGAAAAGTGAGACAGAATAAAGAAGTGGAGCGGGTAGCAGCAGCTGAGAGGTGAAGGAAGGGGCCTCAGGGCTGAGACTCTGCTGTTTTCTTTGCAGGAGGTGGAAACTGCAGGTGCTGGATTTGAGGAAGGTTCATGGGAACTTCTGGAGGATGTGGTCTGGAGCCGTGGTCGATGCCTGGTCACCAGAGGACATGAAGGAGAGGCAAACAGTGACAGTCCCTCCAGAGACAGGGCCCACTCTGCCCTTGAAGGTGTTAGTAAGCCTGTGCTTTCAACAAAGACCCCTGAATGCATTCCTCTCCTTCCTCTTTCAGTGAGTAGTTGAGAGGAAGGGTCTGCTACAGCTGTGCTGTAAGAAGCTGCAGATGTGCCCTTTGCCCATTCATAGCATCAAGAGGATCTTGGAGAGGTTGGATCTAGACTTTATCCAGCAAGTGGATGTGTAGTGTTCCTGGAGACTGTCCACCTTGTCTACTTTTGCTACCTACTGGGGCCAGATTAGCAACCTGAGGAAGCTCTTTTTCTCCCATGTCTGTGTGTCTGACTATGCTTCCCAGGAGGAGAAAGATCAGTTGATGGATGACATTACCTCACAGTTTGCCAAGATGGACAGCCTCCAGAGGCTGTACCTGGATGGTATCTTCCGCCTAGAAGGCCGTCTGTGCCAGGTGCTCAGGCTCCTGAAGACCCCCCCCCCCCGGAGACCCTCTCAATAACCAACTGCCAGCTTTCAGATCCAGACTGGAATGATCTGTCGGGGTCTCCAAACCTCGACCAGCTAATACACCTGACGCTGTGGGGCAGCAAATTGACGAGTTTCAGTCCTGAGCCCCTCGTAATTCTGCTAGAGAATGCTGCAGCCACCCTTGAGACCCTAAACTTGCAGGACTGTGGGATCACCAACTCCCAGCTCCAGGCCATCCTACCTGTCCTGAGCTGCTGCTCCAAGCTCAGGGTCTTGAGCTTCCATGGGAATGACATCTCCATGTCGGTCCTGAGCAACCTGCTGCTTCACACTTCCAGGCTGAGCCAGTTGAGCCTAGAGAGGTATCCTGCCCCTCTGGAGAGCTATGATGCCCAGGGTGCCATCCACCCAGGGAGATTTCTCCAACTCTATGATGAGCTGATGGAGATACTGAGGAATGTGAGAGAGCCAAAGGACGTCCTTTTCCATACTAAACCCTGCCATAGATGTGGCAACCGGTTTGTCTATAACCTGCCCTCCAGTCCGTGTCGCTGTTGGCTGCCTGCCTACTGGGATGCATATATCAGAAATGTTCTCCTGTGCACTTGAAAATAAAGGGTAAGACATGAAAAAAAATGTGTATATGTGTAATATGAATGGTGTAATATGAATTACACAACCAGAGATATGAAAAATTGTGTATATGTGGGCTGGGATTGTGGCTCAGTGGTAGAGCGCTCGCTTAGCATGTGCGAGGCCATAGGTTCGATCCTCAGCACCACATAAAAATAAATAAAATAAAGATATTAAAAAAATAAAAAAAGAAAAATTGTGTATATGTGTAATATGAATTGTAATGCATTCTGCTATCATTTATAACAAATTAGAATATAAAATTTTAAAAAGGAGCTGGGATCATGTCATTCCCTTGCTCAAACCTTATCAATCTCAGGTAGAGGGGTAGCTGTCCATCTGACTCAGATGAAGACTGAATTCTTGTCTGTGGTCTGCAAAGTCCTATACGATTGGATGCAGTCCCTCCTTCCTGTGCAACTCCCCAGCTCATTCCTCACCTACAGCTTCCCTCTGCTCAGTCCTATCTCTTCCTTACCCCGCCATTTCACCTGTCTGGAGGGACTTTTTGCCTTGCCTTTAACTGGTGGTTTCAGTCTATCCCTCAGGCTGTACTAGAACATACTGTAAACTGCCAACCCAGGAAAAGATGGAATCCTTTGTTTGATTCTACCTTAACACCCAGCTGTGAGCTCAGCTTCAGGTTCAACTTGCTTGGAAATTTGCTCTTTCCATTGGCCCCATTTCTCAACCCTACCAGCATGATCGAATCATCAGTGAAATTGTGTTTTTACATTGAGGTAACATTCACATGAAAAATTAACACTTTAAAAGTGATGTGCAGGGGCTGGGATTGTGGCTCAGCAGTACAGCACTCACCTAGCACATACGAGGCCCTGGGTTCGATCCTCAGCTCCACATAAAAATAAATAAACAGAATGAAGGTATTGTGTACAACTAAAAAATAAATATTTAAAAAAAGTGATGTGCAACTATCACCTCTACTTCCAGAACATTTTCATCACCCCAAAAACAAAACCCTCTGCTCACTAGGCATTCCTCTTTCCCCCTCCACCAGCCTCTGGCAACCACTGATCACCTTTCTGTCTGAGTTGCCTAATTCTAAATATTTCATATAAAAATGAATTATATACTATGTGGCCTTACTGTGTGTGGCTATTTTCAGTGAGCAAGGTTTTGAGGCTCATTCATGCTCTACCACCTATTTGTTTCCATTGCTAGGACAAAATATCTAAGGCTAGATAATTTATAAAGAAAATAAGTTCATTTAGCTCACAGTGTTGGAAGTTAAAAGTCCAAGATTAGTTGTCCTCATCATTTCAATCACTGGTGAGGACCTTATGGCTGCTGGCATCACAATGGCAGAAACACATATGGCAGAGATCACATGGTGAGACAGAAAGCCAGAGAGATTCAGGAGTCAGTCTCGCTCTTTTATAACAATCCACTGCCATGGAAACTAACTAGGGTCCCATGAGAACTAAATTATTCTCTTCCAAGAGAAGTGCCCTAATGACCTAATTACCTTGCACTAAGTTCCACCTCTTAAAAGTTCTAACACCTCCCACCATTGCTGCACTGGGAACCAAGCTTCCTGTACCTTTGAGGACCCTCTCAAATCTCATCTACCACATCATTCCATGTATCTGAATTTCATTTCTTTTTATGGCTGACGTATTTGCTTGTATAATATGCCATATTTTATTTATCCATTCATCAGTAGAAGGGCATTTGGGTTGTTTCCAATTTGGGGCTATTGTGAATGATGCTCCTAGGAACATGCATGTATATAAGTTTTTTTTTTAGGTTTTGCTTTTTTATTTTTTGTAGTTGTAGATGGACACAATAGCTTCATTTTATTTGTATATATTTCTATGTGGTGCTGAGGATTGAACCCAGTGCCTCACACATGCTAGGCAAGTGTTCTTCCACTGAGCTACAGCCCCAGCCCTAGTTTTTTGCTTTGTGTGTGTATGTGTGTGTGTGGACACATCTTTTCATTTCTCTTGTTTATATACATGAGCCACTTGGTATCAAGGAAGCTATTAATATCACCCCTTTCAGGGTTGTACTTCCTGAGTTTTCAATGTACTTGGCCTGAGACCATGGCGGGGCAAACTAAGGCTAGTGAGTCAAGTCCTGTCCACTGTTTTCACATGGCCTTCAAACTATTCAAAGAATAGTTGAGAAAAATTGTAAATGAGAATATGTTGTGACACACAAATATGATGTAGCACGCAATTTCAGTGTCCATAAAGTTTTATTGGCACATAGCCACACCCATTTGTTTGTGTACCATCATCTATTACTGCTTTTCTATGGTCCATAAAGCCAACTCTGCACTATTTGGCTGGGTATAGAAAACTGTTGCTGGCTCCTGCCATCCTCCATTCTCAGTCCTTCTGTTTTCTTAATCTTTCTGTGGCCATGGCACAATTGAGCCCTCTCTACTTCCTGAAATGTGTACTTCACTTGGCTGCTGAAAACCCAGTCTCTCAGGAGAGCTGCTTTGGGGGATGGATTTGTGCTGCCCAGCATTCAAGAGCTGGGGCACTTCAAGTCCCTCACACAGATGTTGTTGGGGTGGGGAGAAAGGTTAGGAATCACTTTGTGGCTTGAGCAAGTCACTGTTCTTCTCTGTACCTTGTTTTTCTCTTCTGGAAAATGAGTTGGTTAGACTGGACTATCTCTAAGATCCCTTCTACTTCCAAGTTCTCTGATAATCATGGTACCAAAACTATCACCTGCATTCCCTTGTCAAGTCCTCCCAGCAACCAAGGAGGAGGGCACCATTTCTATTAATATCATGACCTTGTAGTTGATACAAAAAATCTTCTAAAAAGGGAAACTGACTTTAGTCAAGTCAACCAGCAAGTCAGTGGTCAACTTGGCATTCAAACTCACATTCTGCCCAGCCCACTCTTTCTGGTAAGATGGATGAGCTAGGTGCCTGCCGTGTAAGCCAAATGAGGCCTCAGAGAACTGTGTGCCTGGATGTGCTCTGTGTTATGGTTGTAGGCGGCTGTGAATGGTACCTGAGATGAGAATAATAATAATTTCTTGAAAAGCCTTGGGCAATGAGCCTGGTGTTATGATAAGCACTTGACAAGTCTCATATTTAATAATTTTGATACTCCCATGAGGGGGCATATTAGTTTCTCGTGGCTGCCATAACAAATTACTGCATGCCTGGGGGCTTAAAACAACAAAAATCCATTGTCTCACAGTTCTAGAGGCCACAGTTCAAAATCAAGGAGGTAGCAGGGCTGTGCTCCCTGCAGACTCTAACGGAAAACCCTTTCTTGCAACTTCCAGCTCTGGGTGGCTGTCAGGCAATCCTAGACTTCCCTTTCCTGTAGGTACACAACTCCAATCTCCACCTCTGCCTTGGCATGGCCTTCATATAAAGACATCAGGGATTGGATTTAGGACCCATGCTAATCTGATATGACCTTATTTTGAGATACTTAATTACATCTGCAAAGACTCTATTTCCAAGTAAGTCACATTCTGGGGTTCCCAGTGGACATGCATTTTAGGAAATACTATTCAACTCACTACAGGGGGTATTTACCAGCGTATACATACAGAAAATAATGGAAAGTAGGGACTTGAACACATATTTATGCATATATGTCCATAGCAGCATTATTCACAAAAGCCAGAAGATGTTTACAACCCAATTGTCCACTGAACAATAAATGGATAAACAAAATGTGGCATATGCACACAAGGGTATACTATTCAGCCATAAAAAGGAATGAATACTGATGTAAGCAACAACATAGATGGCCCTCGAAAGCATTATGCTGAGCCAGAAATCAAAACATTGATATTGCATGATTCTATTTATATAAAGTATCTTGATGGACAAATTCTTAGAGACAGAAAGTACATAAGAAAATACCATGGGCCAGGTGCAGTGGCACACATCTGTAATTCCAGCAACAGGGAGGCAGAGGCAAGAGCTTCACAAAGTTGAGGCTAGCCTCAGCGACTAAGTGAGATCCTGTCTCAAAATAAAAAAATAAAGAGGGCTAGGGATGTAGCTCAGTGGTAGAATGCCCCTGGGTTCATTCCTAGCACCAAAAGACAAAACAAAACAAAACAAAAATTACCATGAAGTGGGAGACAGGGGACGGAGAGGAATTATTTACTGAGTATAAAGTTCAAAGTTGGGGATGATGAAAAAGTGTCCAGTATAGATAATGGTTACGAGTACACAACATTTTGATTATAAAGCCAGTAAATTGTGCATTTATAGATAGTTAAAATGATAGGTATTGTGTTATGTATATTTTACCACAATTAAAAAAAAAAAAAACTTAAAAATGTGAGCCTGTAATCCCAGCAGCTTGGGAGGGTAAGCCAGGAGGTTCACAGGTTCAAGGCCAGCCTCAGCAATTTAGCCAGGCCCTAAGCCAATTAGGAAGACCCTATCTCAAAACCAAAAAATAAAAAGGTCAAGGGATGTGGCTCAGTGGTTAAGTGCTTCTGAATTCAATCTCCATTACCAAAAAATATATACATAGATAGATAGATATAATATCTGAGTCATTAAGGAACTCATTTATAAGAAAATAGACAGATGGTCTCCAGAAGTGCAGGGCAGCCAGCACTACTCTTACGCCCTACTACCCACTCAGCACACAGCACACCTCCTACCTCCTCACCTTGCCTCTGGTGAGTGTCCCTGGAATGTACTAAGATGGTTTGGCAGGGCAGCCCACTGGCAACAGGCTTTCTGGAGCCTGTCTCCACAGTGTCTCCTGAAATCTGGTTCTCTCCCCTTCCTTTCTGCTTAGGCAGAGTCCTGAAGAGAAAGAGGTCTTCACACACCTGCATCTCCTTCTTGCTCTGACATTCTTGATTTCCAGCTCATTTGTGATCACAGGTATCTGCTTCCTGCTCCCTCATTTTGGTCCCTGCCCAGGGACAGGGTCCTGGGGGTAACATTTGCCATCCTGTACCTCTGTGCCTATTTCCATGTTGGTCCCCAGAAAGCAGGTTGATTTCCCCTCCTGACTGAGTGGTAGCTTGTGTCCCAAAGTGTCCACAACCAAAACCATATCTTCCTTTACATATAATGTCCCCTGGCTCCCCATTGTCTACAGGATCAGGCCACATGCCTTGACCTGGCATTTAATGCTCAGCCTCCCCTGCCTTAGTTCAGCTGGCACAATGCGTGACTTTACTGTCCCCTGAATGGACTTTCTGCTTGCCTGCCTCCTTGTCTTTACTTAATATGACTTCTGCGGCCTGTTGAACCTTCTCTTAGCCTTTCCATCCTTTTATTCAAATGATAACGTCCCTCAAGCCCCAGGTTAACATGTACTTCTTTATCAAAGCCTTCAAAGGGCAAACATCCATCTGTTTAGCAAGGCATCCTGTGTGACAGACTTGATTGGGCATTTCCCTTATTTATTTTTAACTATACCCTATGTACATTTTATCAAGAAGGAAAGCTTCTGGAAGCCTAGGGTGCAGCTTCCCTTGTGTTTCTCTAGTGGAATTGAACATGGGATTGTTGTGGAGTTGGATCAGTGAAGAGGAGGGGCATATCTAAATCTGTTTCTGGAACTCTTTCCTCTGCAACCTCCACTCTTCCCATCAAACTCCAGCATGAGGGTGGTCCCAGGCTCAGAATAGGACCTTGTCTCCCCAGCTCTTTTCTCATCTTGGGGCTTAGCTCCAGTATAAAGCCAATAAGTACTCTCTAAAGGAAGCAGTTAGTCCATGGTGAGATCCTACTTCACCCCACTACAGAGGGTATAATCAAAAAAGCAGATAATGACAAGTATTGATGAAGATTGAGAGAAATCAGAGCTGTCACATACTGCTGGTGGAAATATAAAATGGTATAGCTTGGGAGTTCCTCAACAAGTGAACTGTGGAGTTACTCTATGGCCCAGCAATGCAAAGTACTCCTAGGTATGTACCCAAGAGAATTGAAAGAGCATGTCTAGGTTGGGGGTATAGCTCTGTAGTAGAAACTTTGTGCAGCATGTGTGAGGCCCTGGGTTTAATCCTCAGCTGAATCCCTAACACTGGAAAAAAAATACTCATACCCAAATGCTCATGGCAGATTTGTTTATAATAGTCAAAGTGGAAACGAGTCAAATGTCCCTGATGAATAGATAAAGAAAATGTTGTTTATCCATATAATAAAATAGCATTAGACAGTAAAAAAGAATTAAATATGGATGCACACTACAAAATATATGAACTTTGAAAACATGATGCTAAGTGAAAGAAGCTGACACAAAATACCATACTGTGATTATGTTTATACAAAATGTCTGGAGTGGTCAAATTCATAGAGACAGAGAGCAGATTAATGGTTGTGTAGGGCTGATTCAGGGAAAGGAGCGCTGGGAGGTGATGTCATAGGATGCCAGGGTTTCTTTTGGAGTCATGAAAATGTTCTGCCTTTAGATAATGGTGATGGGTGCACAACCATATAAATGCGTTAAAACATACACAAGCACATGTTTAATTATATACTGAATTATGTGGTATATGAATTGTATCTGAACAAAGCTGTCATAAAAAGAAAGAACCAACTGGCAAGTGTATTTTTTTAAAGAGAGAGAGAGAGAGAGAATTTTAATGTTTATTTTTAAGTTGTTTTTTTTTTTTTTTTTTCCGGTGGACACAACATCTCTGTTTGTATGTGGTGCTGAGGATCGAACCCAGGCCGCACACATGCCAGGCAAGCGCGCTACCGCTTGAGCCACATCCCCAGCCCCTGGCAAGTGTATTTTGAGTACTGTTTCGATACTAGACATTGAGCAAATGTTTTAAAGGCTCCAAGATTCTCATCAAAACCCTATCAGACAGTGTGAGAAGATATATGTCTGTGTCCCCCCAAAACTCATAGGTTAAAGCCCTCCTCTCCCCATGTTATATGAGAAGATGAGACCTTTGAAAGATAATTGAGTCACCAGAGTGGGACCCTTATAAAAAGAGATACAGAATACTGTCTCTGCCATTTGAGAACATAGCAAGAAGACAACCATCTACAAGTCCCAAAAAGGGCTCTCATAGATAACTACATTGCTAGCAGCTTGATCTTGACCTTCCCAGCCTCCAAACATAGGAGAAATAAATATCTGTTGCTTAAGTCACCCAATCTATAGTATTTTGTTAAAGCAGCCTGGCCTAAATAATACAGATAGGTACTATTTTTTCACCATTTTATAACTGAGGAAACTGAGGCATAGTAAAACAGCTTGCTCAGGGTCACACAGCATGAAGTGAAACCACCAGGACCTGAACCTACAGACTCTGGCTTGAAAAACTCTCCACTTAGCTGCCTCTTGGGTAGGCATATGTGTTATAGAGTTTGGGACAATTGGTTTTTCATTAGCACTGCTTCAGAAGAAGAGTTTGAGAGGTCCTCAGGCCCCAATAGTTACATTGTTCTGAGGAATTCTGCCAAAAGTGTCTCCAAAATCAGTGGCTAGGTCTCTACCATACCTGTAGATAGGCAAGATAGGCCAACTCCCCAGGAGCATTTTAACAAAGGCCAGGTTAAGTGGGAAGAAGGTCCACTGCATTCATCCAGAGGAGCTTTACAGGGTGGGCTGCTGCTGCCCTCTGTCCTGCCTAGGCCTTGAAATTAGGACTGACACACCAAGCCAAGCCCGCAGGAGTGCTTATTGTCCTAAAGCTACAGTCAGGAAGACTGGGAAAGAGCCAGAGTGGTCATCCTGGCCTTTAGTTTTTCTGATGGTTCTGTACATGTTTCACAGGCCCAAGGCACAGGGAAGAGATTCCTGAAGCCAATATTGGGACCTGGCATTGCTTTTTGCTAGTGGGAGATGTCAGTTCTCAGTGAATGGAGGATGGCATTCAGCTTTAGAGGTTGAGAGCATGGACTCTGCAGTCAGCCAGGCTGAGTAACCTTATACAAATCACCTTGCCTTCCTGAATCTCAGCATTCTGATGTACAAAATGGGCAGAGTAATAGCACTTACATCTTAGGACCCTTGTGTAAAGGAAACACACTAACACACATGGAAACTGCACAGATGAAGCACTTCACAAATGATAACTTTAAAATTTTATTTGAACTGGTAAAATTTTGATGTAGGTGGGTAGGGAAGGAGGCATAAGTAGTAAGCTAACCATCTGAGTTGTAGATTCTTCTAGAATTACAGCAGAAAAATGTGGATATCTTTTATCCCTACATGCTCTGAAGAACTTGTTGTACTCTAGGAAAGGGGAGGTGATGTCCTGTGCCTTCCTGGTCAGCCTACAGTGCCTGGATATGTGCCCTGTTTGGGGTATCAGTAGCCCTTCTAGAGACATTAACAAGCTAGACGTGCTTCAAGAACTGGTGATGAGAATGTCAAAGGGAGCTCAGAATTGTCATACAGGGAATAAGCTTGGGAATGTTTAGGCAGGAAAACAAGATGATTTTAAGGGATAAAAGGGACAGGGTTGATGAGCAAGAATCCTAGGGGATCTCCTGGGGGATTTAATCTGTTGCATGTGGCTGAACTTGTGAAAACAAGAATAAAGGGGACAAGTTACGGGTAATGTCTTCTAGAACTTTCTGAGTGGCAGAACTATCTCAAGATGGAGGAGCTGCCTCTGCAGGGAAGGGATTCCAGCTTAGCTGGCTGGACTTTTGGGGATACTTGGGCCTGGTTCTCTAGACTTCCTTTGACGCCCCTTCCAACCTGTAGGTCCTCTGACTCACTCATGTCCCTCGCTGCCCCCCCCCCCACCTGCAGCTTAGAGCCAGGATGCTATGGAAAGCTTGGTTTCTAAAACTGCTGCAGAAAAGCCAAAGGAAGGTTTCCTTCCTTTATTACAAGCCTAAATTTCAGACACATCTTTGAGGCTGTTACACATCTTGAATGAATCTGCCCTGGCCGGGTGCAGTGGCACACACCTGTAATCCCAGCCACTTGGGAGGCTAAGGCAGGAGGATCATGAGTTCAAAGCCAGAATCAGCAAAAGCAAATCACTAAGACCCTGTCTCTAAATAAAATACAAAATAGGGCTGGGGATGTGCCCCTGAGTTCAATCCCCAGTACCAAAAATAAATAAATAAATTTCTGCCCACGTTTCCACACTCACCCTGTGCTCTGGAGCTGAGAGGCTATGGGAGAGATTCTGTTGGGAGCTTAGAATTGTCAAGAGAAGGTACATGGTATCTTTAGACACAGGATGAGTGGGTGAATGAGGAAGCAACTCCTAGGATTCTCTACAGATCCAAGCCAGGGTCTAGCTGCCGAACCACAGCCTAATCTATCCTTTCTAGGTGACACAGTTCTAAAAGTGCCTTTCTCAATGCACCTGTTATCTCTTGAAAATGAAATACTGCCATTTCAATGTCATTCATGCCCTTGCATAGTTCCTTATTCAGATCTGTGATGAAAGGTGCATGGGAGCTTTGCCAAGCACTGCACAGTAAAGCTCAACTCTCATTCAGTGTCATGTGCTCCATAGGAGGGACCAGCCACTGACCCAGCAAATAAACAACTTGACTTTCCAATCAAGTCCAGCATTTGAAGGTATGATAACTTCCTGTTTGAATGTTAGTAAGTTAACATTTGTAATTTACAAGTGATGTTCTTTTCTTGTCAAGGGTCCCATTTTTATATGGGCTATTTGGAAATGTAAATGATTATCAAAGGATTTGTGCTGATCTGGGGTTTTCACTTACCCATCTGGTTAGAGGGAAAGAAGTGTGGCAAGTGAACTGAGTCTAATTCTGCTGTGCCCCATGACAAGCCTACCCCGGTCAATATACACCTGTGGTTTGGGAATCAATGCTGGTTGTGAACACAGAACAGAATGAACGAACCCATACCATTTAGCTTGCTGGATATTCTCTATATCTCACTACCTCTTTAAGCACAAACTTGAGGAGGGTTTCAAGGGGTAAAGATGGTGAAAATGAAGACATCATTTTGGATTGTACTTGGAAAGAGTTAAATTGATGTTGACATATCTTGATCTGTGAGTGGCATGTCTTCAAAGAGATTTACTTGAATGGATTAGGTTAAGGATCTGTAACAAAAGTTATTTGCACATGAATGTTTATAGCAGCATCATTATGAGTAGCCTAGGTGGAAACAACCCAAAGTCCACCAAGGGAGGGATGGATAAACACAATGTGGTGTCTCTCTATACAGTGCAATATTATTCAGCCTCAGAAAGGAAAGGTGCACCAGCACACCCTGCAACATGGAGGGACCTTGAAGACACTATACTAAGTGACAGAAGCCAGATATACAAGTTCACAAGTTGTATGATTTGAATGTTCTGAAATTGGAGCTGAGAGTGTAGCTCAGTGGTAGGAATACTGATTGACCTTCACCTGCACATGTTTAAATTGAAACAACAGCCTTAGGAAATGAGACTTTGAGCCCAGCAAAATATAAATCAAAGCAGCATCCTTTTTTTTTAAGAGAGAGAGAGAGAGAGAGAGAGAGAGAGAGAGAGAGAGAGAGAGAGAATTTTTTAATATTTATTTTTCAGTTCTCGGCAGACACAACATCTTTGTATGTGGCGCTGAGGATCGAACCCGGGCCGCACGCATGCCAGGCGAGCACACTACCTCTTGAGCCACATCCCCAGCCCCAAAGCAGCATCCTTGTCATTAACTGAAAATGGGTCAAAGGCTGACAGGCGTGGTGGTGTACACCTGTAATCCCAGCAGCTCAGGAGGCTGAGGCAGGAGGATCACTAGTTCAAAGCCAGCCTCAGCAATGACGAGGCATTAAGCAATGCAGTGAGACCCTGTCTCTAAATAAAATACAAAAATACAGCTGGGGATGTGGCTCAGTGGTTGAGTGCCCCTGAGTTCAATCCCTGGTACCAAGAAAAAAAATGGATCAAAGGCTTACATATGAAAGCTAAAATACAAAAGTCTTGCAAGAAAACAAGGGTAAATCTTCATAACTGCAGCAAAAGTTTACTCCATATGACAACAAAAACACAAAGAAAAAAATCAACTAGATTTCATCAAAATTAAAAACATACATGCCATGTGTACTTGTGCATGTCTGCATTCCCAGCTACTTAGGAGGCTGAGACAGATGGATCACTTGAGCCCATGAATTTGACAGCAACCTGGGCAACACGTCAAGATTGTCTCAAAAAGTGTGTTTTTTTCCTTTTCTTCAAAGGAAATGTTCTGAAAGGATACTTCTTATCTATTATACCATCTTGAGAGCCCTGGATTAAAAAATTGCATGGACCTGGGTTTAGTGGCACACCCTTGTAATCTGAGCTGCTTAGAAGGCTGAGACAGATGGATCACAAGTTCAAGGCCAGCCTGGTGAATTTAGCAAGGTCTTGTCTTAAAATTAAAAAAATGAAAAGGACTGGGAATGTAGCTCTGTGGTAGGGTGCTTGCCTCATATATGTGAGGCCCACTATTCAATCCACAGTACTGCAAATAAATTGTCTGGCATGGTTCTGGCATAAGTATTGGCATATACACTGTTAGAAATATTGGGGTGCCTCAAGAAATCAGGCATATGCTCAAAAGTTATTCAGCAAGGCAAACTTTACTTCTACAGAAGGGTGTGCTACTGAACTAAGTCTGCCAAGCAAGTGGTCCATTTTATGTTTTGAATATAGCCCTTGCTGCTCTGCCATAGCAACTGATTTTTTAAATGGACATGTTTCTCTTACTCTCTCAGCTCTTCCCTAATCTCTCCCCCTCTCCAATCTTAAAGGAAGCAGAAATACCTTTCTTCCCCATCCTAGGCAGAGTTTTCTGTCCTTGAGTACACACCACCAAAGGAAGGAAGTCATCCAGACTTTGGGGATGGCACCAGAAAAGACTAGTTCCTAAATTAACAAGTGCATTACAATGCCAACAGAGAAAACATGGAATGTAGCCTTTGAATCTCCTCTTTAAAAGTCTTCTGTTCCAGCTGATGGGCAGAATCACAGCCTCTGGGACAGGAGTCCCCTATGTTTCTCCTTTGCTAGCAAAGCAATGAAACTTCTTTTTCCTTTTTCTCCAAACTGTGTCCTCATTATTGGATTGGCATTGGGGACAAGGACTGAGCTTTTGGTAACACAAACACACTGGGTGGACAGACAGTCAGCCTTTTTTAATCCCAAACGCAGCACTGCCAATTGCTCTGATAGGAGGAGCTTGGGAATATAATCTATATAATTGGCTGACTTTAAAATTGGTGAGAGCTACATACAACGAGGGAGGGAAGAATAGAAATTCAGTGGATTAGACAATAGAGAATAAAGGGAAGGGAGGAGGGATGGGAAAAGGAAAGACAGTGGAATGAATCAGACATGACTTTCCTATGCTGATATATGAATACACCACAGTGAATCTCACTATAGTGTGCAACCACAAGACTAGGGTCCTATTTAGAATAAGGTATATTCCATGTTTGTATAAACATGTCAAATGCACTCTACTGTCATGTATATTTAAAGAGAACAAACAAAAAATAATATAAAAATAAAATATTCCAGCAAGCAAGCAAACAAACAATTGGGGAGGGCAAAGGAAAGGCTATAGTTAAAAATGGTACAATTGGATCCTACATCCCAATTTTACATTTAAGACTAAATACTATATTGTGAAAATGGAACACCAGGCTGTCTATTTCTCACATAGACCAATGGAATCGAATTGATATTCAGAAATAAACCCTCACATTTATGGTTAATTGATTTTCAACAAGTTGGAAAAGTCTTCAAAAATGGTGCTCAACATGGGAAGACTGGATTAATTCTAGATAAGGAAGAGGGGTGGAAGGGAAAGGGAGGGAGAAGGGGATTAACAAGGATGGTGGAATATGATGATCATCCTTATACAAAAATACATATATGAAGATTTGAATTTGGGACCAACATACCTTATATACAGAGATATGAAAAATGGTGGTATATATGTGTATTAAGAATTGTAATGCAAAAAAGAGTACATGTATGGCATGCACTTTTTTGGCATAAGTTGGTGTGAACATACTGTATGTAAAGAGATAAGAAAAATAGTGCTGTACATGTATAATAAGGAATGTATTGAAAAAAAATAAAATGGTGCTCAAAATCTGGAGTTGGACCCCCTACCTCACACCATATGCAAATATTAACTCAAGATGGATCAGAAAGCAAAGTGTAAGGGCTAAAGCTATATAATCCTCAGAAGAAAACATAGATATTTATATTTGTGGCTTTGAATTAGGAAATGGTTTCTTAGGTAGAATACCAAAGGTGCAAGTAAATATGATGGTTAATTTTATGCTTGAACTTAAATTGGCTAAGGGATGCTTAGATATCTGTTAAAACATTATTTCTCTGTGTGCCTGTGAATGTGTTTTAGAAAGAGATTAGCATCTGAATAGGTAAACTGAGCAACAAAATTTGGCCCTCATTGAATTTGAGAGAACCCTAATATAAGGGAAAAAATAAAGGAAGGGTGATTCCCCTCTCTGTGCCTCAGCTAAAACACCCATCTTCTGCCTCAGACATGGGTGCTTCTGGTTCTTGGGCCTTTGGATCAAGGCTGAATTAGACTTATTGTCGTGATGGGCAAAAGGCGTGACTTATGAAATCGAGGGGGAGAAATAAAGAATGTCCATGCACTTCTGCCCTTTTCAATGCTTTATTTACTCAAATCACTCAATATAATTTCACTCTATAGGTTCTTTTATTAATATTTATTTTTTAGTTTTCAGTGGACACAACATCTTTATTTTATTTTTATGTGGTGCTGAGGATTGAACCCAGCGCCCCGCGCATGCCAGGTGAGCGCTCTACCGCTGAGCCACAATCCCAGCCCCAACTCTATAGGTTCTTAATTAAGAAAATGACAATCCTTAATGCTGGGCACTGTAACAGACATAATCAATACACAGCAAACAATTCTAGATTAATTCTAAGCACAGCAAACACACTTAGTCATGACAGGCTCATGACAATTCCCTCTGCATGCTAAGCTCAAGTGCTAGATCTAAAGTCTCAAGCCTTAGGCTTTAAGTCGGGTAGATGTCCACTCACTCAGACCATAGTGATCAGATCAGGAACCAAGGCAGGCTTCTCCTGGGGTGGAGCTGATGGCCCGCTGGGGAGAGGGTCGTAGGGAGAAGTTGTGACTCTCACCAGGGTCAAGATGTAGCTGTAGAGTTTGACAGCAGTGAGGACAACGCAGAGGCAAATGATGAGAAGAGTTGGGGTGTCAGTCCAGGTCCTCATCAGGCTCTCCAGCGTGAGGGCATCAGTGTTAGCTGGATGAAAGTCTGTTCATTTGCTCCATCATTTATACCAAATTTGGGGGCTTTTGACACCCCCCCTTTCAATCCCTATCAGCTGCTATCAGATTTCTCAGTGATGTCATTTGTCCTGAGGTTAAAGCATCTGGTCAGGTGGTACCCACCCTGATTTTCTTGCTTCTCCTCTTATCAGGGCAAGGACCACAGGCCAGAGAGTTCACTCTGAGTTTGTTAGGGTGGGGATAAGTGACATGTTTGTGCCTGAGGGCCATACTGGAAGGCTCCGAAGGTGTGCCGGTGAGACTGCAGGTTTCAAACTCGAGTTTTAAAATGGAGTTGCTTAGGTTAAGGCCTAAGGCCATCCTTACACTTTCCTGTTTCTCTGGCCCCACACAGATCAAGGAACTTCTCAGCCTCTGTAATCATGTGAGTCAATTCTTATCAGATAGATATGTAGGTAGGTAGGTAGAGCACAACTAAATAGGCAGTGCTGGTATAATTCTGGTTGTGGTGTGGTTGTTATTCTCAAGAAGATTATAAAAGACTCAAGTGGATTATATTGTGTCTTCAAGCCTCTTTAGTGGTATCAAGGAGAGATGAAGTTAGAACCACCCCCCCCCCCATGCCCTCAATATCTGAGCAGTAAAAATAAGAGGAATAAAAGCATGTTATAGGCAGAAGGTTTAGCTCAAGTAGGGGAGAATTTTCTACAGAAGTTTACCAGGGGCAGTGGGCTAACTTAAGAGGTAGTAAAGAGCAGCTTCTTGGGAGGCTGAGGCAGGTGGATGGAAAGTTCAAGGCCAACCTGGGCAACTTAGTGAGAACCTGTCTCAAAATAAAAAAATTAAAAGGGTTGGGGACATAGCTCGGTGGTAGAGTAACCCCAAGTTCAATCCCCAGTTCTGAGAAGGAGATTTAGTGAGCAGTCTGACACCAGTAGGCTCTTGTGGTGGGTCTGTAAGGGTAAAAGAAATTGAAGTTAAAGTGTAAAAGTTAAAGTGTAAAAGACCGGACATTGTAAAGTTTCTAAGCTGCAAGGCCTGAGTTAAAAAGGAAAGGACCAGGTATTGTTAAGTTCCTATGCTACACCCCAAAACCTGAAATTCCTGTAGCTGTTAAAACAATTCCCGGGACTGTCCAGTAGATAAATAACCTAGGACCTTGTGCGGCCTTGCACGTAGACATCGCAGGGCCTAAACCAATCAGTTTGAATGTACCTCCCGCCTTAGAACTCACCTATCACTCCCGCCCAACCTGTTCCCGCCAATGAACGTACTAATCATGTCTAAGAATTGTTGTTTGGTTTTCCCGCGGTGTATGATGATTTGTTAAAGGAGACTGTGATGTATGTAAAGTCCCCGCCCTCCCCAAAAAATGTACTTAAGCACTGCTCAACTCCTGCTTGGGGCTCTGGGCTGCTCTCCCTTCTTGAGTGAGCACGGAGCCCCAGCATGCTGGATTGGATCCTCAATAAACCCCTTTTGCTGTTGCATGAGCCGCGGTCTCTTGGTGGTCTCTTCCTCAGACGTTCGCCGGACCCTTACAGGTCTGATGCCCATCCTGATCTAGGCCAGACAATCTCTCAGCCTCCAACCTTGAGAAGTTTGGGTTTTATGGATTACACAATGAGTTGGGTGATGACTCTGTGGGGAGGCTGCCAACGTTCTCTGTGATGCTCCTGTGAACTGGAGAAAAGCCAAGTTTGCTTCCACAAGAAGGAAAATGAATGTGAGTTGTGTAAGAAGGTGAAGGAGGGACTCTTTGTCAGGCTGGCTGCTTGCAAGTGTGTGCCCAAGGGCATCTGTATACCTCTCTCAGTGTCCAAATGAAGGCAGGGTTCCCTTTAGCCTCCTGAGAACCAGAGGGAAAACTCTTCCTCTTCCCTGCCTTTTTGGACTACAGCCCCAGGAAAGATGGAAAGGCACATGAAAGGTAGTCCCCTTGGGCCCTCCTCCCAGGGGAGAGACTGGGAGTCTGTGGGGTGGTCCAAACATAGCAGGAGGCAATGCCTTTCATATCCCACCTTTGAATACTTCTCAAAAGATGGGGTTGGAACCCCTCACTTTTCCTCTCAGAAGCTGGCTCTTCAGTCCTTTGACAATTTTCCTTTTACAAGCTGACCAGTGAAACCCACATATCATATGATTCCATTCAAATAAAAGTCCACACTAGGGAAATCGATACAGACTGAAAAGAGATTAGTGGTTGTTAGGGCTGGGGGGAGGAGGCAGCAAGAGGATTATAGCTTAAAGGGTAGGAGGTTTCTTTTAGAGGTGACAAAAATATTCTAAAATTGGTGATGGCTGTGAATGTACCAAAGACTCTTAAAATGTACACCTTAAATGGATGAACTGTATAGTATGATAATTACACATTAACAAAGCAGCTTAAAAAAAAAACAAAAGAAAGCTAATCACTGGGCAATCCTTCCTTAGCTGACCTGTATCTCTTTCAATTTCCAAGAAACCCCAGAAGAAGGTGTGTGTGGCATGAAGCCTTCTGCATCTTGGGGCTGTTGTTACTGGTGCTGGGCACTGCTCTGTTGGGCTGGGTACCTTATTGTGATTACAGATGGCTGGCCAAATGCACCGCGTGTATTCAGCAATGAGAACTATCTGGAAGGCATTTAATATAGTGACTCACAGGGTCATGCTTGGAAAATTAATTCAAATTGGCTTGGCATCAAGCCAAGGAAAACTGTCTGAAGAGGCTGTAAACAGAAGGTAATGGATTGAGTTGAAGGAGGGCTAGAGGGAAGGCAGGGGGAGGCTCAGCCACACAGCTCCCAGGCAGCTGACAGGAAGGGGCTCTCATGGTCACTGGCACTCTCCGTTCTTGTTCAGGGGTGGTTCCTCTCCCCATTCCGGGGAGCTGTGGTATCTAGTCTGTTCCTCCTGGCAGTACTGATCCCAGTCACTCCCCAGAATCCCTGACATTCCAGATATTTCTGCTGGCACCATATCTCCCTCCCCATTGTGAGCTCCTGAAAGGGGGGGCAGCTGTGGACAAATGATAGCTGCATGTTGAAAGGGGAGTCGCTAGTGGGCTACCCAAGAGACTCACATTTTTAAGTTCACACCTCACCAGAAAAAATATTTTTTTGCATGTGTATGCTGTGCTGGGGATGAAACCAACCCAGGGCCTTGTACATACTAAGCAAATACTCTAACACTGAACCCCATTTCTGCTGGATAAATATAGGTTTTTATGGGTTTCCCAGACAGATGTTACAATGTCTTTTTAAAAAACAGATTTATTAGGTTATAATGTAGAGAACATAAATTGTAGGTATACATACAACTCAGATTTTTAGGAAATTTATAGAGTACTGCAACATCAGCACAATCTCTTTTTAGAACATTTCAATCACAAAAAGTACTGTTTAAATGGTACATTGCCACACATTTTTATATACCCAAGGATACAACATGTCCCCTTTCTTCCCTCCCTGGCTCTGGGAAAGGAAAACTTTTGTGACCTGGAGCCCAGCTGTCTGGAATATCAATCCAGTTCTTTGGGTGGTCATGAGACCTCAGGCAAGTCTTTTCCCCTTTCGGGGCCTTGTTTACCCTGATGAAAAGTGAGGAAGTTGGGGCTGGACTAGTGGGAGAAAACTCAGCTCTCCAGCTCAGACATTGTATCAGCATCCCTACTCTGGCAGAAGCATAGGGCAAAGGCCGCTGGCAAGGAGCTCTGGGACCTTGCAGTTCTAAAACCAAAACCTGGGCCCAGCTGGCACTTGCACCATTGGGGGGGAATACAGAAGGTTCCAGATATTTCCTGGGTGGGCAGAAAGCTTACATCTGGGACTCCTTTCGTAGGCATTAAAATGCCCCCAACTCTGACTCCTAGAAGGCCCACTTGGGAGATCTCATATTTGCCAAGCCCTCCTGCCCTCAATACCCACTCTGGCTGAGTGAATTCAAATGAACATTTCCTGAGAGGCTACTAAGGGGTCAGGAGTCAGGGGAAGACACCCTTCTGTTCATGAGGACATGAATAAGACAGTGAAGGCCTTGGAGAACCCCACATTCTCCACAGTGGAGGAAGCAAGGTGTTTCTGATAAACGTTGTCACAAATCACCCCAAATGTTCTGGCTTTAACCCAACACACATTGCTTCTCTTACAGTTCTGGAGCTCAAAAGTCCCAAATGGGTCTCAGAAGAATCTGTTCCCCTGCTTTTTCACCTTCTAGAAATTGCCTACATCCCTAGGCTTGTGGCCATATCAGTCCACCTCTGTTTCTGTCATCACATTTCCTTCTCTGACTCTGATTTTCCTGCCTCCTTCTTACAAAGAGAGACCTTTTGTGATTATCCAGGAAAAGTTTCCCATTCAAGATCCTTAACTTAATTGCATCCGCTAAGTCTCTTTTGCCTTGTAAGCTAACAAATTCAAATATTTTGGGGACTAGGACATGGACATCTTTGGGGAGACAGAGGCAGGAGGACTTTGGACAAAATTCTGAATGTCAAAAAACAATTACTGAGCTGGGCATAGTGGCACATACCTGTAATCCCAGTGACTAAGGAGGCTGAGGAAGGGGGATCACAAGTTCAAGGCCAGCCTCAGCAATTTAGTGAGGCCCTAAGGACTTATTGAGACCTTGTTTCAAAATAAAAACAAAATAGGGCTAGGGATGTGGCTCAATGGTTAAACGACCCTAGTTCAATCTCTGGCAACAAAAAGTAAAATAAAAATTACTGTCTTTGTAAGAAAAACAAAATCCAAACAGAAACAATGTTTGGCATCATCATCATTATCAACTTTGTGTGTGTGTGTGTCTCTGTGTGTGTGTGTGTGTGTGTGTGTGTGTGTGTTGCTGGCAATGGAACCCAGGTCTCTACACATGCCAGGCAAGCACTCTGCCACTCAGCTACATCCCCAGCCAACAACAATAACAACTTTCTTTTTCCTTGTTTCCTTTCTGGTCCTGGATCCAATCCTAGACCATATGTTGCGTATACTTGTCATTCAATCTGGAATGGTTTCTCAGTCTTGCCTTGTTTTTTATGACCTCATTTTTTGTGTGTGTGGTTCTGGGTATCAAACCCAGGGCTTTGTGCATGTGAGGCAAGCACTCTACCAACTGAGCTATATCCCCAGCCCTGACCTCAATATTTTTAAAAAGCACAGTCCGGCTATTTTGTAGAATGTCCCTCAAGTTGGGTTTGGTCAATGTTTCCACAGGAGCACTTTGGAAGTGATATTGTTACTGCTGTTTACAGGTGACAGGTGACAAATCCTTGCTTTCCTGAATGCTGACATGTAACACACCAAGGCAAGTGTAGAGTGGAAAGTAGAAGCTTTATTAAAGGAGAGCAGAAAAGACTTCTCCCCGGAGGAAGAAGGGGACCCTAAAGGCAAAGTTGGAATCCATGGAAGAGGAGGTCTTCCCTTTTTTACAGCTAAGGTCTTCTTTCAGCTTTCCCACACTCATTTCCTTTGTTTCCCTTCATCTTTCAGTGCTAGAATGCAGATGGGAAGGCCAAAAGGAGGGCATAGGTGGGCTGAAGGAGTAATCCGAGCAGGAAGGGCCTGGGGTGGTTTTTGGTTAGCACCTCCCTGTTTACTGGGAGCTACTTCATTAACAGTTCCTTAGGATGGGTTCTGGGCCTTAGGTGCTGAGAGCCTTAGCCAAGTAGGAATGACCGCATGGCATTTTTGGTTGAAAGGTGACCCCAGCAAGCCCTTGAGAGGATAATGATTATGTTAAGATGTGCATTCAATTGGAGATTAGACCCCTGCTGTCTGCCTAGGCCTGCTACTTTGGAGCTCTCACGGGACTCCCGGAGAGTTCCCATTGGTTGAGGAAGTGCGGTAGGAGGGAATTCCAGAGGAGGGATTCCCTGTTGGTGTAGTGTGTCCCGGGAGAACGCCAGGTGCGTGGTTGGGGGAGAATTCCCGGGGAGCGTGTGTGGAGTGTGCTGGTGGAGTTCAGAAATAAAGTTTGTTCCTGCTTCAGTGGCTCGTGATTTGTGCCCAGCCAGACTGTGGCACTTAGGGACTTTTTTTTTTTTTTTTTTTTTTAAGAGAGAGAGAGAGAGAGAATTTTCTAATATTTATTTTTTAGTTTTCGGCAGACACAACATCTTTGTTTGTATGTGGTGCTGAGGATTGAACCTGGGCCGCACACATGCCAGGCGAGTGCGCTACCGCTTGAGCCACATCCCCAGCCCCCTTAGGGACATTAACATTTCAATTTCCCCAAGTGCAGCTCTGGTTTCCTGGACGCCATTCTCAATCATGGTCTCCATTTTCTTTACTCAATATTAGACCCAGATTTACCTAAGTACACTAACTACCTATCTGTAAATCTGGCTCCAATTTGTTCTCAGTATACCATATTGCTACTGAGCATGGGCCGACTGTGCTATGCACATTCAGGGCAATACAATGGCAAAAGACAAGCCTATGCAGAAAGAAAGAGCTTTATCCACAGGTGGCCTGCTCAAAGCTGGCTCCCTGAGAGCAAGGGGTATAGCTCAAGGGTAGAATACTTGCCTCACATGTATGAGGCCCTGGGTTCCAACCGCAGAGCCTGAGTAAAGAGTCTGTCTCCTGATTGATCAAAAAGGAATGTAAATGGCACAGAACACAGAGAATTAGAGGGATGATTGTTTGCATCCAGGGGTCTTAGTGGAATAGTCTGCACCTGGGAGCCTGACCAAGGGGAACTTGTGGTCTTTGTACTACTCTGACCTGCTTGTTCTGCAGCTGTTGCCAGCATGCTGCACTTCTAATCTAGGTCTTTGAAGACCTGTTCTCATTCTTCAGGTTCTGCACACTGGTGACTGTTCGTTCTGCCAGGCTCTGAAGGTCTGTACTGACCTCCTGAAAAACTGCTTTACAGAAACAGGAAAGCTACTGTTTTCAACTTCAATATTAGGAAGTATAGGGTATTGATTTGTCCCATTACTGATTATAACATTAACTTTGATCACTTGATAAAAGTGTTGCTTGCCAGGTTTATCTACCAGGAAGGCTTTAAAAAAAGATTTATTCTAATTTGTTATATATGACAGCAGAATGCATTTTAATTCATATTACACATATAGAGCATAAGTTTTCATGACTCTGGTCATACACAGAGTCACACCATTCGTGTCTTCATACATGTATTTAGCATAATGATGTCCATCTCATTCCACCATCTTTCCTATGTCCCTGCTCCCTCCCTTCCCCTCCCTCCCCTTTGCCCTATCCAAAGTTCTTCCATTCCTCCAATGTTTTTCCCCCATCCTCATTATGAATCAGCATCCTCATATCAGAGAAAACATTTGGCATTTGTTTTTTGGGATTGGCTAATTTCACATAGCATTATATTCTCCAACTCCATCCATTTACCTGCAAATGCCATGATTTTATTCTCTTTTATTGCTGAGCAGTATTCCATTGTGTATTTATGCCACATTTTCTTTATCCATTCATCTATTGAAAGGTATCTGGGTTGGTTCCACAGCTTAGCTATTGTGAATTGTGGTGCTATAAACATTGATGTGGCTGTGTCCCTGTAGTATGCTGGGTTTTTTAATATTTATTTTTTTAGTTGTAGTTGGACACAATACCTTTATTTCACTTATTTATTTTTATGTGGTACTGAGGATCCAACTCAGGGTCTCACATGTGTGAGATGAATGCTCTACCACTGAGCTACAACCCATCCCTGTAGTATGTTGTTTTTAAGTCCTTTGGGTATAGATCGAGGAGTGGGATATCTGGATTAAATAGCAATTGCATTCCCAGTTTTCCAACTATTCTCCATACTGCTTTCCAGATTGGCTGCACCAATGTGCAGTCCTACCACCAGGAAGGCTTTTGTACTTATGAATTTATAAGTAATTAGTACATATTTGGGGGAGAGACTTTGAATGATATTCCTCATTCAACTTTTATATGCCAGTTTTAGCATCTATTGATATTCCTTTCTTGAATAAAGTATTACTATGATAGTTCCCAAATGATTTTCTAATGTTGTTCTTCCTTCCACATTTGTTTATTGGTGTTCTGTTATGGGGAGAGTTTGTTCTTTTCTCCAGTTTCTTGGTTTATATAGGCATAGGTGATGAATTCCTATTTTGTTCCATGGATATATACATATAATTCACTACTAATATTATCTACTTATTTTGGTGCCGGGGATGGAGTGCAGGATCTTACACATCCTAAAGATATGCTCAACCAGTGAACCACACTGTAAGGGTCCGGCGAAGTGTCGGAGAAAGAGACCACCAAGTGACCACTCATGCAATTGGCAGAAGGGGATTTATTGATCTAGCATGCTAGGGCTCTGTGCCCACTCAAGGAGGGAGAACAGCCCAGAGCCCCGAGCAGGGGCTGAGCACTGCTTAAGTACACTTTTGGGGGGAGGGCGGGGATTTTACATACATCACAGTCTCCTTTAACAAATCATCATACACCGCAGGAAAATCAAACAACAATTCCTAAACATGATTAGTTCATTCATTGGCAGGAACAGGTCGGACGGGGGTGATAGGTCAGTTCTAAATGGGGTACACATTCAAACTGATTGGTCCAGGCCCTGCAATGCCTACGTGCAAGATCATACAGAGCCCTGAGTTATTAGACAACCAAGCGGTCAGGGGGAATATTTACTGGGCGGTTCCAAGCATTGTCTTAACAGCTACAGGAATTTCAGGTTTTGCATGTAGCATAGAAACCTAACAATACCTAATCCTTTACATTTTAACTCAGGCCTTGCAGCTTAGAAACTTTACAATGCCCGGTCTTTTATCCTTTAACTTTTACACTAACTTCAATTTCTTTTACCCTTACATTCCCCACTCCTTTTTCTGACTACTTTTAATCTTAAAAGTAATGAATCATAATTATTGAAGGGTTTGACATTTCATGAGGTGTTTTGTGTTCCCTGGAATCATTTTCCGCATGGCCTCCATTTTAGATTTCACTCGGTATTAGACCCTGATTTATCTAACTACACTGACTACCTAACTTTAAATCTGGCTTCATTCCCCCCTCTAATTTGGGAACTCCTCACTGCTGTAAGGAAGGGGGGCGAAGAGGATCTTTCTGGCTTCTTCAGGCTGAAAAGGGTCGGTGTGGGGCAAGCAGTTTGGAGTCCCCCTTTAAAAATATCAGGTCTATCGAGTGGTCCATGATAAAAGTCCAATTGAGAAGTAATAGGCTGGAGGGCCATTTGAGTGATGGATGGTCTATAAGAGAAACAATAATTCATTAGTTTTGGAACCAAATTGATGCAGCAATAAATCTCATAGCACAGGAATATGCCAATGAGTATAATGGCCAAGACAAAGACTAACAATGTTTTCCACCAGGAAGTACCAAGAACCAGAAGCTAAGATATTGTTTCCATGACAAAGTTGCTGAGGACATGGCTTCTATCTGAGCATGTAAATGTTTAAGGATATTTGTCACCTTGCCAGAAATGTCAGGGATGTAAACACAACAATTAACATTTAGGTTTACAGATGTCCTTTCCTTTAAGATATAGTCTAATAATTTAATGCCATCTAATCTTGTAAAATCCTTTTTACTAGTATGACCTCTGTGTCTAACAGAGAAACCTTTAATTCTGTTACTTAGGGCTGGATAACCATACTAGCAAACACCAAGCCTACCTGTGTAGGTTAGGAATATCTGTGGGCCTTAAACTAAAAACTACTCTGGCAGTTCTTTTTAATAGTTATCAGGCATTCCTGTCTGAGTATCTCTTTTGTAGCCTCCAGTTTACTTACTTTTGGAAGTTACATTTAACTATTATTTAAAATGTCCAGGAACAGCTGTGCTTTGGCTTTGACTGTCTTTGCTAAGTGTTTAAGATGAAGCAAGTCAAACTGACTTTTGTTTTTATCTATTGTTAACAGTCAGCTGAGTTTCCCTGGGAGTCCTCGGGGGACTTACAGCAGCTTCTCAGTTCTGCTAGTGCCATTTGCGCTAGGATGGGTCCAGGCCTTGTTTGACCATGTGGCTTCCCTCGGAAGCATCAGGGATGTTTCCCCTTTCTGATGACCCTCCTCTTCACAGCAAATGCACCGATTGGCTTTCTGTCCTCCACTGGTCTCATTAATCTCCCTGCTCAGGAGGTTATGTGGCCTAGAGTTGCAGAGCCCTTTGGAGAAGTCCCCTATTCCCTGATTCAGACTGACTCAGAGGGCAAGAGCCAAATATTGGTTTTCTTGGCCCTTTTAATTTATCTTTAATTTTAAAAACTTAATCTTAAACATCCAGCAAATAAGTCAATAGCCTTATATTAAGAGTACTGGGCTTTAATGTCTATTTCTCTATCCTGTAGGTGATAACTCCTTATCTTATGTTGACCCAGGTTGTGTTCTTAAAGCAGTACCTCTTTAAAACATTAACAGGCAATCCTTAAACCATCTATAAGCAAACTACAAAACAAAACTAACTAGGGTAAAAACATATTTAGCTTACATAATAGCTACCTTGAATTCTGGCAGGGTTATACATCATAATTCCCTGTTTGAGATCCTAGTAATCTTGGCAAAAACCTACTTTTGGACAAAACTTTAAATGTACTGAAATCTGGCTTACTTCTTTTATAGTCTCTTTCACATGAGATGGGACATAGAGCCTTATCTCAAGTAAGGCGGGGCTCTTCATAAATCTTGAATATTATAGTTCTGAAGCTGATCTTTTGCTTTTTAGACATCATTTTATAAAGTCTATATAAATTGTTGTTCAAGTTTACATGAACATTAGCTAACATAATATAATATCACACTTAAAACATGAATTAAAGAAAAGCTGAAAGCTTTTAACCTTTTGTAGAAAAGTAGTAATGTACTTTTGTGTTTTGCAATAAAACCTTCACACAGATTAGGCTCTCATTAACTTAAAATACATTTAAATTGTATCTCAGAGTAGAAAGTAACATAGAACTGATAACAAGTCCAGTTGTAGAACACAAATGATATAAATAAATCTCCAACATGTTTTTCTTTTAAGCCTAAAATTACCATACAACTTTAGAACACCAGCTTGATACAATGTTCTTTTGAAGCTTCTACCTTACAGACTTGTATACCTGGAAGATATGAACACATTAACAGCACCATAATTAACCTTGCAAAAAGCTGTGTGCTTATATAGAACTAAGGGGGAGATGGTAGGGCTTAGATAAATGGCAGGCAACCCATTTATTGGTAAGTTCTTCCAGATAGGCGCCATGTTGGCGTTACCAGCACCTGAAGAAAATCAGAGCGAATAAAAACAGAATGAAGATAAATATTAAAGCAAAGGTCAATTTTTGGCAGAAGTTCCATGCTGGGGGACCGACAGAAAAGAGGCCAAGGGCCATGAGGAAGCTTAGAAGGACATAAAGACTCATGAATCCAGGATGGCAGATTAAGAGGTTCTCCAAACTTGTTGTCTCCCGCTGTCTGATGTCCATTGCATTCCATCATGCCTGGTAGTGAGCTTCAGCACTGAGTGAACTGTTCTCTTGAAGATGTTGGGGGTTCATCGGTCATCAGAGGCCGGTAGTGCCTAAGCAGAAGCTGGTTGAAAGTTTAATTAGATACTTTCTGCAATTGGGTTTGGAAGAACTTCATTATGCAGAGTAAGAGAGCACAAGAAAAGTATTGAAAAATAATACCATAGTTTAACCATATAACCAACTTACACAAACCTTTTTTTATCCCTTACTTAAACCCTCTTAATTACTTAATCACATAGACTCTCTTATCCCGAAACACATTTTCCCTCTATTAAATCCATATCTAGAACCTTCTAGTTTCTCTTTTCTATCTGTTAACCTCCTTCTGTTCACATTTTGAAACAATATCTGTAAATTTCTGAATTTAGGCAGATTATTTCATAGACATCAACATTTTATCTGTTTACCCAATTTAAATTGAACCATTTGAATCACGTGAATCAAAGATATTTGGATCCATTTTTAAATTTTTTTATGAGCGCTCCTCATCTGTCAATTGTCATATCACTGCAGGATATATGGACATACACACATACAGACATACTGACATATAACACATAACACAAGTGTAACACCCTTGTAGCTTTTTCAGGTGAAATCTCCATTGCAATGTTTAAAAACTCCACAGTTGATCAGAAAAACATTAACCTAGGTCTGTAGGACCAAAATCATGAGCTCAAAAAAAATACAGAATCTAAGAAAAAGCAAGAGTCCTAAAAAGATGACTGGCCAGTAATTAGTAAATACCATATAATTTACTTTTTGGTTGGGGTCTAGTTTGAGTTCAGGTAAAAAGACACTTTTATTCTTTTTTTTTCCTTGGATCTCAGATCTGTCCTCTATTGAGCCCCAGGCTTCTTCTATTTGCATATCAACTTAAATCCTGGTTGAGGTCTGGAAGGAATTGGGAAAACTGGAATTCTGAGCAGAAACCTCATGCCTAAGGCATTTTAGCTATAAGTCATAATTTCCAGGTTTAAGATGCAATTCTCAAAATGTTATATCTTTATATCTCTTTACATTAGAAAAACTTGCTCACACAAAACTGAAAATAGGATCTTAATAATAAAAAAAAGCTACCACAGAAGAAATTTCTTTAGGATCATTAAGTCACTTTCTCTGTTCTGAAGTTCCTAAAGTAGTATTAAGTTACATTAAATTACCTGAAAATTTTAAAAAGAACAACACACTACCATGTGTATCCGAAATTAAGCTTTAATTCCCAAGACTGTCGCTAATTAATGTCATTTCAATAAGCCAGACCAACGTTTTAATTTAGCACCCTTTTTTTCCCCCTGAATCTTACACACTGAGGGGAACAGATATCATATCATAATTTATTATCCTTGCCCAAGTTAATGCACTGGAATACCTAGTGAAATTTTCTCAGGCTACCCAGTTCAAAATTGAAACTTTCTAATTTATTTTTTTATCCTAAGTATTTAAGTTTTCTAGCATGAACTATTCTGAAATCAGGCTAAACAATTGCTTAAACCTAACTTTTAACTGCAAGATAGTGCAATGCTTTAGAAACCCATTCAGATAACAAATTGTTACAATAAAAAAATCATCTTTTAGATACACATTCAGCCAAGATCCTTCCCAAGAAACAATCTATAATATCAACACATTACTGCATTCATTGTCCCTTTGGTTAAGTAAACAGAGGTGGAGTAATCCTTAAAGTGCAGGTAAGGGATGAGGGAGTTCCCCAGAGCAAAATGGCTCTGGCAGCTGCTGGGAGTCTCTCAGCCCCACCTTTTACTTCCAAGATTAGTTCTTCTGGTTTGGTTTGACCCCAGGCACCAGGCATTTTTCACATCTCCTAACTTTTCAGTAGTCAGCTTCCCAAAAAAGTTCATCCTCTGCTTGCAATTGTTTCGAGTTTGAGAAAAGTTTAAGTGAGATATCAAAGTTTTTAGATCCCAGGCATTTCCCTCTGCAGTGGGCGTGCTCAAGCCAACTATGGGAAGAAAAGAAAACACTGCTTCCCTAATCTCGCTTAACAAAGGGGGGTAAAGTTTATCAAAGTTCTTTAAAACACAGCTAAGAGAGGTGTAAAAGGTGAGAACAGAAAAGCTGGTGGTTCTATTGACTTTTGGTCCCTCACAGGAGAAGCATTAGGTTAAAATTTAGCTAAAGTTACTTCCACACATCTAAGGCAGTTTGGAATTTGGGACTCTGCATCGGTCCAAAATAAAACAATGCCATCACACTTAACAGAGACACAGACAAAAAGACACACAAAGATCATCATGCAGCTCCCGTTTGTTCACAACCCCAAGATCTACAATCTTGTGACTCAGAGAATGAAGGGAAAAGGGGGAGGAGCAGAAGGTTTGAGTGATAGGATCATGGGGGAAGGGGTCGGATTGGAAGCAGGGACCAGGAAAGGCTTCAGGGACAGAGGCGTGGAATGGCTTTGTCCCATACTGGGAGTTACTCAGGCAGAGACAGGGACAATACAAACGTGACACAGAGACAAGGACAAACAGTAAACGGTTAACACAAGTTTAAAGGCAAAGATTAAAGACAGACTGTTAATCCAATCTGAGAGAAAGAATTGCCGGTGAAACCAAACGGGTTGGCAGCAGAGTACAAACGAGGGCACTTTTGTCCCTCTACCAACTGGGGGCACTTTCGCCCCTCCCTGAATCCTCCAAGGCATCCCTTAAGAGGAGTGGCCTGTGGCTTTAGGACACGTCTGTCCACCACTGCCAGGGAGAACTTACGCTCTCCGCTGGCAGCCACGCTGCCAACCCAACCAACCAATCCAAGCCAAAAACCAAACCTGAACCAAAAAGCTCTGAGAACTTACGCTCTCCACTGAGCCAAAGACCAAACCTGAACCAAGAAGCTCTGAGCGATCGCAAAGGAAAAAGCAAGGAGGAGGAGAAGGAGGAGAAGAAGAGGAGGAAGAAGAAGAGGTGCCTTACTTACCCCCTAAAGGAGTCCGTTGGGGTCTCCTTGTCTGACGATGCGCAATTCCCAGCCAACGCACTAAATGTAAGGGTCCGGCAAAGCGTCGGAGAAAGAGACCACCAAGTGACCACTCATGCAATTGGCAGAAGGGGATTTATTGATCTAGCATGCTAGGGCTCCGTGCCCACTCAAGAAGGGAGAACAGCCCAGAGCCCCGAGCAGGGACTGAGCAGTGCTTAAGTACACTTTTTGGGGGAGGGCGGGGATTTTACATACATCACAGTCTCCTTTAACAAATCATCATACACCGCGGGAAAATCAAACAACAATTCCTAAACATGATTAGTTCATTCATTGGCCACCAAGTGACCACTCATGCAATTGTCAGAAGGGGATTTATTGAGGATCCGATTCAGCGTGCTGAGGCTCCAGGCTCACCCAGGAGGGGAAAGCAGCCCAGAGCCCCGAGCAGGGGCTGAGCACTGCTTAAGTACACTTTTTTTGGGAGGGCGGGACTTTACATACATCACAGTCTCCTTTAACAAATCATCATACACCACGGGGAAATCAAGCAACAATTCCTAAACATGATTAGTTCATTCATTGGCGGGAACAGGTCAGGCGGGAGTGATAGGTCAGTTCTAAACGGGGTACACATTCAAACTGATTGGTTTAGGCCCTGCGATGCCTACGTGCGACCACACAGAGCCCTTCAGTTATTAAACAACCAAGCAGTCAGGGGAAATATTTACTGGGCGGTTCCAAGCATTGTCTTAACAGCTACAGAAATTTCAGGTTTTGCAGGTAGCATAGAAACCTAACAATACCTAATCCTTTACATTTTAACTCAGACCTTGCAGCTTAGAAACTTTACAATACCCAGTCTTTTACCCTTTAACTTTTACGCTTTAACTTCAATTTCTTTTACCCTTACAAAGGGATGTGACCTTTGTCCTTGGAAAGACCCACAGAGCACTCTTAGGCACATTTCCACCCTGCTAAGTGGTTTATCTACAAATAACAGGAGAGATCTGCTGCCCCAGGTGTCCCTGACTCAGTCAGGCTAGGTGGGGACCTATAGCAACCCCCTAGCAGCCACCAATCAGCATGAGACAGGGAAATACCTGGGATGCCAGATTACCCTCCCAGTAGTTTATGGTGGTTGATAACAAGTTGGAAAACCATGTAGTTCAGCACGTTCACCCCTCTTGGCTTAAACCAATCAGTTCAAATGAATACCCCTTTTGTACTGACCAATCACCCCTACCCAACTTGTTCCCACCAGTGAATGTGCTAATCATGTTTTAGAGTTGTTATTTGATTTTCCTGCGGTGTGTGATGATTTGCTAAGGGATGCTATGATGTATGTGAAGTCCCTGCCTTCTCCAAAGAATGTATAAAACTGCTGCAAACCCTGGGCTCGGGGCCTCTCAGCGTCACCAGTTGCTGTGTGCGTGCGGAGGGCCGAGCTAGCTCGCAATAAACACCTCTTTGCTGCTTACATCGATCTTGGTCTCTGGTGGTCTTTTGGGGGTCCCGAATTTGAGCATAACAGAGGCAGCTCCCCCAGGTGCAGAGAATGGAAGTCCCAAGGCCCAAACCCAAAGATTGGGCTGTCAGAGTGGTGGTAGTGTGGGGTAAGACAAGAAGAGCCAGGGCAGGAGACCAGAGAGGGGAGGAGAGAAAGGCAAGACTACCTAGGCAGTGGTTTCTGGCCCTGACTGTGTCACCTCCCTTTTGAAGTTCTGGCCTGAGACCTTTATGAAGAAGTCCATCCATGTTGTCTTGAATCTCTAGAGCAACACTCGTCTTTAAACTGCAATGAATATTCAAGTCACCTGGCAGACCCTCCAGCATGAAGACTCCCAGCTTCTCCCACTTGAAGGAAGCCTGAGCCAATTCATCCACATGGTCCCCATTCAGCCCTGTGGATTCTGAAAACAATCTTATCCAGGCAGGTGACTTTGGTTTTCATGTGGCTTCAAGGATTCAGACATTTCCGAAGGATAATTTTTAAGTACAGTCTGAAACCTTCCTTTCCCCCATTAACACTTTCAATAAGATTACGTCCCTTGGGCATTACTTAGTTCAATGGTGAGCATCCCAGTTTTCCTAAAGGGGGGCTGAAAGGAAAGTGACCACAACACTTGGAGCAACCAAAAGATCTTTATTGCAGCAGTGCAACAAAGAGAAAGGAAAGAAGGAAAGAGAGAGAGAGAAAAAAGAGAAGAGATGAACAGGGAGAGAGCAAGAGCAAGAGAGAGACAGAGAGCGCGCGTAAGAAAGATAAAGAGCAAGAGAGAAAGAGAGCAAGAGAGAAAGAGCAAGAGAGAGAGGGAGAGAGAGGGGTCCTGGCAGGAGGGAGTTTTTATAGCCCAAATCTAATGGGGCCTCTAGGTCTGCAAGCTGCCTTGTTGGCCCAAGGGGGGTTGAGTGCTCAGCCTTAAGCAGGGTTGAATGTTCAGACTTGAGGCAAACAGGTGATAAAGGACCAGATAGAGGGGGGTTTGAGTGCGTGGGCTATCTTGCAGCCAACATCTGTTCAGCCTGCCCTGCAGACAACACAGTTCAGCCTGCTCTGCACCCAACAGGGGCACCCTAAAATGCTTTGGAAGCAATTATTGATGATGGAGCTCTTTTCTTTTTTTTCCTAATGCATGGGATTGAACCTAGGACCTCATGCATGCTAGGCAAAAAGGGTCCTGTCTTAACTCCTGCCTAGGCAGGATAAGATACAGCCGTCCTGGCCTGAGGATATAGCTCCTTTGGTTGAGTGTTTGCTTTCCTTGCACAAGGCCCTGGGTTCAACTCCCAGCAGTACCAAAAAAAAAAAAAAAAAAAAAAAAAAAAAAAAAAAAAAAGCAAGATATGGTTATCCCAGAAATAATGCAATAGTGTACATCAACAACTGAGAGTGGTCATATCACCCACTAGCACAGGTGATAGTACTCTTTGGTGTCTTTTTTTCTTTCTTTCTTTCTTTTTATGTGGTGCTGAGGATCAAACCTAGCACCTCACATGTGGCAGGTGGGCGCTATACCACTGAGCCACAACTCCAGCCTGTCTTTGGTGCCAATGTAATAGTGGTCCACCTCATGCTTTGAATATAGCCGTAGCAGTTCTGCCACTGAGGTTTATTTTAGAATGGACTTGTTTTCTTTTCCCCTTCCCCACTCCCCCTCCCTAACCTCAGGGGAAACAGGACTACCTTTTTTTTGTCCTAGCCTATAGAATTCTGTCTTTAAGCACACACC
The DNA here is from genome assembly GCF_047511675.1 of Marmota flaviventris. NCBI lineage: Eukaryota > Metazoa > Chordata > Mammalia > Rodentia > Sciuridae > Marmota > Marmota flaviventris. The sequence continues at coordinate 131,013,734 of NC_092518.1, forward strand.
CACCACAGGAATCACACAATTCAGACTTCAGGGAATGCGCAGAATATCTAAAGAATCTCTATCTACCAAATTAACATGTGAATCACAACCCCCCACAGGGAATGTCTGGAATGGATCACTTCTTTAAAAACCCTTTGTTTTCCTGGATGGGCAAAATGGAAGCCTCTGGGACAGGAGTCCTCTGGGTTTGTTAACAAAGCAATAAAACTTTTTTTCCTTTTTATCAAAACCTGTCCTTTGCCCTCCTTATTGAGGACATCAGAGACAAAGACCAAGCTATCAGGTACAAAGGCCAAGCTATCTGTAACACCTTGGGTTACACTTCTTACCCCATTCTTTCCTGTCTAGAGCCCAGAGCCCAGGGCCCAGCCCCTAATTCCTCTGTCCCCATCCTCCTGGAAAGGCCCTGAACTCTCTTAGAGGTCACCTTGCCTACCTCATGATATTAGTGGCTGGCCACAAGAGCTGCCTGCAGTGTGGCCTTATCCTTCAACTGCTCATCACAAGCACAAAGTGCTTGGACATCTGCATAGGCCAGTGTCTTAAGCAACCTTGGGTTCTGTTGGATTAATCCAGCTTCTCCATGGTGTGTGCTTTATACAGTGTTAGCAGCCAGGGATTATTTGTTGCTAACTTTGAAAGCTGTATCATAACCCTCTGAGCTGACTTTGGACAGTGGATTCATTGATCTGCCAGCGTGGAGCTTAGGGGGCTCCAAGGCTCGGAGGAGAATATCAGGAGCTGGCCCAGCAGACAGGGCCAACGCTCACTGTGCAGCGGGCCCTGCAGCCAGGAGTAATTATCATCAATTCAATTCAGCCCACATTGCCTGGCAGGCCCCCAGTGAGACGCCCTGGGCAGGTGCCGAGGGGATACAAGGTGAAGCGGCAGCCATGGCCCCCGACCTCTTTGGCTCTGGTCTTCTTGGGGCCAGGTGAGGGGCCAAATGGGCACGCAACCCAGAGGCATAAAGCCCATGGGCCCACAGTTTTTGCAGAGGCACACTTTGCATATGGCGGGGGGGGGGGGGGGGGGGCAGATTCCCATGCAGCAGAGGCTAGGCAGCCACCGCTGTGCTTCCTTCTCCCCCAACACTGATAGATCTCACACTCACACGCATTTCCTCCTGTTCCCCACCTCATGCACCCGCCAACTGCACACTTTCCCATGCCTTCCCTCCTGCACACATGCTTCCCCAGGCATGCACACACACAATCACACACACACTTGCACACATACTCTTATAAAACCTCACACATATTTACACACTGTACACACACAAGCCCTCACTCACACAACCTCACACTCAATGGTCACACATACTGTCATTCACACGTGCACAAACCCACATACACCCGTACACAAGGTGTGCTCTCACACAGGCACTATCAGGTCACATACACCCAGATACCCTCCCGCTCTCTCATCCCAGTTATCATTCTCTCCACAGTCACTTGGGGCATTTGCGAATCCAGCAGGTCCAGAGGTCTGGGTGAGAAATACAGTTTTCCCAAAATCATGAAGAAGGAAGTTTGGTTTAAGGTTGAAAGGGGAATGGGAGGAAGTTATTTTTTTTTAATATCTCAAGCAGCAGGAGAATGCTTTCATTCATTCAGTCAGTCAGGCAATCAGGCACTCAAATATTGACTGAGTACGCACTAAGCACTCTGTGTTAAGATGCATACAACCACTGGGTGCTTTGGCATATTCCTGTAAGCCCAACAGCTCCAGAGGCTAAAGCAGGAGGATTACAAGTTGGAGGCCAGCCTCAGCAACTTAGTGATGCCCTACGCAAGTTAGTGAGACCCTGTCTCAAAAAAAAAAAAAAATAATAATAATAATAAAATAAAAAGGACTGGGGATGTGGCTCAGTGGTTAAGGACCCCTGAGATCAACCCCCCCCCCCCGTACCAAAAAAAAAAAAAAAAAGAAGGCATACCACCTTGAACAAAAAGACATAATCTCTGCACTGGCTGTGGGCTGTGGGCAAGACATGCTGTCCAGAACAACAATGTGGTACAGATGCACTTGGTGCCCACATGAAGAAGGATGGTACTCAGTGGCCAAGGGTGACCCTGGGTAGCAGTAGTTCCTGCCTGCTCTCTGGAGGGGAAGGGAGCCACAAATAAACAAGAAACCCTGGTTTCCAATCTCCAGGAGACCACCAAGTTTTTGATTAGGACCTATAATTTATGTCACATTGCCTCCAAAAATATCTCAAAACAGCTTCTAATAAAGTGATGTACACTGATGAGGGGGAAAGCAAATGCTGCTGTGTAAATGTGCACACTGTTAGGCTGTCATAACAGCACACCTCAGATGTAGGGGCTTAAACCACCTCAGTTCCAGAGGCAGGGATGTATAAAACCAAGCTGCTGGCCAATTCAGTTCCTGCTGAGGGTTCTCTTCCTCACTTGCAGATGGCCACCTTCTCGCTGTGTCCTCATGTGGTGGAGAAAGATATCTGTGTGAGTCTTCCTCTTACTAGGGCACTGACCTATCCAGTTATGAACAGATCTACACTTTCGACCTCAAATCTCTTTTATCTCCTCCTCACTGGCACTATCTTCAAATACAGTTACCTTGGGGCTTTAATATATGAATTTGAGCAGAGGTCAGATTCCACTCTGAGCTTCCTGGTGAGCAATGCTGAACTGGGTTGCTGATGAGAGATGACTTCAGGGACCTGAACTCCCACTGTTAGGATTGGTTCTTTGACTTCAGACTTAATCACCCATTCACAGGCAAGTGTCCCTGGGAAGGGTAATCTATCCATGAAACCTCTGCATCTTTTATGCTCAAGCATGATTTGAACCCCAGGTGGAGGTAGTGGGCAGAACCAGGAGCTGTGTTACAGGAAATCCCGAACCCAACCTGGGGAAGAGTCTGCTGCAGGTTTCTTAGGTGTTAAAAGCATGTGGAGGGTTGAGGGTATAGATCAATGGTAGAGCCCTTGCTTAGCCTATCATGTGTGAGACTCTGGGTCCCATCCCCTCTACTGCACAAACAAATAAAAACAAAGCAGATGGTGTCCTCTCAGAATCTCTCTGGTCCCAGGATAACACTTTGGTATGGTGGGAGAGGTGACTTATCCCTCTGGTGTGGAATTGATCAGCTTAACATACTGGGTACTCCTCAGGGACAGAGTCTGGGCCTTGTTCTTATAGCTGCTGTAGCAAACTAATACAAAAATACAAATATTGATTTCCTCCCAGTTCTGGGAGAAAGTCCAAAATCAACGTGTTAGATGACCACAGTCTCTTCTGGAGGCTGCAGGCTGGACTCCTTCATCAACTCTTGAGCTTCTGGTGGCTTCTGGTATTCCCTGGTTTGTGACTGCATCACTCCAGTTTCTCCCTCTGTCTTCACATGGCCTCCTCTTCTGTGTGTCACAGAAATCTCCCTCTTCTAGGGATACATGGGATTCATTTGCTGCCTACCTGGATAATCCAGGGCAATCTCCCCATCTCAAGGTCCTTAACCACAACTGCAAAATCCCTTTTGCTACATAAAGTAGCATTCATAAATTCCAGGCTTTAGGACCTAGTTATCTTCAGGAGCTATTATTCATTAATTTAGTAGCTAGTCTGGGGACTGGCTCAAAGAGGTATTCAAAAAGATGTTTGTAGGCTGCCTGAAATAATTATAATTTGAACTCAAAGCTTTAAAAACTCTGTAGCTTCCAGGTGAATTCTGGGCCCTCGAGCAAAGGTATGTTTTGGAGTTAATTGTTTACTTTTCCCTTAAGAAAGAAGTTATAATCAGTTGTGGATGGCAAGGGTACAGATAGAAGAGTTCAAGACCAAGAGTAAGCACTGTTGCAGCTATTATTACAGACATGAGAATAAGAGAGGGAGAAAAGGGCAACACTCGATGCAGAGGACCACAACTCTAGTTGTGGAGTTTAGGTATGTGGAAGGCCTGCAGAAGTGTCTCAAAGCCTGTGGGCTCCTCTAGGAGGTAGGAGTACTTCAAAAGTCTCCTGCCACCCTGGTTACTGAAGCTGGAGTTGGAGTTGCCTGAGTACCTTCTGGAGCCCTGATCTCACCTTCCCTCTACTTTGCCCTAATGTGTCTGCAGAATCTCAGAAAGCCATGCCAATCCCTCATGGTTTAGAGATAGGGAAGGTTTGGCTAAGGAGCCCAGGCATCTAACTCCTAGGCCAAGACTCCTTTCTCAGACGCTGAGCATACCAGTAAAAGAGTGGGTTCTGGAGAAGAAATACCACAGACAGAAGTTGTCAGATAGTTTTGTAAAATGATATGGAGATGGGCTCTTGGCATCTCATGGAATTCCTTTTTTCATTGTTCTTACTCACCTTGCCCTCCAGCAGAGGACCAGAATGCACTGAGCAGTCTAAGCCAGCCTCCTGTCTGCTCCTGGGTTAAATTCTGGCCTCTGCCCATCCCCTATGGCTGTTTGCTCTCAGGGATCCTTACCCACCAGCCTGTTTCTCAGGCTTTTCTCCAATACCTGCTCCCTTCTTGCAAACCAAGGTAGAAGAAATATGCAGGAATGTTAGTGTCCAGTTGAGTTGTATGAACTTTGCAAAGACCAGTCAGGTTTCACTCGCTTTCCTATTCCCATTGGGGACAGAACAGTGTGCTAGTGTGGCAGTATATGCAATGCCAGAAGCCTTGAGCAGAGAGGCATTTAAGTCATTAAGGAGTACGCAGGTAGCATACTGTCTCAGGCTCCCATTACACCAGTTCCCTGTGGTTTTTCCCATGAAGTGAGCATGGTGTCTGGAATGGCTTAGTTTTCCAGGTTCCCAGGGTGATTCATCAATTTCCTTTGGGTCTTGTAGGTTTTCTTTGTATGCAATTGCTAGTAGTAAGTAGTGTGTATTGGGGGAAAGCACCAACTCCAGGGGTTGGGGACTGCTAGGACCCTGGAGATCATCTGGAGTAGCCAAGAATGAGAGATGGGAAATAATGAGGGCAAGCAGGCTGGAAAGGTGCGGAGGAGTGGGAAAGGGGGAGGAGGAACAGAAGTGGGAAGGATGCTGGTAGGAGAGGGGCAAGGAGAAGAAAAATGAGGAGGAAGGGTCCAGGGAAGAGAGGGGACCCTTCCACTATTTGATGTAAGAGACTCAGAAGGAAAAAAAGTCCTCTGCTGGAGGGTTGGTGCTAAGGGTTCTAGACTACACTCAATTACTGGCCAGCTCTGGGACTTTGGGCAAGTCACTTCCCCCAATGGAGCCTCGCTTGCCTCATCTGACACATGAAGGAGAGGACTTGACTCATTTGGGGTGTACAATTTCTGAGTCTATGTCCAGTTCTTTTGGTATACACCAGGCATGGATTGCTGGGTCTTAAGTAATTGTGTTTAACTTTTGGAGGATCCAAACTTTTCCACAGCAGCTGGACCATTTGATATTCCTGTGACAGCATAGGAGGCTCCAGTATCTCCTTATCTTGTCTGTCATTTATAAGGGATAGGGTAAGGAGGATGAATCTGAAGGTGACAAGGAGTCATAGTCAGGGAGTGTGGAGGAAAACCTGGCACCAGGAGGTGGCAAGTGGTCAAGTGGCAGCAGAACCTAACAGGATGACTGACAGTGCCCTCTGCTGGGGAGAGCTGTCAGAGGACTGTTTCTGGGGCAGGGGCCAAGGCAAGGGTCAGTCCAGGCACTTGAGCCATGTTGGGAGATGAAGAAGTGGGACGGATCAGTGTGGTGCAGGTGGGGGGCACATGAGATATAAAGGAGAGCTCTTGTGAGAGCTGGGAGACTTTCATGATGTAATTTGAGTCACTCCTCAAGCTGGCAGGGGAACAACAATGCCTTCCATGATTGCTAGGGGTCTCATGGCGGGTGGGGCACAAGCTGAAGAGCCAAGATCCTCTGGTCTGACAACTTGTTGCATGAGATACTGTCCAGAGCCAGTTGAGGGAAATCTGTGGAAGTAGTACTGGGGAAACCAGGGAAGGCAGGATTTGGGGAAAGTCAGGAAAGCTGGGAAACTTCTGGAATCATGCCAACTGTTGAAATGAGGACTTTGTGTCTGGCTTCATAGGAAACTATGGGTTCCCTGTGGGCAGGCATCCTGAAAGCCCCCATGCCCAGCTTAGAGCCTGGCTGATAGCAGGGACTCAATCAAAGCATCTGGATGAATGAATGAATGAATGAATGACAAGAGGTATTGTACAGGCTCCCAGGACTCCATTTGCATGAGTCCTTATGAACTCAGGGGCAGGTGGTGTGGCAGCTGCTGGGGTACTGCCAGGCCAAGTGGCTTAAGGTCATGCTGGGCCACATCATCCAGCCCCTTCTCCTTGGCCTGCTTCCCACTATTTGATGCAAGAGACTCAGAAGGATCCAAAGCAAGAGTAAAGTCCCAAAGAAGCCCTCCAGCCATGGCCAAATGCCAAGACCTGAGCCCAGCTGGCAATGCACTTGCCTGACTCCATTCTGTGGCCCCACAGCCAGTGGGCTGGGTACAGCTGGGTGTCCAGTGTGCTCAGCAAGTGGTGCAAGGTTACCTTGGCATGATACAGGCATCCCAGGATGCTGGAGTCTCCGAATATCCTGTCAATCTCCCCAGCTTGCCAGATGCTTTGCTGTTAACCAGGAAGTCTGGACATCAAAACTGAGAGTAAGAATGGAAGGTAGGGGTGGTTAGAGAGAGAAGGGAGATGGGCGTCAGGATATCAGGACTATTTCACTTTTTTTTTTCCCCAGAAAGCATATCACTCTTTGTAAACCCTTTTCCATCTACTATCCCTCTCACAGAGGTGCCTAAGCTGAGTACTTAATGTGTCTGTGTCACCAGGGGCTGGCTCTCCCACTGCACCCAGCCTTGCTGCCTCCTTTCAAACACTCTGGGAAAGTTAGGCCATTCCCTCTCTGAGGCTACTCAATTTCCCTCCCCTCTGTTTGCCTCCCCTCTCTTCCCTGGACCCTTCCTCCTCATTTTTCCTCTCCTTGCCCCTCTCCTGCCAGCATCCTTCCCACTTTTATTCCCCCTCCCCCTCTTCCCTGGACCCTTCCTCCTCATTTTTCCTCTCCTTGCCCCTCTCCTGCCAGCATCCTTCCCACTTTTATTCCCCCTCCCCCTCTATGTGCTCCCTTTACTAGTCCCAGGCTCCCTCTATCCTTCCTTCTAGGGCAAACTTTCCTCCTGCTTTCTTCTTTGCTCCCCACCCAACCCACCCCCCTAGGTGAACTGGGCAGCTGCACAAGGCTTGCTCCCCCATTCTCTGCTGCCTGTTTAGAGAATATGCTCTCTCCCCTGCCAAATGGAGGAGGAGGCCATGAGATCCTGAGGTGGGGCCTGCCTGCATGAGAAGGGACCTCCTGTCCTGGTCTCAGGAAGCCTAGAGTCAGCTGGGATGGACTCTTCCAATGGTATCCCATCCCCGTCCATACCTCCCAGTCTACCACCCCTTGCTTCCTTCTGGCACACACATAGTGGTCTCTTGCACAATATAGTCTCTCTCTCTCTCTCTCTCTCTCTCTCTCTCTCTCTCATACACACACACACACACAAACACACACACACATATACCCCACTAGTCTACTCCTCTGTTGACAGCCTCAAATTGGCTAGATTTGATTATAGCACAATTAAGGATTTCCTTTCAGGAAGAACAGCATAGATAGAGTTAAGAGATAGATGACAGATGGGGAGGAGATATTTGCTGCTTAAAACTGACAAGAGATTAATGGGGAAAATATACAAGAAAATTCTGCAAACCAACAAGAAAAAGACCCAAGGGGAAGATGAGCAAAGCATATGAATAGGCAGTTACCAGAAGGAGAACCCAAAAGGCTAGCAAGTAAGTGTGTGAGGAGGGACTCAGGCTCCAGATTCTCTAGGAAGCAGAGAAATGAATGAAAACGATGAGATACGATGCACACATGTCAGATTGGCAAAACTCAGCTGTGTGATGCCAAGCTGCCTAGGATAAGGAGAAAGAGGACCCATTGTGTGGGACTGATGGCAGTCCAGCTAGCTGGATGCAGCTGCTTTGGAAAGCCACTTGGCAGCATTTAGCTAGATCAAAGGTCTGTGCCCACACTTCCCAGGCAAGCCCACTCCTGAATATACCCCCCTGTCTCCTGCAGGCCCTCAGAGGGACTATGAGTTTCCTGTGGCTGCTGTAACAAATCATCACCAATTGGGTAGCTTCAAATAACAGAGACATAACCTCTCACAGTTCTGGAGACCAGAAGTCCAAAATCAATATCACTGACTGAAACCAAGGTGCCAGCAAGGCCATGCTCTCTCAGGATGCTCCAGGGGAGAATCCATTGCTTGTTTCTTCCAGCTCCTGCTGGCTGCCAGCCTTCCTTGGGTTGTGGTTGTGTTACTATTGTTCAAACCCGTCTCTGCTCCATTTTCACTTTGCCTTCTCTCTCTCTCTCTCCTCCCCCTCCTCTCTCTGAAATCTACCTCTACTTCCCTTTTATAAGAATGCAAACATACTGGGTTGAATAGTGTCCCCTAAAATTCATGTTTGCATAGAACCTTAGAAAGTAATCTTTTTGGAAATAGGGTCTTTGTAGGTGTAATTAGTTAAGATGAGGTCACACTGGATAAGCAGGAGCCCTTAATTCAATGACCAGTGCTCTTATAAGAGGGGAAAAAGGACACACAGAGATACAGAGAAAGCCTTCAGATGTGAAGATGGAAGCAGAGTTTGGAGTGATTCTGCCTCAAGCCAAGGAATTCATGGGGCCATTAGAATCTGGAAGTGACAAGGAAGGATCTACTCTAGAGGCTCTGGAAAGAGTGAGGCCCTGCTGACACCTTGACTTCAGATTTCTGGCTTCCAGAACTGTCGGGATAGATTTCTGAGTTTTTTTTTTTTTCTGAGGTTTTTAAGCCACCAAATTTGTGGGACTTAGTTATGGCAGCCACAGACAACTAATAACACATGTGAGCTCATTTTGAGCCCAACTTGATAATCCAGGATAATCTTCCAATCTCAAAATCCTTAACATAATCACATTTGCAAAGCTCCTTTTTCCATATAAGATAACATTGACAGTTCTAGGGCCTATTACCTGATAGCTTTGAAGGCCATTATTCAGCTTGTTCCAGGGACCTGCACCAGAATCATTGCACATTGCTTGTGCTAACAAAGGATTGGAGGCAACCCAGGTATTCACCACTGGGGAAAAGCAGAAATAATTGAGTTGTTACAAGTATTCAATTTAGGGACACAGAGTCAAATGGAGAGTTAACACACCTGCAGGCTAGTGGGAAGGCAACCAGCAAGAAACCCACCATGTTCTCCAGGGCAATACTTCTTCTGTTTATGGAAAATGTACATGTGCACATACACACACAAAGTACACAGACACTACTCTACCCACTTTGCCAGAGCACATAGTCAAGCGGTTGCTACTGAGGGGAGAAGATTGGAGAAGAGAGCAGTGATGTCCAGGACTCGATGGATGGATAGATTAACCAGCTGGAGAGGATCCTCACAGACCAGTGATGGTGGGGATGCTATGAAGTGAGGTCCATTGCCTGAAGACCACAATAAAAAAAAGAAGAGAAAAAGTCAGTGAGAGGTCCTCCCTGGGGAAGGCTGGCCCACCTGGAAGTTCCTGGTATATTTTGTGTAAAAATACATTGTCCCATTAGTTGCTGCAGGGGGTGGCAGCCAGTGAGCTAGCTACATTCTTCCCCTTTGTAAAGCGAGGAACCATGTGTCCTCCAGAGTAGAGGGAGGACACCCTCCTTAGCAATACCAAGGAACAAAGAAAGCTACACTGATGCCATTTGCTGTGGCTTGACAGTTGTTTTCCATCTGCTGTGCTGAGTGTTCCCTCCCAGCAGCCTTGAGCGGGCAGCTGATATTGGCTCACCCACTGGCCTTGGTGCAGGCTTCCCATTGTTTTGTTCATTCTCGAAACACACCCTTGCCTCCCTTTTGCCAGATGCAACATTTCTCCCAATGCCACTTTGACAAGTGACAGGGATGCAAAGTAGAATGGAGCCAGTGGCCCGGATAGGCATATAAATCATCATGAATTCAGAATCAATTTGGCAAATGGTCAGCCATTTTAATCCCTGGGGAGAGGGCTTTGCACTTGTTCGTTTAATTTCCCATTGGGTTCCTCTCTGTTCCTTGTAAAATTCCCTTTGAAAATACCATCCCGTGTTGACTGTGCTTGGGGAGGAAAGAGAACCCAACTTTTTAATGTTTTGTCTGTTAGTAGCAAGGCCAGAGGGAAAAGGGGAATAATATTTTATTGTAACCTTTTCTTTATCCTCCACAAAGGCCTCTTGGCAGAACTGACCTTCAATACTTTTAAATCTAACAGCAACAAGAAAAATCTGAGTGTGGCATTCAGCTGTGTTCTTGTCTGGGCTCTCCTTGATCTACTTAAGGATTGGTATTTTGGGGTACACCAGCAGCTGCTTAATGCTGCTCTTCATTCTTGCCCACCTCCTTACTCCCATAGTTACAGTCCGACCCAGGAGTCAAAACATCCAAATACAGGTGAGGAATCAAGCAGTGCCTTTTCATCTCGAAAGATGCTTTAACAGTCTGCTCAAGGTCTGAGCTCTTTGTGAGCACATATTTCATTTGAGCCTTACCTATTTGGCACAGTTGGCAGTCCTTGTTTTGAAGGTGCTAAAAACGACATTAATCTAGAGATGCCAATATCTTCTTGGTCGTTTGCTTGGGAGAGTGGGATTTAGTCAAGCCAGGCAAGGGAAGATTAGAGAGTAGGCAGAAGTAACATGCCTTGTTTCTTTCTGGAAAATGTGCCTTATTGCTCACCAAGAGAAGCCTTTAGGCAGTTGCTCAGCCCTCACAGCCTCAACTCACTCATCTGTATAATGAGGTGGTTGAACTAGATGGATGTTTTCACCTTCTGTTGGTGGAAGGTTCTACAATGTGCTTCAGGAGCCACCATGGAGATGGATACCTGACAGAGGACACTTACCCTCTTTTTTTAAAATATATTTTTTAGTTGTAGACGGACACAATATCTTTACTCCATTTTTATATGGTGCTGAGGATCGAACCCAGTACCTTCCACATGCAAGGTGAATACTCTTCCACTGAGCTACATCCCCAGCCCCTGACCCTCTTTTTTTAAAAATTAAATTAATTTAAAATTTGTTCTTTTTAGTTATACATGACAGTAGAGTCTATTTCGACATATTTTTACAAACATGGAGTATATTTTATTCTAATCAGGATCCCAGTCTTGTGGATGTACATGATGCTGACCCTCAAATTTCTTTGACTATGTCCCTTTCACTTTGATCTGTTTTACCTATAGGCAATGATTTTGTTTGAAAAAGTTATTGATTTTGCTGCTATAGATGTATGTAAATGATTAGAGTAAGATAACTCCAAGGATCTGGTGTTAATTCCTGGGGTTGCCATAACAAAGAACCACAAACTGGGGGCTCTGACCAATAAGAATTTAGTGTCTCAAAGTTCTGGAAGCTAAAAGTCTGAAATCAATATTGCTGGGCTCAAACCAAGGTGCTGGCAGGGCCCTATTCCTCCTCAGAGAATTTATTCCTTATTTCTGGATTATGGTGGCTGCCTATATTCCCTGGCTTGTGGCTGTGTCACTCCAGTCTGTAAGACTAGCATCTTTAGTATCTGTATACTCCAACTTCACATTCTATTTTGTGTAATTGTGACAAAATACCTGAGGCTTTTTTCTTTCTTTTTTTAGAGAGCGAGAGAGAGAGAGAGAGAGAGAGAGAGAGAGAGAACTTTAATATTCATTTCTCAGTTTTCAGTGGACACAACATCTTTATTTGTACGTGGTGCTAAGGATCAAATCCGGGCCGCACGCATGCCAGGCCAGCGCGCTACCGCTTGAGCCACATCCCCAGCCAGGCTTTTTTTCTTTATAAAGAAAATAATCTTAGCTGGGCAGCTTGGGAGGCTGAGGCAGGAGGATGGCAAGTTTGAAGTCAGTGTTAGTAACTTAAAAATACCTGTCCCCCCAAAATAAAAAGGGCTGGGGGTATAGCTCAATAGTAAAGCTTCCCTGGGTTCAATCCCTGGTACCAGGAAGGAAGGAAGGAAGGGAGCAAGCAAAGGAGGGAGGAAGGAAGGGAAAAAGGAAGGAAGACCATTTTGTTTGGCTCATGATTCTGGTACTTGGAAAGTCCTGACAACATGGTGCCAGAATCTGGCTTTGTCACATGGGTGACTTCACTTTATAACAACTCACTCTCCATAGAACTAACCTAGTACTTTGAGAACTACATTAATCCCTTCTGAGGGTGATCATGACCTAATCATCTCTCACCAGACCCTGTCTCTTAAAGATCCTACTACCTTTTGATACTGTTACTCTGGGGACCAGGCCTTCACACATGATCCTTTGAGAGACAAACCTTATCAGTCCCCACCTCAACATCCTAAACTTTATCGTTTCTGCATAAACATTTTATGTTTTTTCTACGAAAGTTAACATTCACAGATTCTGGTGATTGGGATGTGGATATTGTTCAGGAAGTATGTTTCAGCCTACCATAGGCCCTTTCAACAATAAGGTTCTAAGATCCCCTCTCCCCAAAAAATTCCCATCATAAGATTTTCTCTACATTCCCATGTCTCAAGGCATGTGTAAAATAACAGCATTGTTTTTCATCCAACTCAGGAATAAGGAACCTACATTTCATTCCTACAGCATGAAAGATTGTCAATTTGAGAGCTCACCTGAGGAGCTCTGCTGTTTTTATTTCTATAAAAGTCAAATGGGAGGGCTGGGGTTATGGTTCAGTGGTGGAGCATTTGCCTAGCACACATGAGGCACTTGGTTAAATCCCCAGCACAACATAAAAATAAATAAGTAAAATAAAGGTATTGTGTCCATCTACAACTAAAATACACACACACACACACACACACACACACACACACACATATATATATAGTCAAATGGGAGTTATGAGTTGGTTTTGCACAGGGAAATGTAAAGAGGAAGAGCAAGTGCTGCCCTTAGAGCACAGTTTAGGACCACAAGTCCCACTACCTGACTCCCAGCTTGGGCTGTTTCCAATGTCAACACTCTGGCATGCTAAAAGCTGATTTAAAAACCCACTATAAAGCCTGGACTTTTGACCTCTGTACCCACCATATGCCCCTGGTACAATTTTGTATTTAAGGTTTTTCAAGACAGCCTGACGGCAAGCCTGTATGGTCAAAAGGATGTGTCCTCACCAGGAGTGATTTACATTGCTTTGTTCCAGGCCTCATTGTGCAAGGCTATGGCATTCTTCTGAGTTTCTGGAGGTTGCAGTTTGTGGGGTACCCATATGGCTGCAAGATGATCAAAGGCCTTGTGAAAAGGAAGACTGAGTAGGGCTGAGGAATCTCTCCCCACTTCCACCCATTTGGGATGGAAGGGTAGAGTGGTATATCTCAAGGGTTTTTCCTCACACCCAGGACAATGGGAATGCTACCCCTGCGGAGTAGTTTTGCTAGGGAAGGGCAGGTAGGATGGTAAGAGGTCACATGTATTTCTCTTACCCTTCAGTGAATTATCTCACCATTTCTGTCCAGTTCTTACACTTCCATCCCCAGAGAATTATGTGCCTCCCTTTCCTCTGATGCAGGATAAACATGGCCCACATCCATTTTCAAAGTTTCAGAAGCTCTATAGTCCACAGTTTGTTGAGGAAGGAAAGGCAGTGTGGTACAATGAGAAGAGCCCTGGGAAGTGAGCCAGGAGACCTGGGTTTAAAACCCAGCTCTGCCACTACAACCCATATGACCTTGATTCAGCTCCTGGCTCTCTCTGGGATTGAGTTCCTGATGTGGAAGAGAATCAATTCACCCTGGATGCTAAAGGTTCTCCCATCTGTAATGTTGTAGGATTTATAAGGTGTCAATACTCTAGCATTCTAAGAGGTGATTTGAAAACCCACCATAAATATTTAAATTAGCTAGCAACATATGCTGGCTCATCACATAATCAGGAGCTGTGTTAGTGGAACAAGATCTTGAACAGGAAGGGTGATGCCTATTTTGTTAAGTCTTCCCTCTGAATCCCCAATCAAGTGTTCCAGAAGCTGGGCTTCAGTATGATCCCTCATCATCATTATCGTCACCCAGGTTTTAAGATGAAAGGCAGGAAGCTAGTGGGAGGCACTTCCCAGAGGCCACAGCGGTAGCAGCAGCAGCAATAGCAGCAAGGTCACTGCGGATTTTTCTCTCTCATCATCCTTTTTTCCCCCAGAGCTTTTAGGTTGCTGCATTTATTACTAAACAATGCTGTCCCTCATTGCTGAACACCAGCAAGCTAATTCAAGTGTGTTCCAATTTTACTCTGAGTTTCTAGTGAGGACCAAGTAGTCCATTTTGTGCTGCTATAACAGCCTACCTCAGACTTGAGCATTTATAATGAATAGAAATTTATTTGACTCATGGTTTTGGAGGCTGCGGAGTTCAAGGTTGAGGGGCTATATCTGGTGAAGGCCTTCTTGCTGCCTTATAACATGACAGAAGGCAGCACATGGGTGAGAAGGAGACATTCAAGTCATTTTATAATCAGCATGAATCCATTCATAGGGTAGGGTCCTCATGACTTAAGCACCTTCTAACACTTTTGCATGGGGAAGTTTCCACCATGTGCTTCTTGGAGATAAATTCAAACCATAGCATGTTTGTAGAATATTGGGCATTCTAGAGAGTTCTGGGAGGTGGTTTCTATCCTCTGGGCACTCCGGGGACTCTACAGAAGGAAGATAGGTACAGAACCACTTGAAGCATCTCTTGAAACACCCAACTTTCCTGGCTCTGGGTTACTACAGAGCTGCCAATCAAGTGCTGTGTCCACTGTGATGGTTTATTTTCATGTAAGTTGAGAACTGGCATCCAGGAGCCTCAGAAGGAAGGTGTTATTTGAGATTGAAAAGTAAGCAGGATCTTCATAGAGCTGAAGGGGAAAAGGAAGTTCACCTGTCAGTAATAATGTGAGCAAGATACTTGAAGGCAGAGAAGTGCTAAGATGAATCTGTATATTGATGTGTGTGTGTGTTGAGGTGGCAGGAACCTGACTGGAACGAAAACACGAAGGATCTTTCTGGGTCTTTATCTCAAGCTTATGGGAAGTCATGAAAGGGTTTAAACTGTATAGAAAAGTATACATTTATACAAGATCCCTCCAGTTGCTGAGTGGAGAACAGGTGAAATGAGAGGGCTGAGCAGGGAGACAGTGGAGGGATATTGTAGTCATCCCCAGGGAGATGATCACTCTGGGTAGTGGAAGGAAGGGAGAAGAAGCTGGATTCAGGGCATGTTTAGCAGATTGAATCAACAGTATTTAGCAATCACATGGATTTGGGAGATGCAGGAGGGAGGGGAGCCAGGCAAGATGCTAGATGGATGAAGGTGCCATTTTCTGAACATGGATATGGGGATAGGGGCTGAATTTGGGGAGCGTGGTTTGGGACATACTAGGATTAGATACTGGCAGATTACTTGTCTGATGACTTCAGCAATTACCTCAGGCCTTTTGACCTTTGTTGCTCTTCTCTCTGCAGGCCAGAGAGTCCAGGATGGTCATTGACACTGGAAATGCCCTCTGTGAATTCAAGTCCTCGTTTGTTTGTTCTCTGAACATAACCAGGCAGGAAGGCCTGTTAAAAAGACTGAGGGAGCCGGGTGCAGTGGCACACACCTCTAATCCCAGTAGCTTGGGAGGCTGAGACAGGAGGATTAAGAGTTAAAAGCCAGCCTCAGCAACAGCGAGGCCCTAAGCAACTCAGTGAGACCCTGAGTTGTCTCTAATTAAAATACAGAAATAGGGCTGGGGATATGGCTCAGGGGTTAAGTGCCCCTGAGTTTAATCACCAGTACCATAAATAAATAAATAAATAAATAAATAAATAAAGACCGTGGGGCAGAAAAGACATTAGTTCTAGTCCCTATTCCCAGTAGTTTAGTAGTCATGGTCTGTTCTAGTACCTTTGGGAAAAACACTTGCCTTCTCTGGACTTTAGTTGGTTTTTTTTTTTTTTTTTTTTTCCAAAATATATCAAAGCATCTCACTTGACCATTGCTGGACACAGCTGAGATGACAGCTAGGCAAACACCTGGCTTAGGAACAAAATGCAAGGAGCATTGTTCTCATCATTAGCATTCCTATCAAGTTCTATGCTTGTAGTTTTGCATTACAGTTCTTCACCCTTATCACTTGATCTGATCACCCTTTTCTCTGATAATCAGTGGATCATACAGGACAGGTGCAAATAGAAGCAAAAGTAGAAAAGTTTAGATGATTTTTTTTTTGTGCTGCTGAGGATTGAACCCGGGGCCTTGTGCATGCAAGGCAAGCACTCTACCAACTGAGCTATATCCCCAGCCCAAGTTGAGATGACAATCTAGATAAATCATGTTTAAAAGAAAGGATTTTACTTGAAACATCTCAAGGCAGGCTGACTCAAGAGGTGTATCATATGGATTCTTTGAGATAGGGTCTTCCTGTGCTGTCCAAGATGGCTTGGAAATTCAGATCCTTCTGTCTCTCTCTTCTAAGCATGTACCTAACTCCTTAAGTGGGGCCTATGATCTATCTCACTTTGTTCCTTCCTTTGTTCCTTCCTTCCTTCTGTTCTGTCCTTCTCTCTCTCTCTCTCTCTCTCCCTCTCCCTCTCTCTCTCTCCCTCTCTCTGTGTTTTTCCCTCTCTCTCTTTCTTGTTTTATATTCAAAATATTTTTATTATAATTCTTAATACCTTTCCATTCTTATAAACATCACAAAGTGAAAGTGTTATTACAAATTTATCTGTTGGTTTTAATTCTTAGCTTGCTGTTGCTTCCATCCTATACATCTTGGCCTCTCTCACGTACACCTAAGGAAATCATTTTTATCATTTTCTTCATTTCACAGGTTTATAATTGTAGATAAGAAAACGTAAATAACTTTCCCAAAGATGTGCAGCTAGTGGCACACAGCGGTGGTGTGTCTTGCATGGTCCTATGCTCTGAACAACCATACACTTACTCCCCTGTAACACATCTTTGCCTGTGTTGGTGTGATAAAACCCTCACATCAGAATTCCCCACCTGCTATGGAGACCAGTTGGTAATACATGTCTTACTAGCCTGCCATCCTCCAGTCATTCATCATGTCACACAATCTGACTTCTCTCTTCATCTAATGCAGCACCTAACCCCAATGCTGCCCTGAGAACTTTCCCAGATGAAACTCTTCGTTCATTCATTCATCCTGGACTCTCCCACCTGTGCTTTCTAGAGCCCTCTACATAACTCCAGCACATAACTGAAGTCCTTCATACTCTTGGGCATATTTTTTTCTATTACTATTCTTTTTTTAAAATTCTATTTTGTTAAGTATGACAGCAGAATGTATTTCTCTGTTTTGGGAACAGTCTTACTATGTTGCTTAGGCTGCTCTCAAACTCTTAGGCTCAAGCAATCCTCCTGCCTCAGGCTCCCAAATAGCTGGGATGACAGGTACTGAACACAAACATGGGACCCAGTCACACCATATTTTTAATGGGGCTGGGGTTGCAATTTAGTGTTGGATGTGCAAGGCCCTGAGTTCAATCTCCAGCACCACTAAAACAAAAAACAAACAAAAAAACCATTCTTTTCATTGGAAAACATTATCAAATAGAGGAGATATACTTGTGAATACAAATACACTTCCCTATTTCACCAGAAGACCATCATAGGACCATGCAATTTAAGCATCTTCATCCATTCATTCAGCAAATATTCATTGGATATATATATATATATATATATATATATATATATATATATATATATAATATGCTGTCTTTTAGGCATCTGGGAAACATCATGGTGAAAAGAAAACAACAACAACAACAACAACAACAACAACAAAACCCTGCCCTCAGAGGTGTTTATCCTCCAGTGGATATTGGTATTTAGTGCAAGTTGCTGATGGTATTGAAGGGGAATCTGAGGATCAGCAAGGCTCGTGGATTTTCCAAGGCCCCTGGAAGCTGTGAAAGAGCAGACAGCAGAGCCTCATCCTGTGGTTTCTAGATTACTAGCTTTGGTTTTGGCAGAACTGAGCTATTTGCCCGGTATTTCATGGAGTGATTTCGCCTGTTCGGCCAGAACACAAGGACACAAATATGTGGTTGGTCTTCACCAATTACTAAGTGTCCATTTCCCAAATGCACATCAGTTCTACTGGAGGTGAAACTCCCCCTTATAGAAAACACTTACTGAACTTCTGCTTGGTGCCAGGTCTTGAGCTGGGCACTCTGAAGGGAGAGCCATCGAAAGGATAGGATTTTGTCCCTGCCTTGGAGAAGATGCCAGTGGGCCCTGGTAATTATGGTGTCATGGCCTATGTGCCCATCCCTACCCCTCAGCAGGACAAGGTACTCAGATCCAGGCCCTCACCAGGTGTTAGAGGTAGTGCTAGTGCTGGTGGCATGTCTGCGTGTATATGTATGTGTGCATTCAGATGCCTCAGGTCACATTGTCTTGCTATTATAGTTCAGGTCACAGGTAGCCCAGAGATAGGTGATTAGCTAGGGAAGACAGGACTCCCAGCAGGGGCAATCCTTTCTCAGTTGTAGGAAAACACAGGTCAACTTTGTGCCAGCACAGATTGGATTACCTTCCAGCTGCTGATCTTCTGCATCATCTGAAGAATTAAGAGTGAAATCAAAGATGACTCCTTTGCCTCAGCAAACCTTTCTTGAGCATGCATTTTGTGCCAGGCATTGCTCTAAGTGTTTCAGATTGCACTGATTCATTTAATCCCCACAACAATTTATGAGGTAGGTCCTATCACTAGACCCACTTTGCAAGCCAAAGCCTTACTTAGCACTGTAAATAAACCGCAGGTTCTAGGGCTCAGAACAAAGAGCAAGAATGTTTCTGGTACTCGCTGGCTCTTTCTCCAGTTCCACGGCTCTGTCCTGTGTAGCCTCTAGGAACCAGGTGGATACAGTGAATCCCCTGCCTGATTGAAACAATTCCTTAATGGAGTTGGCATTTGCCCTTTCCCTAGTCAGGTCTTCTTTTGTTTGGGTAAAAGAGACCAAAAGTGTCATGTATATCTAAAAAAACAAAACAAACAAACAAAACCACAAAAAGACCACAAAGTTCAGGGATAGGGCTACCTGCCTCCTTCTGAGGGCATGCCCTCCATACCTAGCATCCAATAACACAGCTGTCCTTTACTTGCTGTGGCCTTTGTTCATTTCTCAAATACTTTTCATTGGCTCTGGGCCCCAGGCACTGTGCCACTTGCAGGAGAGGCCGGGTGACACTGACATTCAATAATCAATCACCCAAACAGAGGCTGGATGACAGTTCTGAGAAGTACCATAAAGGAAACCAGAGGGAGCAAGGAAAATGTGGGCCTGGGAAATCAGGGAACCTTTTGGGGGAGGTGGTGGCAAGTGGGCCAAGGTCTCCAGGCTGGGTAGTACTTGCTTAGGGTACAGCAAGTGCACACTCCTAGTGAGGGAAAGGAGAGAAGGCAGAGTTAGCATTGAGACCACAGGGAGGCCACTAGAAGAGATCAGATAGGCATGGCAATGTCTGGGGTCTGGAGAAGGGGGACACCTCACTGACATGAGAGGAGAAATCCTTGGAGGACTGACCACTATTAAGGGGAGATTGGCTGGGGGCAAGTGGGGCACAAATCCAGCTACTTCTCCCAACCCACACTGCCAATATCCCAAATCCAAGTCCAAGCCAGCTTTGGCCTGCAATCTCTCCTAAGGGATCTCTCTGTCTCTGCCCCCTCACCCACTCTTTCCCATCCCCCCACAACAGCAGGGACAACTTTTTCAAATAGAGCTATGATTGGGTAATTGCCCTGTTCAAAATCCTGCAGTGTCTCCCTATTGCCTGCTAGAGAGAACTTGCAGATAACAATCTCTACCATGAACAGCCTTTGGTATGTCAAACCTGTGCCTTACCTCTGTGTCCCTGGAGCAGCTGTTTCACACTGTGTAAGGGTCTGCTTTCTCTTCAGCCTAAGGTCATTTGTTCCTTCTCTGTCCATGGAAACCTCACTAACCCTCTGTTTCCATCTCAAATTGGCTTCCTTGTCCATAAAGTCTTCTCAATTTTTCTTATTCTGTTTCACATTTATTTCATCTACACTTCATTTAGAGCTGGTAGTGTGTCAAGTCTGTCTGGATTGTAAAATTCTTGAGCCTGGGGATTTTGCTTTAAGAATGTTTGGAAGCTCTCTTGCCCTCGGACCTACCTAGATCATGGCTGGGGAATGGTCAAGATCAAAGGGAAACTGATTTGTTTATTCAACTTTTTTTTTTTTTTTTGGTACTAGGCATCAACCCAGGGGCGTTTAACCACTGAGATATATCTCCAGCTTTTTATTTTTTATTTTGATACAGGATCTAGCTAAGTTGCTGAGGATAGCATGAACTCACAATCCTCCAGCCTCAGCCTCCCAAGCTGCTGGGATTACAGGCATGTGCCATCAAGCCCAGCACCATTGAATGAATTTTAATGGATTGCTTGCTTTGTGCCACATACTAGGGAGATAGTGGAGAAGAGGTCCCTGTCTTTACAAGGCTAACTCTGTGGTGGTAGGGGGACAGGAGGAGTCAGTCAATCAGTAAGATAAAAGTTGTAAAGGTGTTAAGTGCTCCTAGGAAAAGAAAGCAGGGGGAGGGGCACAGGCAAGGATGGGTGCTCAGGGAAGAGACCTACCAGAGGTTAGGGTGAGAGCAGATTCATGGGAGAAAAGTATCCAGGCAATGGGAAGAACAAGTGCCATGATCCTGAGGTGGCTCTTAATGAGGGAGGTGGGGCAGAATAAGGAGAGAATTGAGAGCTGCAATTAGAGGTGTATGTGGCACGGATGACTTAAATCACCCTTTCAGAGCCGCTGGGGCTTTGCTCTGAGGAGCAGGGAAGCTCTAAGAGGGTCCAGAGCAGAGGAGAAACATGTTCTGACTGAGCAGGGACCTTCTGACCACTTTTCTTAGAACAGACTGAAGGCAAGAAGGGGTGCACATAGTTGGTAGAATGCTGTCCTTTCCACAGTCACACTTTCACCATCCACCGCCCGCCTGTGTCTAAAGTCCTCTTACAGTGTGCTGGTACAGGTAGAGGGCCTTTGCAAGGCCACCTCTCAGTTTTGTTTGTATTGATTTGCAGGGTTTGGGGAAGGGAGGGTGTATGGAGATAGGAAGGCAGTGTTTGAAGTCTCTTTGTGGAGCCCTCCTGGCAATCCTAAGTATGCTAATGCTCTAAGAAAACCACTGTGGCTTCTCCTTTCAAAGAGGAGAAACAGGCCCAGGAAGAGGGAGGAGGGGAATTTATTTGTTTTTGTTTGTTTTCAGGCTTGTTAGGCTAGCTCTGTTACTGGGCTATACCCCCAGCCCCAGGAGCACTTTTTTTTTTTCCTGAGCTACATCCCCAGCCCTATTTTGTATTTTATTTAGATACAGGATCTCACTGAGTTGCTTAGGGCCTTGTTAAGTTGCTGAGGCTGGGTTTGAACTCAAGATCTCTTGTCTCAGCCTCCCTAGTTGCTGGAATTACAGGTATACGCTAATGCACCACGGCCCAGGAGCACTTTTTAAAGAGCTGCTCCAAACCCACATAGAGACTGGCCTGTCCTCAGCCCCCCACCCACACTGCAGGAATCCCTTTGGTTCAGGTAAAGACAGACAGCTTGTACCTGTTCCCTAAGAGGGAGATGCTGGCTCATTAGCTGCTCAGTGAGTCAGAGCCCTGGACACAGAAGGGCCACCACTCCAAAACTCAGCGCAAGGTGGCAGACCTACTGTAAGTGTGCATTCTCTGGATGGGATGGGGGTTGAGGGTTAGGTAGTCTCCACTGGGTTGGTTACCCAGCAACATGGTGAAGATGGCAAGGTTTTTCAGAGCAGGGCTCTTCCTTCTCTTTCCCCAAGGGAGGGTCCTTGAACTCTCCCAGGACACAGTATCTGGCAGGGTCAAGGGCACTTCTCTTCCACACCCCACCCCCAACTTCCCTGAAGGTCTGGTCTGTCCAGTTTCATTGGCCCTGGAGCTTTTGTAGATTAGGATTTTATTCCTACCTACCTGGGTGTGAATGGTAAAATGCAGGCAATCCTTCCTGAGTTCACCCACTTCCTGCTTTTCAGTCTGCCTAAAAGCAACCTTGTGTGGTAAGAAGAGCCCTTGTGTGGTACTTGTAGGTAGGCCTGTGTCAGGCTAAATGACCCTGGCTTCCAAACTCCTTTTTGAATAGGTACTGAGAGAGGTAGCTCATCCTATCCTAGGGCAAGATCAATGCTGTGGGAAGGAGCTGCCCCCAGCTGCCTCCAAATGTGAGGGCCCAGCCACCTCTGTGCAGACCAGCATCATATTCAGACCCCAGGGCTCAAGTCTTGATCAGGAATCAAGGCTCTAGGCCATGGAGTCTCAGGATGCCTGAGGAATCTGTACAGTGGGGTGTGGTGGGAAAGGAGGTGCAGGCCTGCCCCATCCACCAGGTTTCCTGTGGACCTATCTAGGGCCATTGTTGGAAACTGGAAACCTCTTCTCAAGGGTGCTATTTATTTATTTATTGTAGTTGTAGATGGACAGAATGCCTTTATTTTGTTTATTTTTATGTGATGCTCAGGATCGAACCAGTGCCTCACACATGCTAGGCAAGCACTCTACTGCTGAGCTACAGCCCTAGCCCCTCAAGGGTGCTATTTTAAATGATTCAACAATCCCATACCAATATACCCCTGCCCCACCCACTACACTTCCACTGATTGTTGGTGTGTGTGTGTGTGTGTGTGTGTGTGTGAATGTATATGTTGCTGGGATTGAATCTAGGGCATTGAGCATGCCAGGCTGAGCCACATACTCAGCCCTACATTGATTATTAAACAGGAGTTGGCCTGGCTTGGTTTCTGAAAGTCTCCTTTAAGTGCTGGGTTCCCAAGTGAGGACTTAGAAGCCTGTGCATAGAGGCGGGAGAAGGTTGCACCAGGGGATCAGGGATTCATCTTTGTTGAATGATAAGAATTTCTCTTAATCTTTTGGGGGCCTTCAACTGACAGGAACTGAAAACCTCTTTAAATAACATTTGCCACACTTTGTCCTATTTCTTATTTACTTTCAATGTTTTAATAACTTCTCTAGGCAGCTGAGCAGCTTAAGGGATTCTGGTTTGAGGTTCTCCTTTGTGGATAGGCTTTGCTTGGTACTGGGCCTCAGAGTTGAGTGACAGGGTTAAAGAGCTTTCTCCAGAGGCCAGGGCAGAGGCCTAAAGCACCCTCCTTCACCCCATCAGTTGCTTAACTGGTCTGGGCTCCTGTGTAAGTTACCCCCAAGACAGTACATACTAATTGACTTCTCTGCTGCACAGAGGTGGCGACCCGCTTTGGGGTCCCTAAGCCCAGACTGGACCCAGACACCTCTCACTTTATGTTACTTTCTTGTCTTCCAGACTGATTGTTAGCCCTGCCCTGGGCAGCTTTAGACTAGTGACAACCAGACCACCCTCACTCACAGCCTCCCTTACCATAAGACTGAGAAATGCTCTAAGTGGAGAAGATAGGTTGAATTGGTTTGACAAAGGATGCTGAGGCTGGAAGGGGTGAGGTAACATGTCAAAGAGTATACCAGGAAGTCATCAACACAGCCCAAGTGGTCACAGCCTTGTCCCTTCCAGCCCTACCCTTCCATACCATCTCCTTTCTGTTATTCATTAAAAGACATTCAATACATGTACATGGAATTAAATTATGAGAGATTTGGTGAGGTAGGAATCACATAGGCCACATAGAAGTAAATCGAGCTGTTAAGGTCTCCAAATGGGGACTCAGGGAAGAGTTGGAGAAAAGGGCAAGGTTGGAAATGAAGAAGACATGTGTTTGTTGGGGCGGGGGTAGAAGCAGGGAACCATGGCACCTTCAGATCTCTAACACTCTAAGCTAAGTCATAGTCACCTAAGGTTCTGATCATTGCAACCACAGTTGGAAGCTTCAGACCAAGTGCTTCAGCTACTCCTATAAGGAGGAGCTTTCTCTAGAGCAGAGATGGAAACACCTCCCTCGAAGAGTAGGAGCAACCCTTTTCACTTTAGAAGTATGTGTACAGAAAGAGGAGACTGGGTGGGGCTGTGGAGGGGGTGGAGGGTGGGGGGTGGGGAGTGGGGAAGCAGGGATCTGGGTAATTTGGAGATGCTCTTATCTTTCTGGTTTGCCTTCAAGCTGCTGTCTCTGCTAATGCTAAATGTTGCTAGCTACCTAGTATGGCTAGGATGCAGGGCAACAGCTGGCCCACCGGGAGACCCTGTGCTAAGACTTCAGCCCAAATATCTGGCCTAGGAAGGCTCAACAACCTTGAGAGGTCAATGTGCTCTGGCAGAAGGGAGGTCAGATCAATGGGGAGACTGTTCTCTGGACTAGGCAGAGATGGGGGGCGCAGGAAAAGAAGACAGCTGTAGCCTGGGCAGGTTGGGTACTGAGAATTTGGCTATAGAAGCTGGAACTGTCTGCCTGGAGAAAAGTCCTAGCCTGCCATGACTCTCTGAAGGGTGAGGGATTGGATTATGTGTAGGATGGCGATCTCCAAGGTTCAGAGATGGTTAGAGATGGAAGGGACATCCAAGAAGGGAGGTGGTAAGCTCTCTATAATTGGAGGTAGTCAAGAAGGTAAGCAACCATTCAGTGAGTTCTAATGGGGCTGAGAGTCAGATGAGGTGCCCTAAGATCTGAACTCCTGATAGTCTGTAGATTGGAGATTTGGGATAGTGGCTTGATACCTGTCAGCTCTTGTCAAAAGCTCCACTATTGTTGTCTTTTGGTCTGGATTGGATGCTTAGGTGTTCCAGCTTTAAGGTCTCAGAGGATGTCTTGGCAAGGGCTGGGGATACAGGTACTGTGTGAAGCTAGCTCCTTTGCACACTTCAAACTCAGTCACATTCTTTGGAAAACATCTGAAAAACTAATCTTATAGTGAGTCTCCTTTCCAATTATGTGAATCAAAAATAGCTGGATCTCTTGGCCTTTGGAAAGGGAACGTCACATGGGGGAGATGAACTCATGTTTCCTCCTTTGTATTGTTTTCTCCAAATTTCAATCCTTAAAATGTTTTAATTTTTCTCACCCTTCCTTTTTCATCCTTTCTAGGAAGTTTGTGCTACCTCAAAGAGACAAGAGCTCTTAGGTGTTTTTCAAACAGGGTTGATATTGGTATTTGGAGTGAAACACTTAGTGATGGCCCTGCTCAGTGTAGTACATTTAACATCCTGAAAATATCTTTTTCTTATTGAATTCCAGCAACACTTGCCAGTCTTCTTTTTTGGGGGTTTTTACTGGGGATTGAACTCAGGATCACTCAGTCACTGAGTCACATCCCCAGCCCTATTTTGTATTTTATTTAGAGTCAGGATCTCACTGAGTTGCTTAGGGCCTCCTAGTTGCTGAGGCTGGCTTTGAAGTTCTGATCCTCCTGTTTCAGCCTCCTGAGCTGCTGTGAGACAGTCTTCTTGGTAACCAAAAATCTACACAAATTTCCAAACATCCATTAGAGAAGTAACATTAGTCATCTCACACTTTGAAAACCATTGACTGATTCCCCCCAAGAGTGCCTTGCTAAAGGCTATACATCAGGTTGTGGCAAAGTGAAGACCAAGTCAAATCTTATTCATTCTTTCATTCTTAGCATTTTGATTCTTCACTAGGGGGTGTGTCCAAAGAGGAGATAAAGCCTGTCTGAAAAGAGGCCGTGAAGAGGGGCCAGTTTCACTCTTAACTCCCTGCTCACGAAACTACAATTTCTCAAAATTTTTCTGCTCTTATCAAACTCCGTTTTGGTGTTCCAGTCCGCCGTTTCCAAAATTGCAGGCGCAAATACAGACTTTGTGGCAATTAGTGCAAAGAGCCTAGTGGAACAGGATCTGCAAGGGCGGAATCAGATTCCTTTCGAGTGGGCAGCGGGATCCAAGGGCCGAAACATCCTAATCTCTAAGAGGATGCAGCGGCTCTCAGCTGGGCATGGAGGAGGGAACTATACCCAGGCCCCTGCCGCTGTGTTGCCGCGGAACTGGGTAGAGGTGGAGGACCGTCGGTCCTAGTAGGTTGGCCCAGGGAGGTTTCCCCAGGCAGTGGAGCGGACTAAGGGCCAGGGGCCAGGGGCCAGGACCGGGGCTCCCGGCCGCGGCGCGGCGGGAGCAGAGGGCAAGGCAGCTGGGCTCGACCTCGCCTTCCCACGCCAGAGGCCGAGGCCTCTGGGAATCCAGGGGCCATCTCTGCAAAGTCCTTCGAGATCGCAGCTCAGTTCAGAGAGGACGGTGCGGGAGGGATGGGCAAGAGAGGATATTATTATTATTCTGTTTTGCCTCCGCAGCCGGAGCCGGCGGGTTGTTCTGTTTGAATGAATGATCCCAGAGGCCGCGCCCAATGGGCGCGGGCGCCTACTTAATATGCATGAGGCCAGCAGCCAATGGCCAGGCGAGGAGGCTGTTTTAAACGGCGGAGCCCGCTGGCCAATCAGGCGGCTCTCGTGGAGGCAGCTAGCGCGAGGCTGGGGAGCGCTGAGCCGCGCGTCGTGCCCTGCGCTGCCCAGACTAGCGAACAATACAGGTACGTTTCGCACTGCCCGCGCCCGCCACCGCCACCGCCACCGCCGCCGCCGCCGCCGCCGCCGCCGCCGCAGCAGCAGCAGCAGCTCCCGCACAACTTTCCGGCCCGCGCCACCGCGAGCGCGCCTGCCACCGCTTTCCCCTGCCTCTCCTTCTGCGCCCTTCCCGCCCCTTCGCCTTCTCTCTTGCTAGGTGGCCGGGAAGGAAGACGCGATTCAGGTGTTTCAACTTTTCAAATGCTTTTGCCCTAGCTCCCCGCTTTTGGGGCTTGGCACCCTCGGCGGAACCAAGCTCAGCAGTCGCCCCCAGGGGCGGCCGAGGGGCCAGGGCTCCCAGGCCAGATGTTCTGCAGCTGCGGTGGCGCGGCGGGGCGAGCTGAGGGGCGGCTGCGGGTTGCGGGCACTGGCGGCGGCAGCGTGAAGGGGACCCGGTACACCCCGGCCCATAGAGGGACTCAGCTGGGAGCGGGCAGCCGGTGCCCACCGAGGGCTGCGGCGCCGGCAAACTTCGCTCCAGGGCTTGGCCGGGCGCCCTGCGGGCCCGCGGGCTGCGCTGCGGGCTCTGCATTAACATGGCCGTCGCGGAGCGCCAGGCGGCCCGGGGGAGGGGGGGGCTCGAGCCGGCTGCCCCCCGCTCGACTCCAGCTCACCGGGCGCCGCCGCTGGGGTTAACATGGCTGGCGCGGTGCGGGACTCCAGTGAGAGGCGGAGAGGCGGGCGGAATGAGCGGCGGGAGCTCGTGGCGGGTTCTGGCCTCCGCCAGGGTGCCCGCGGCCCCGGGCGGGAGGCGTGAAGGGCTGGGGGCGCTGCCGCGGGCCCCGGCGCGGCCGAGCGTCATGGCTGCACGGGCGCCTTTGTTATCCCGAGGAGTGCGCCCCTCGCCGGGGGGCGGGGAGGTCCGGCCAGTGGCCCTTGCGCCCCGGGCGACCCCGGCGGGGCGGGGCGGGGTGGGGGCCTGCCAGCGGGTGGCGGCGGCGGTGGCGGGGCCCGGGCCGCTTTGTTCGCCGCCGCCGCCGTCGCCGCCTGCGCCGGCCGCGCGCGGATCAGCCATTTTAGCGAGCTGGGCTAAGGAGGCGCGGCGGGCGCCACAGCCACTGCCGCGGCTGCTGCCGGCCCGGCCCCACACCCCCCGCGGACGCCTGCCGCCGCGGCCCCGGGTTCCACGCGCCCCCCGAGGGTGGCAGCATAGGATTTGAGGGGCACTTTCTTTCATCAGGAGGCTTTTGACAAAATGGAAGGTGAATTATGGGTGTCCGGGGGACCGGGCACCGGGGCGAGTCGGGCTGCAGGATGGGGCTCCCCCGCTCCGGGTCCCGCCCCACCAGCGTTGCCACTGCGGGGCTCTAATGCAGCCCCGGGGGCGGTCGATGCCAAGGGGAGTGCTTTATTTTTACATGATGACCTTGGGTGTGGGAAAAGGAAAAGATGGCGGGAAGCTGGGGGGTGGGACAGGGAAGATGACACGCCACAGCTGCATTTTTATTTGGAAACTTTAGAGAAAGTATTCCTGGCTGGACCTGCATTCTGCGTTACACATGGACAAGACTAGCCTTTTCCATATCTCCTACCCCTTTAGATACTGAAGGATTTGAACTACTAGTACAAGGGATACCTGCTCACTTTCCAGATTACCAGTGTTTTAAAAGCCATTTTCATAAGCCAAATGCCTTGTCCGGTAGTGACATTTCAAATGTTCCCTATTTAGTTTTTTTTTCCCCTTTGATGTTGTTCAGTAGCGAGATGACAATATTTTGTAAACGTATAGCCAGCCAGCTTTAAATCATTTTCTTCAAGCTTATGTTATATACTCCCTACAAATGTTTCCTCTCTGTGCTCTTCCCACTTTGTGTTGTAGTTTATAAAACGTAGTGCTTCAGTAATGTAGCACTGAGCACCCCACTTACGTTAGCTCCATTTGGAGAACTTGATTGCTCTGGAGAAGTAACTCGCAAACCAGCGCGCTTCATGCTGGTCAAAAGTTAAATGACAAGCGACAGTGAAGCTGCTTTCCTTCCTACTCTGCCTTCTTGCCAGAGATGTCAGGTGTTGGGTGAAGGGGGCTTTCTAAGAACTAACTTAATTTTGCTCTTCCTTTGGTATTTCTTGTAGTTTTGTTCCTCGTTGTCATTCCTTGTTTGTTCTTCTTCTTTCCATCTATCACAGTCAGGATGGCTAAAGGTGACCCCAAGAAACCAAAGGGCAAGATGTCTGCTTATGCTTTCTTTGTGCAGACTTGCAGAGAAGAACATAAGAAGAAAAATCCAGAAGTCCCTGTCAATTTTGCAGAATTTTCCAAGAAGTGCTCTGAGAGGTGGAAGGTATTTTTCTTTTGCAACTTCATAGTAGGCTTAGTTGTACTTCATATTTTGGGGTTACATTCCTAGAAAGTCACCTCCTATGGCTCTTTTATTTCTAACTTAGACATTATCTTGCTTGTCTTTTTAATTTTGCGTGTGTACCTTTGTTAAGGCTCTGTAATGGTTTAAATTCTTTGTTCGTCTTTTGCAAGTGGTTCTTTAGATGTCACTTTATTTAATTACAGAACAGTTGGGCAAGTATGTGCTCACTGCATTAAGGAATTTAACAGGTCCTGTTCTTTGCAGACAATGTCTGGGAAAGAGAAATCTAAATTTGATGAAATGGCAAAGGCAGATAAAGTACGCTATGATCGGGAAATGAAGGACTATGGACCAGCTAAGGGAGGCAAGAAGAAAAAGGACCCTAATGCCCCCAAAAGACCACCGTAAGTGGCTATACACTTGAAATAACAAGAGCTTTCTTTCTGCTTTGAATATTTTTTTAAAGATATTTTAGTTAAGAAATGAGACGCCTCTGCAAAACATTCTAAACTTTTCAGCTTTAAAATGCAATACCAGTATTGTCCATAGTTAGGGCTGATGTGTTTATTGGCTCTCTGTGTGTGTATCATGTATAAGTGCATGTGCACCAGTTGCCTGTTGGCCCTTCCACTGAGAAGGATGCACCCTAGTTCTGGGAGCCAGTGTCTTAAATATGTTCTTTACCCTTTAGCCAGTAACGGTAATAAAGAACCATACATTTTGGAAACATCTTAACCATTCTAGAGTCTATAGCTCTATAGCATTGAATGTAGTATGACAGGGAGAACTTGTGCTGAGAGGTATGTGAGCTCAGGAACATGGGAATTAAGTCTAAGCTCATGATTTTGTGCTTTCTCTAAGTTATATCTCTCTCTCCTCCAAGGTCTGGATTCTTCTTGTTCTGTTCAGAATTCCGCCCCAAGATCAAGTCCACAAATCCTGGTATCTCCATTGGAGATGTGGCAAAAAAGCTGGGTGAGATGTGGAATAACTTAAGTGACAGTGAAAAGCAGCCATACATCACTAAGGCTGCAAAGCTGAAGGAGAAATACGAGAAGGTAAGGTGGACTAGAATCTGCCATAGTATTGGTGGGTTGTGGGGTATGTGGCTGCTTTGCTGGGCCAAGTACTTGGCACAGCATGCAGCAGCCCATCTCCCAAGATCAGCCCTGTGTGTTGGTGTTGATACTTAACGGCAGATTTTTGTCTTAGGCATAATTTTTGCAGTGCTGAGGATCAAATCTAGGGCTTCATATCATGCTGTCTACCACTGAGCTGTATCTTCAGCCCCAGTTTTTAAGTGCAGTGCTGGGGATGCATGTAGCTCAGCAGTGCATTGCTTGCCTATCAGTGCAAGATCCTTGACTTCATCCCCAGTGCTACAAAAAAATTGATAATGAATATTGATAGGGCTGTTGATATGACTTAAAAGATACTTGTGTGTCCTTTAACTTTAGAATTTGAATGGCCAAGAAACAATTGTGTATATGGAAACAAATACTTAGAATATAATAGTAGCCCTGTCTCCTGTCTTTGCAATTCCTGATTTCTTACCTGAGGCGAGGGCTGCATGCTTCTACATTTTGCTTGAGATCTCGGACACTCATTCAGAATGTGTCCCTGTTCCTTCCAGGATGTTGCTGACTATAAGTCTAAAGGAAAGTTTGATGGCACAAAGGGTCCTGCTAAAGTTGCCCGGAAAAAAGTGGAAGAGGAAGACGAAGAAGAGGAGGAAGAAGAAGAGGAGGAGGAGGAGGAGGAGGATGAATAAAAAAACTGTTTATCCGTCTTGTGAATACCTTAGAGTAGGGGAGCGCCATGATTGACACATCTTATTTGAGATGTGTCTGTTACTCTCATTAGGTTTAATTTCAGAATTTGATCACGATCATATTGTAGTCTCTCAAAATGCTCTAGAAATTGTCAGTGGTTTACATGAAGTGGCCCTGGGTGTCCAGAGCACCCTAAAACTGTATCAAAGTTGTACATATTTCCAAACATTTTTAAAATGAAAAGGCACTCTCGTGTTCTCCTCACTCTGTGCACTTTGCTGTTGGTGTGACAAGGCATTTGAAGATGTTTCTGGCATTTTTTTTTTTAATTTGTAAGGTGGTGTTAACTATATGGTTATTGGCTAGAAATCCTCAGTTATCAACTGTACATATCTATAGTCTGTAAAAAGAACAAAACAACCGAGACAAACTCTTGATGCTCCTTGCTTGGCGTTGAGGCTGTGGGGGGAAGATGCCTTTTGGAGGGGCCGTAGCTCAGGGCGTGCACTGTGAGGCTGGACCTGTTGACACTGCGGTGGGCATCCATTTAGCTTCAGGTTGTCTTGTTTTTGTATATAGTGATATAGCATTCTGCTGCCTTTCTTAGTTGTGGAAAAAGGGGGGTCAGCTGGCATGAGAAGTGTTTGAATTTTTTTTTAGTTAAGTACGGTAGATTTTAAACTTTGTTTTCAAACAAACTGTAGAACTCTTCATTGTCAGCAAAGCAAAGAGCTACTGCATCAATGAAAGTTCAAGAACCTTCTGTACTTAAATGCAATTTGCGACGTTATGTTATTTTTTGTATGTTTAGAATGCTGAAATGTTTTTGAAGTTAAATAAACAGTATTACATTTTTAAGACTGTTCCTCCCTATAAATCTGGTAACTTCTATTTTACTCACATGGTCAGCTTAGGACTGAGATGAAGGAGGGGGCTACTTGAAGTTACTGCATGATTTGTTGTATCTGAATGGCATTAAGATGAAGTGTAGACCAGTGAATGTAGTGACAGGCAAGGGCCAGCATCCTTCAGTAGTGTTCAGGAAGGCAGGCAGGCGGGATGGGGGCCAGCTAACTCCAGATTTTACTTCTTACCTTCGGCTTCTACATCCCCTTTTGGTGTCAAATGCATTGCTAAACAGTAAGAATGTCTTCCAGAGTATATAGGGTGTAAAACTTCATACCTTATTTATTCTCACTCCTCTCTGACTCCTGCACATGTAATGGGATGCATAGTTATTTCTTGTGCTCAACATTTGAGGAGGCCTTAAATTGCTGCTTGTCTCCTAGACCCCAGTGAGGGGGGATGGGGTGGGGTAGGGGACATTATCCGTATTTTGGCCCTGTTTTCCTCATTCAAAAAATCAGACATTCCAAGAAAGTTTCTTAAGTTCCATCTTGGGTCACTTCAGCAGGCCGATAGGATCAACATTTCTAAGCAGTTAAGTGTATCATGAAATAGAGAGTGGCCTACCTGTGATTTGAGCTTATTCACCAGAAATGTAGATTGTTGTTCAATGTTCTTAAACTGAAAGAAGCTTGGTTTGTGTTTCAGTGGTTGTATTAGTAAATGGTGTTAACATTTTGCCCAGGATAGGATGGGGGTGGTTGCTACAGTGGCAAATGGTGATACTAAATATCAGTGGATGGATTATCTGTACTTCATTGAAGTAACAAATGATAATACTGTTGTGGGTAAGTGTCAGCATTGCCTAGCATTAACACTTGGATATAGAAATTTTTTTCTTTTTTTCTTTGTGTGTATGGTATTTTACAAGAAAGCAGCTTTTTCTTAAAAGTTCACTCTTCGGAACCTTGCTTGTCTAAGGAGCTGTCTTCTCTACTGTGTCAGGTCCTAGATGAGTGCAAGTCATGGTCACAGCTGATCTTCATTCATAACCATTCCCTCTCCATCAGAACTGTTTGTCCTAAATATGTTTTTTTAATTCTTCCACTAATTTAAAAACCCTTGGTCATTAGGTTTGCCCAGAGGCACTTGTTCCAGGATTGTTCATCCTGCTTTAGCCATGCCCTTGTCACTTGGCATTCTAAACTGAAACTGCTACTACTGCACAATGCACAATGTACAGGCCAACCTCATCAGATATGCAAGAGATCCTCAACCTGTAATCCCAAGGAAGTAGTTTTCTAACTATGGGAGGGGGTGGATTTTATGCTCCCTCAGTAGCCAGATAGAAGTGGGGGGTAGGTTTTAGCTAAATGATGTTTGATTAAGCAGACTTGGTTATAGAGAGACTCCAGTTGCTTGTTACAAGACCACTACTCTTAAGGTTTTCACACTGCCACTAGATGCCCCAGTGGAATGTTGTTCTCTAGCTTCTCTGAGATGCTTTAAGTGGCATGATGTTACCACAAAAGGTTAGGCTTAGCTTGATTTCTGGACCAATCCTCTTGCAATGCCAACCTGTTATTAAGTCAAAAGGACAGTACTTTTTTCTCAAACACACTCTTCCAACCCCCTTACCCTGTTCTTGAGTAATGTTTTATCTTTTGGAAAGAACAAGGCTGTAATGTAGCAACTATTGTCTGTGTCTCCCTTGTGTCTGTTCTTGTCACAAATGTACTTGGGGACGTTGGATGCATTCATTTTCTGTAATAAAGTTTCTTAATCAGTCTTCCCAAAAAGTAATCAGTGGGCTGTCTGTAATCTGTTTGAGCTATTGGGCCTCTGTGGTTTTGGTTGGTGAGAATTGGTATTTTAGAAAGTACCAACACTATTGTTTGTAACCATTGATCTGAACTATTATTAACATTTAGTGGAATGATATCCCAAATGCCAAGTGTGAAGGACTCCAAGACCCCTAGATTAACCTTTTAGCCAGGGGAGTAAGGGGGAGTTGGCTCTGGAGCTCTGTGCCTGGATAAATATGCAATTTGCAGGATGCTAACAGGCTGCTGTTTGATAAAGTGGCTGTGTACTTGTAATCCGTCAGCCCTGCCAACCAGGGCTCCCTGAGGCTGAGGGTCCGGGCTTAGTTGGCTGACAGAGCCAGGCCCAACAAGGACTTCTGGATAAGAGCCATGGGGGCTGCTTTGCTGTTCTTGGCTCCCTGCTTAGTTTTCTGTGGAGCTCAAGGCTACCTGGGAGGGAAAGGACAGTGAGCCAGCTTGGCAGCCCCAGTCCTCCCTGCCTGCACCATAGCAGTCCCCCCACCCTGTTTTATATATTGGGCATCCTTCTAGGGTTTCAGCTTTTTAAAACAAAAAAACTGGACACCATATTGATGGAAAGACAAGCATGATTATCTTTTTTTAATAACTTTTTTTTTTTTAAATTTGGTGCTGAGGATCAAACCCCATGTGCAAGTGCTCTACCACTGAGCTATAGCCCCAGCCCCCAAGCATGATTATCTTAATAGGCACATAAATTAATTTGATAAAATCCAATGATCTTTAGTTATTTGAAAAGCAAACAAACAAACAAACAAACAAAAAAAAAAAAAACAGAAAACTAGGAGAAGGGAATTGCTCAACCAAACAAAGGGCACTTGGGAAACCTCACAGCTAACAATCTAGATGAAAGGCTACAGGCTTTCCCCTGTCAAGGAATAAGACAAGAACACCAATTTTTGCCACTTTCATTCATTACTGTGTTAGAAATTTGAGCTAAGGTATTAAAGTAGGAAAACAGGAAACGAAAGAAGTGTATTTCAGATGATATGATGTTTTTATATAGAAAATCCTGCAAGGTGCTGTGGTGCACAAGTGTAATCCCAGCAGCTCAGGAAGCTGAGGCAGGAGGATGGAGAGTTCAAAGAGCCTCAACAACTTAGCAAGACCCTGTCTCAAAAAACAACACATGCACACACAAAAACCCTTGGATGTGGTTTAGTGGTTAAGCACCCCCGAGTTCTATCACAACCCCCCCCCCCAAAAAAAAAAAAAAAAAAAAAAAACCTAAGGAATTAGAAAATAAAAGTGTTAGGACAAATGAGTTCAGCAAGGTTGTAATATGAAGATGAATATACAAAAATTAGCTCGTGGCACACATGAAGCCTTGGGTTTGATCCCCAGCATTGCAAAATTTTTAAAAAATAATGTTATTTCCAACCACCAGCAGTGAACAATCTGAAAATTAATAACATTTATGTTTAACATAAAAAACTGTTTAGGAATAAACTTAGTAAAAAGTGAAAAACTTATGTGGGGGAAATGACAGCTGGATTCTTTGTAGAAATTGAAAAGATGACCAGGATAGCAGACCAATCTTGAAAAAGATTGTTGAAGGGTCCACATGTCTTGATGTCTACAAAGCTACAGTAATCAAGATAGTCTGCTACTGGTATAAGGACAAATGTAGGTGTATGAAATAAAACCATCCAGAAATAAACCCAGACATCTGTGGCCAATTGATTTTCAACAAGGGTACAAATACCATTCAGTGGGGGAAATAATCTTTTCAACAAATGTTGGAATAACTGGATATCCACATGCAAAGGAATTTTCTCCCTTACCTTGTGCCAATTAAAAAAAAAAATCCAAAGTAGGAGCTCAAACTATAAAATTTGCAGTAGGAAACATATGTATAAGTCTTCATGGCCTTAAAGTTGGCAATGGTTTCACCAAAAGCATAAGCAACTAAAGGAAACAACAGATAAATTGAGCTTCATCAAAAATTTTAAAAAGCCAAACAACTTTTGTGCTTCAACAACACCAGCACAGAAGTGAAAAGATCAATAGAAGAGGAGGAAATGCTTTCAAATCACTTATTTGATAAGGATCTAGTCTCCAAAATATAGAGAATTATTACAGGTCAACAATAAAGACAACTACCCCAATTAAAAATGGTCCAAGTATCTGGATAGACAGTTCTTCACAGAAGATGCATACATAGTGAATAAACATGAAAAGATATTTGGCATCATTATCTATTAGCATATATAAATCAAAGCCATAATAAGATACCACCTTACACCCATTAGGATGGCTTTAATAATAATAGTAATAATTAAGGAGAATAACAAATTGGTGAGGATGAGGAGAAACTGGAAACATGGTAGGAATGTAAAATGGTGCAGTTGTTATGGAAAACAGTTTAGAGATTCCTGAATAAGTTAAGCATAGAATTGCCATATGACCATCAATTCCACTCCTAGGTGTACACCCAAAGAAAGAGGGCAAGATGTGCTGGCACATGCCTGTAATCCTAGCATCTTGAGAGGCTGAGGCAGGAGGATCACAAATTCAAGGCCAGCCTAAGCACCTTAGTGAGACCCTGATTCAGGAAATAAAAAGAGCTGGGGATGCTCAGTGGTAAAGTGCCCCTGGGTTTAATCCCCAGTACCAGAAAAAAAAATTGAAAAAGGTATTAAAACAAATTCTTGTATATGAATATTCATGCACATTATTCTTAATAGCTCCAAAGTGGAAACAACCCAAACGCCTATCAAGTGATGAATATAGTATATGCACATGATGGAATACTATTAAACTGTGAAAAGGAATGAAGTTTTAATACATTCTATCACAAAGGTGAACTTTAAATCAATATGCTAAGGGAAAGGAGCCAGTCACAGAAGATCACATATTGTATGATTCAATTCATGAGTTATTCAGAATAGGCAAATCTACAGAAAGTAAATTAATGGTTACTGTGAGTTATTAGGAGAAAATGAAGAAGTGACTGCTAATAAATACAGAATTTGAGGGGGGGCATAATGAAAATTAGTGGTTATTATTGTACAACTCTGAATTTTCAAAAAATTGTATATTTTAAGTGGAATGTGAATTATATCTCAGTAAAACTGTTGAAAATAAATGATGGAATGTATTATACACTAAAAAGTCATATTTTTTGTGATGCTGGGGTTCAAATCCAGGGCCTTGGACACAAATGGCAACATCATGTTGTTTTGGTTACTAGACAGTTTTATTTGTTAATTTAAAAAATCTGACAAATTTTGTAAAGCAGGGATTGATCACCAAACTTTGCCCACAGGGTAAATAATGCACTCCCTTGTTTTTGTAAATAAAGTTTTATTGGAATTCAAAAATAAATGATGGAAAATTTTCAGTATAAAGGGGAAACATCATAGCACACAAGGGAGCAAGTTCAACTGATATGTGAAAGACCCCTGAGTGGAGAGAGGAGATGGATCCAGAGTAGATTTCTAGGAATTGGTTTTTTATATTTGGCAAAACAGTAGAGTGGGGCCAGGATTGTGGCTCTGTGGTAGAGTGCTTGCTTCAAACGCGAGAGGCCCTGGATTTGATCCTCAGTACCACATAAAAATAAATAAACAAAATAAAGGTATTGTGTCCCTCTACAACTAAAAATAAAATAAAAATTAAACATCAACAACAAGAAAAAAATAGTAGAGTGGTTGGTGGGCAGTGATGGTGTTCTCATCTGGCAATTTTTTTTCCTTGTGCAGTTGATGGGGAGGGGAGCAGAGAGAAAGGGTGCCAATTGAAAGCTACCCAGCTAGGGAAGTATCATGAAGTCCAAGAGAAATGGATTTTGAAGAGAGAGGAGGCAGTGTAGTCATATTCTGATGAGAGATAAAACAATATGGTGAAGGAAAGCAACACAGGAAGCCTAGTTCAGGAGAATGATAGGGATGGAGACCCAATTCTAAGTGTGAGAGGGTTGATAGAGTATGCCTAGAGTGGGGACACCTCTTATAGGATATACAACCTTAAAGGGGAGATGGAACACAGGGTGAGGAGCAGAATTCAGGGTTCTTTTTGTTTTTAAGATGGGAGCGACTTCACAATTTGTGATCAATGAGGATGCTACACATACATTTTCAGGTCAGGCCTCTTCCCAGAGCTTGAGACTTGTAGCTCCAATTGCCTCTTTGACACAACATCTTCCTTCAAATATGGTTTTTACCCTCACCTGCAAATTGGAACTCCACCCAGGTACTTCTTTGCTCACCCTTCGCAGCCAATCAGTTCCCAAATCATGCTAATAATTCTAAAATATCTAAGCTCTATCCCTCTCATACATGTTGGCAGTGTAGGTGAGTCTCTCGTCTCCATATTCTCCCCTGCCTTCTTAGGCATTTTCAGACTTGTGCTTGTCAGTTTCCCTTCAAGGAAATCTCCAACTCAAATGCTCTGGTTGGTTCTGTTATGGTAGTATCTTATGAGGATATCAGAGTTAGAGACACTGTAGCTCCAACTCTGGTAAGTCCTTATTATCTTTTGTCTAAATGTAACAGATTCCCAAGTGATTTCTCAGTTTACCCTCTTACCACTATTCTCTCCCAACATCTAGTATAGCTACTGATAGATAGTTGGTGCTCAATAAATATCCATTGAATAAGTAATGGTCAAGTGAATGAATGAATAGGGTCAGATCAGGGGAAAATTCATCAGGGGTGTACCATGCAGGGCCTTATAGACCATCTTCAAATTTGGATTCAATGGAGAACATTTGACAATTTTCATCTGTAGGGAATTTGGGGATGATCAATGTTGATATAATCAGATGCATATTGTAATTTAATTACTCTACAGCTGCAAGAATATATCAGAAGCCATTAGGGACAAAAATGGAAGCAGGATATCAGGATAAACCTGCTACTACAAATAGCAAGCCTCGTTTTTAGTGACTTAACACAAAGGGTTACTTCTCACTGGCATTATAGTAGTCCAATCAGATGTTTGGCAGGCAGTTTTCCACATTGTGATTCAGGGATCTTGGCTCCTTCCATTTTGTGGCACTACCATGTTTAGACTGTGACCTTCCTGCCATTGTAGAAAGGGTTTTAGGGTCATCCCTGGAAGTGGCATGATATTGCTCTTGGCCATATTCCGTGGTTCCCAACTGAACTGGGAGTTGACATATGGTTAATCTATTTGCTTCGGGAGAAAATGAAATGGGTTTGTGAATACAGGGTATTGAGTCTGATATTCAAGGACATGGAATGGGGTGGTTCTGGGAATCTGTCTAGATGAGAGATGCTGGAGACTTTTTATAAGGATGGCAGAAGTGGAGGTACAGAAAAACAAGTGGATTAAAAATATTTAGGTTTATCTTTCCTACATAACTCACTTGGTACACTTACACCTATATCTCTGCATTCTTCTGCTCCCCCAGCCTTCAGTAACCATTATTTATTTTCTTTCTGTGTATTGAATTTTTTATGCTCCATGTATGAGTGAGATGATGTGGTATTTGTCTTTCTGTATCTGGTTTGGTTCACTTGGTGTAATGTACTCTAATTTCATACATGTTGTAATGAAAGACAGCATTTTCTTCTTTTGTAAGACAGAAGAGTATTCCTATGTGGTGTGTGTGTGTGTGTGTATGTATGTATATATATATATATATATATATATATATATATATATATATATATACACAAAATGTGGTACTTTTATGTGTGTTGTGCTGGGGATTGAACCATCACATTTTGTTTATTTCATCAGTTGTTATTATTTAGATGTGATGTCCCTCAAAAACTCACATGTGAGACAATACAAGGTTTGGAGGAGAAATTATTGGGTTATAGCCTTAACCCAATCAGTGAATTAATCCCTGATGGAATTAACTTGGTGGTAACTGGAGGCAGGTGGGGTGTGGCTGGAGGAGATGGGCATTGTGGGCATGGCTATGGGTATATATTTTGTATCTGGAGAGTACAGTCTCTCTGCTTTCTGATCACCCTGTAAGCTGCTTCTCTCTGCCACACTCTTCTGCCATGATGTTTAATCTCACCTCCAGCCCCTGAGGAATAGATTCAACCTTCTATTGACTAAGACCTCTGAAACTGTGAGCCCTTAAATAAACTTTTTCTTCTCTATAGTTGTGTTCAGGTCATTTAGTCACAGCAGTGAAAAGGCTGACTAAAACATCAGTGGACGGACACTTTCGTAGTTTCCATTTATCTTTATTATGAATAGTACTGCAATGAACATGCGAGTGTGGATGTCTGTTTGACATCCTGATTTCATTTCCTTTGGCTATGCACCCAGTAGTGGAATAGATGGATCACATGGTGGCTCTGTTTCTGTTTTTGTGAGGGACTAACTGCTGCAGTCTGGCTGGGCACAACTCAGGAGCCACTTGTCAAAAGAAACGAACTTTATTTTTAGAACACACACTCCAAACCACACAGCTCTTCAGGAAAACCTTCAGAGCCCAACTGCCACCACTGGCTTCCCACAAGCCTCTCAACCTCCCCCACTCCTCCTGCTCTTGAGGCCGATTGGCTGGGTCGCTTGGGCGGAGCCAAAAAAGTCCCCCAATGAGCAGCTCTGTGGTCTGAAAGGGCGGGGAAACAACCCAATGAGCATCACTGCAGAGGAGCCAATCAGTTGGCAGCTAGAAGTTTGCTGGGGCCGCTGTGAGCCAATCATCAGCTGGCAGCTGGAAGTTTGCTGGCC
Organism: Marmota flaviventris; assembly: GCF_047511675.1. Lineage (NCBI taxonomy): Eukaryota > Metazoa > Chordata > Mammalia > Rodentia > Sciuridae > Marmota > Marmota flaviventris. The sequence goes on from NC_092518.1 coordinate 131,053,709, forward strand.
CCTTTGGCTGTGGCTCTCAACATCTCCCCCTCTCTGTTTAAATAACAAGCATGTGGCTTAGGGACCGTGCCTGCCTTAGGTTGTCCAATACTACATATGGTCCTTACCCGTCATCAGATGAGCTGACCTCAAGGCGTCAGCCTCCTGTCTTAGGTTGGTACCATTGCAATTGGATCTTACCCGTCATTGACTACTGGTCCAGCATACAGCCACACCTGTGGAGAGGTCTTTATACCAGCAGGGGGTGAGGTTCTTTGCCTCACCTCTGTTGGCCCCCAAATTTTAGCTGAATGACCATGACAAGCAGAAGGGAGGAGGATACACCAAGCCAATTGATGGCTCCTTTTGGAAAAATTGTACCACCGATGACACCATCAGCAAAAATACCCCAACACTACCACAAGTCTCTGCACCAACAGATAGTTCACAATGCATACAAGTGATACATAGTCCAGGCAAGTTCTGCAAGCAGTTCAGTGATGGCTATTGCAGAAGCTGTACATTGGTTTTATCTTTGTCTTCACCTGCACTGGGATGAAGATAGGAATTCTGGCAATAATGGCTAAAGAAAAAAATTATGCAACATTCCAGAAGGCACTAAAAGAAAACAATTTTCTGAACAATTTACATTATCTTGAACAGAATTATTAAATATAATGAAAAGGAAAGGTGAAAGTAAACAAACAGATCTGTTAATCTCCTGTTTTGTTTACATATTAAAACAATCCTCAACAGTTGTTTACCCAATTTAAATTAAACCATTTAAATCATGTGAATATAAAAAATATATTTGGATCCATTTTTTCAAGAGCGCTCATCATATATGATATATGGACATACGTACATTCAAACATATAACACAAAACACAAGTGTGCACACATAATATAATACATACAACACATAACCTAATAGTAAAGGCCTTATAACTTTTTACAGGTGAAATCTCCATTGCAATGTTTACAAACTCTATAGTCAAAAAATAGAACTGATCAGCAAAACATTAACCTAGGTCTGTATGAGCTCAAAAAACAAAATAGAACTTCATGATGTGGGAAAGGGTAATAATAAAATAGATATTGAAAAAAGCATCCTGGTTCTGTCGCAGATGTAAGGATAGCCAAACTGGAGTTTTGGATATCAGCTGTTATGGATTTGAGTCAAATCATCTTCTTTTTGGTCTGTAGAAATCGCTTTAGTTAATCTCTCTGGAATCCAAATCGGCTGCTGTTCTCCCTGTGGAAACACACAAACAGGCCCCCGACTCCAGACAATCACTGGGTCAGGACCTTGGTTAATCTCTCTGGAATCCAAATCGGCTGCTGTTCTCCCTGTGGAAACACACAAACAGACCCCTGACTCCAGACAATTACTGGGTCAGGACCTTTCCATTGTCCTGTTAGAATATCCTTCCAAAGTACCTTGGGCTTATGCACATTTTTTGGACACATATGCCTTTCCGCAGCACTAAGTCCTGATGAATCCAAATTTAAAAAGTTTAGAGTAAAAAGTGTTATTTTAAGTTTATCTTTGGGGACTATATACCCCTTCCCAATTCCTTCTTTTTGCTTTAATAAGTACATTTTAATAGTTTGATGAGCTCTTTCAACTATGCCTTGTCCCTGTGGATTGTATGGGATTCCTGTTATATGAGTAATGCCAAATGATGAGCAAAATTGTTTAAAAGAGGTAGAAGTATAACCAGGGGCATTATCTGTTTTTAACTGTTTTGGAACGCCCACAGTGGCAAAATTTTGTAAGCAATGAGCTATAACATCTTTAGTTTTTTCTCCGGCATGAAGGGAGCCCATCAAAAATCTGGAAGAAGTATCAACTGTAACATGCAAATATTTTAATTTTCCAAATTCTGGCAAGTGTGTGACGTCCATCTGCCAAATATGGTTAGGTATCAGTCCTCTTCATCCATATAGTGAAATATTTGTAGTTCAGGATTTTGATTTCTAAGTGGCTGGATTACTTTGTTAACATAAATTTGAGACACATAGTTGGGCTGTTAGCCATCCCTTGAGGGAGTACTTTCCATTCATATCTCTGATCAGGACCTTCATGATTCAGTGCAGGGATAGTAAATGCAAAACGTGGACTATCCTCAGGATGAATTGGAATTGAAAAAAAAAATCTTTAATATCTATAACTAAAACATACCAGGTTTTTGGCAAAGCAGACAATTGAGGAATCCCCGATTGAGCAGGTCCCATAATAACCATCTCATTATTAATGGCTCTTAAATCTTGCAATAATCTCCAATTACCAGATTTCTTTTTGATGACAAATATGGGAGTATTATGGGGAGATACAGAAGGTTGTATATGTCCTTCCGCTAATTGTTGTTTGACCAGGTCATGGGCTGCTTGTATCTTTTCTTTAGTCAGGGGCCACTGAGGAACCCATACTGGTCTTTTTGATGTAATGGCTGTACTAATTTATATTCCCACTACAAAAGGTTGTACAAAGGCTTCCATTCTTCTGTGTCCTTGCCAGGACTTGGTATCTTTAGTCTTTTTGATAATAGCCATCCTAACAGATAAGGTGATAATTAAAAGGGTACAGAGTTGCAGTAACGTAGGCTGGATAGAGATCCAATGTACAGCAAAGGACTAGAGTTATTAATATAAAATTGCCTAATGGAAATTTGCCAAAAGTAGATTTTAGGGCCCCTTACCACATAAAAGGTAACTATATGGATATATTCATTGGGCTCGCTGTAGAGATCACTTCACTATGAATATCAAAATGTTTCACACCTTAAATATATACAATACAATAAAATAAAAATTCAAGTTCTTCATGTGGCCAAAAAAGGAGAGAATTTAGGAAGTAGGATTACTGGAACTTAGTGGAGGATTGGATATGCTGGATGAGGAAGTGGAATCAATTGAAAAAGATTTTAATTTTCTCACTTGAGACACAAGAGAAATGGTAGAGTCAAAAACACAGAAGCTCAAGGAGAAGCAGGTTTGAGAGGGAATCATCTTCAGGCTGAGCAGTGTTCAGAAAGAGTATCAGGTCCAAGTTCACACTTCCCCACAGGGAAAAGTTGGTAACAGGGAATCACATACCATGTGTGCTGTCAGCCTAAGCAGAGCTCCCCCTTCTCTCCTGGGACCAGACTTAAATTTGCATTTCTCAGCCTTTTCCCCATCAATTTTCCTCTAGGGAAATCTCCTGTTTTGACACCCTAGTAGAATTTGTCTGCTATGGTTTAATCTTAGGAGGGTGTCAGAGCTAGGAATTTCCGTAGAGGGAAACTAAATCCCTTGGGCTAGAAGGGTGCTTCCCCCTTTCCACACTCACACTTCTAAATCTGTTGCTAAACTGGGAGCATTTGAGGAAAATCTCAAAGAACCTTCCTGTTGCTGGCCTCTGGCCACAGTTGGATTTTTCAATCCACATAGGAAATCTGAGATGCACATTTTCCTAGACTGTGTATTTTGTTCCAGGCCTGTGGTGGGTTTTTGTTTTAAAAGTCTTTTGGAAGCTTGTCAGTGGTGATACTGTGGCAATGTTGATTGCAAAATTTGACAGTTCTCATTGCAAGATGTGTAGAACATATGATGCTTTTGTCCTCTGTCCAAACCCTTACTAGTTTACATGGAAAAGGGCTGATATTTCAGTGAGGAAACATTAGCAGAAGGCTGAAATATGTCACTTAAAAATATTGGGCTAGCCATGCTTAAAAAAAAAAAAAAAAACCTTGTGCTTGAGCAGCTTTTAACTTCCACCAAGAACTCTCTTCTGCATATATTTAATTTATCAGACAAAAGCTGCTGATTGAGAAGCATAATCCCCAAAGTTTCTACCTAGATTTAGATATTGAAGACTAATTATTAAGACTAAGTCCACATGGTGCTGCTCTCCTACCCAAGGGCCAGGAAGGAATAGGTCTGGGTTTCAGGGAGGGTAAGTGATTTGTCTAAAGCTACACAAATAGCTAAGGGGTGGAGCTAGGATTCAAGTTGATAGCTGCTGAGCCCAAAGCCTGTGCTGTTACCCACTATGACTATATAGAGCACATACTGGGTGCCAAGTCTGCCATAGCAGCTGAGCGTGTGCAAATTGTTGCCTTTTGTCATGATCCTGGCCCTCAAGGAGTTCAGAGGCTTAGGTAAACAGTGAAAATACAGTATGATATCTGTATTATCTACTAATTATCTGTAGTAGATTATCTGTAGTAGCAGAGGATTTGTAAGGAAAAGGAGGGGGAGTAACTTATGCCTTATCCAGTTAGGGAAGTCTTCCTGGAGGAGGAGGGGCTTGAACTCTTAAAGGTAGCCAGAGAGAGGGGAAGCAGCATGGTATGGCTTGGGAAATGGAGAGCAGTTTCCTTTCATGGGAAGTGTATTAGGTATTTATTGTTGCATGAAAAATTACCCTAAACTTTAGTTCCTTAAACTAACTATCTCATAACTCTATGTGCCAGGAATCCAGACCACTTAGCTGGATCCTCTGGTTCAAGGTCTTCAAAAGGCTGCACCCAAGGGATTAGACATGGCTATAGTCATCTCCAGGCTCAGCTGGAGGATAGCTTCCTAGCTCATTCACATGACTCTAGGCAGTGTTTAGCTCCTTGCTGTGTATTGATTGGATGCTGCCCTCCGTCCCTTGTCACATGGGCCCTTCCACAGTCCAGCTTGCAACATGGCAGTAGGATTCCTCCAGAACGATCAAGTGAGATGATCTAGAGCATGAGCAAGATGGAAGTCATGGTGTTTTGGGGAACTTAATCTCAAAAGGGGAATCCCATCACATTTGCCATATTGTATTCATTAGAAGCAAGTTACTAGGGTCTAATCATCACAGCATGGGAATAGATTCCATAAGGCCATAGATGGGGATCATCAGGAACCATGTTAGAAGCTTCCTACAACATCCTGCCGTCTGCTTCTGAGTGATTCATGTCTCTTCCACAAACTCAGGTCTCCAACAATTTCATCCCATTATAACATTAGAAGTCCACGATTTCATTATCTAAACCAGGCCCAGGTGTAGATGAAGCACTTTGAGTGTAGCTTCTAGGTACAGCAACATGAGTACAATTCTTCTCCATCTGGGCTGGGATGTGGCTCAGTGGCAGAATTCTTGCCTATCATGTGTGAGACTCTGGGATCAATCCCCAGTAGTTAGGAAAACAAACAAACAAACAAACAAAAAAAAAACGTGGACACAATGAATGTATAGAGGATTATTCCCAGGTCTTGAAAACAATCAAGGAACTTTCAATATTTACTGGACTGGGCTTTTTTTTTCCTATATCTATATATAAACATATAGATATATTTTATTTTTAAGTTGTTGATGGACCTTTATTTTATTTATTTACTTATATGTGGTGCTGAGGATCTAATCCAGTGCCTCACACGTGCCAGGCAAGTGCTCTACCACTGAGTTACAGCCTCAGCCCCTGGACTGGGGTTTTTAATTGCTGTGAATCAGTGAATTCTTTGTGCCTCCATTTTCTCCCTTTCTGAACAAGACTGTCTATGGTCCTATCCCACAGTGAAGCCAAACATGGTGGCGCACACATGTAATCCCAGCCACTCAGAGGCTGAGGCAGGAGGATCTCAAGTTCAAGGCCAGCCTCAGCAACTTAGCAAGGCCCTAAACAACTTAGTGAGACCATGTCTCTAAATAAAAAATAAAAAGGGGTGGGGATGTAGCTCAGTGATTAAGTGCCCCTGGGATCAATCCCCAGTACCAAGAATAAATTAATAATTTTAAAAAAACTATAATGAATATCACTATAGACTCACCAGAATGGCTAAAATAATTAAAAAAAAAAGACAATACACTGCTAGTGACAGTATAAATTGATGGATTCATTTTGAAAGACTGTTCAGTAGTATTTATTTATTTTTGGTACTGGGGATTGAACCTAGGGGTGCTTTGCCAATGAACTATATCCCCAGCCTTTTAATTTATTTATTTTTAAATTTTTGAGACACTGTCTTGCTAAATTGCTGAGGATCTCTCACTGAGTTGCTAAGGCTGGCCTTGAACTTGCAATCCTTCTGCCTCAGCATCCTGAGTCACTGGGATTATAGGTGTGGGGCACCATGCTGGCTCTGGTAGTATTTATTAAAACAAAACATTTGCATATCCTACAATGCAGTGATTTCATTAATACATATAAAAGAAATGGGTATACCCACATGACATGGCCAAGATGTTCATAACAGCACCATTTACAATAGGCCTAAACTACAAACAATACAAATGCTCATCAAATGTAGAAAGGGTAAATAAAAATTGTGCTGTCTTCGTACAGTAGAATACTGTGCAACAATGGAAGATTGTGAAATATAGGTATATGCAAAACTTGGGTGAATCTTACAGGCATATTGTTGATCTAAAAAAAGCCAGACACAAAAGAGTCCATATTCTGTGGTTCCATTTGTATGAAGCTCAAAACAGACAAAAGTCATGGATAGAAATTGGTTATTCCTAACATTGGGATACTTCCTGGGAAGGGGAATGAGGAACTCTTTGGGGTGCTAGAAGTATTCTTTGTCTTGATCTGAATGATATCTATATGGGTGTGTACTTATAAAAATGCATTTGGGTATACAGTTTGGATCAGTAGATTTTATACATTTAATTGTATGTCATCCCTTAAGTTTTTAAAAGTGATTTTTTTAGATGAAAGGATGTGCATGTTCTGGACTTTCATTTCCAATAATGGCAAACTGGATGACTTGGAGCAAACTTCCATTGAAAAAACTGTAGGAAAAAAGTCATCTTAAAAGCACTAGTAAGCTGGGTGCAGTGGCACACACCTGTAAGCCCAGCAACTTGGGAGGCTGAGGAAGGAGGATCACAAGTTCAAAGCCAGCCTCAGCAACTTAGTGAGGCCCTAAGCAACTTTGTGAGACCCTGTCTCAAAATAGAAAATAAAAAGGGCTGGGGATATAGCTCAATGGTAAAGCATCCCTGGGTTCAATCCCTGGAACCAAAATAAATAAATAAATAGATAAATAAACCCACAAGAAAGCACTGTTGAGCTAACCACATAGTGATAATAAAATACTGAGCTAAGATCCAAGAGACAGGGTAATTCTGAGATATGAGCCTGGTCCTGGGGTGTAGGATTTTCTGACTTGGAAGAAGTAGCTGAGAGGCTGAGCCTTACTTGTTTGTGGCTGTGTCCAGAGGTTAGTACAAAGAGTCACAGTCCAGAGTCCACCAAAAGTATGCACAGATACTTGATATGATAACTGTGTTACTATGCTAGGACAAATGTGTAACAAAGCTAGGACAATTATCCATATGAAAAGATAAAATTAAAACCCTGGCTGGAACTACACACAAAATACAATTGTGGGTGGATTACAGACCTAAGGCAAAAGACAAACAAATAAAACTTCTAGAAGCTAATGTTGGAGGATGGCTTCATAGAATAGGATAGGAAGGACTTTGTGATTAAAACAGACACAAAAAGCTGTGGACAACATTGAAATCAACAACTTCTGTTCATTAGAGAGTGAATAGGTGAGCTGAAGTGGAGAAGATATTTGCAAAACAGTAGCAAAGGGCTTGCATATAGAATATATAAAGAACTTCTACAAATCAATAAGGAAAAGAAAAACAACCCTATGGAAAAATGGGCCAAATATTTGAATAATTACTTCACAGGGAGGATATTTAATGGCCAATATGTATATGAAACTGGGTGTCGTGTCACATGCTTGTTAATCCCAGTGACTCGGGAGGTTGAGGCAGGATGATCGCAAGTTTGAGGCCAGCCTCAGCAATTTAGCAAAATCCTAAGCAACTTAGAGAGACCCTGCCTCAAAATAGAAAATAAAAAGTGCTGGGGATGTAGCTCAGTGGTAAAGTATCCCTGGGTTCAATCCCTAGAAGCAAAAAAATTTCAATAATGATAAAAATAAAAACATAATAAAATGCCTTCAGATACTTATCATATTGACCAGAATAAATGAACAAGCTTGAGAATTCTTGTTTTCTTTTTTTGTCCCAGGGATTAAAACCAGCAGTGCTTAACCATTTAGACATGTCCTGAGTGCTTTTTATTTATTTCTTTTGAGACAGGGTCTCACTATGTTGCTTAGAGCCTCACTAAGTTGCTGGGGCTGGCCTTGACCTTGCAATTCTCCTGTTTCAGCCTTCCAAGCTGCTAGGATTATAGGTGTGTTGGCAAGTGAGAGAAACCAGATGGTTTTCCATATATTCTATATTTGCCTATTCATAAACAGGCAAAACTAAGCTCTGTTGTTCAGAGATGTACACAGAGATGGTTCAACTATTAATAAAACACGTGGTGTTACTCTAAAAGTGAAAAAAGTTTAATCTTGACGGGGTATGAAGAAGATGGTTACCATGAGGAGCATTATGAGCTGGGTCATGTTCCCCAAATTCATATGTTGGAATCCTAACTCCTGGTACCTTAGAATGGGACCATACTTGGAGACAGAGTGTTTAAAGCAATGATTAAAGTTAAAATAAGGTTATCATTGTGGTCCCTGATCCAATCTGACCGGTGTCTTTATAAGAAGAGGAGGTTAAGGCACAGTCATACCCACAAAGGAAGACCATGTGAAGGCCTAGGTACAAGATGGCCATTTTCAAGCAAAGGAGAGAGGCCTCAGAAGGAACCAATTCTGCTCACAGCTTGATCCTGCATTTCAGCTTCCAGAACTGTGAGAAAATACATTTTTGTTGTTCAAGCCACCTCATCTGTGGTAGTTTATGGCAGCCAGAGCAAGCTAATACATGGGGGCATTTGGAGGGCTCCTGGTGCTTCCAATTTTGTATTTCTTGATTAGGATAGTATTGCACAGGAATGTGTTTTGACATAAATTGTTAAGTTGTACATTTTTGCTTCATCCACTTTTTTGTATAAGTGTTAAATTTCATGAAAAAGCAAACTAGAAAGGGATGGCATGGCTTGGCCTGGGGAGGGAGAAAAGAGTCTGCTCTCACTGAACCTTCGAGAAAGACCAGAAAAAAGCTATTTTCTTTTTGTGAACAGCTTATTGAGATAATTCACATATTGTGCAATTTATCCATTTAAAATGTACAAGTCAATGGTTTTTAGTATATGCACAGTTGTGTAGCATAATTTGCCATAGTTAATCCTAGGATGTTTTCATCACTTCAAGAAGGAAGTCCAGGACCTTAGCTATGGCCCTCACATAACCCCCATTCACCATGCCCCTGGTAACCACACACTAACTGTCTCTTAAGACCTATTCTGGTCATTTCAAATAAATCAAATCATCTAGTATGTGTTTTTTAAGATCTGGATTCTTTTACTTAGAATATTTTCAAGGTTCATCCATGTTGTACCTCATTCCTTTTTAAGACTGTATGGCTAGACCACATCATATTTATCCATTCATCAGTAGAGGCACATTTGACCTAGTGGCATGTTTTGGCTATTATGAATAATGCTACTATGAGCATTTGTGTACAGGTGTTTTGTGTGGACATGCATTTTCAATTGTCTTGAACATATACCTAGGAGTAGAATTGCTGAGTCTAATGGTAACTCTGTAATTAATTTATTAGGGATCCACCAAAATCTTTTTCACAGTAGCTGTGCCATTTTACTTCCCATTAACAATATATGATGGTTCCAATTTCTCCACAGTCTTGCCAATCTTTGCTGTTGCCTGCTTTTAAAATTCTAGCCATCCTTAGTAGGTATGAGATGGCATCTCATTGTGACTTTGATTTTGTATATCCCTAATGGCTAATGATGAAGAACATTTTATTGGCAAGGATTGTCAACTCCATTTTACAGAAGAGAGAACCAAGTCTCAGTGAGGTTAACTGGCTTGTCCCACACCACACAGGCCAAGGCTCCTTTTTACTTTGAATGAATGTCTACCTCCACAGAAGGAAGAATTGTCTGAGCAGATTAAGCACAAAGGTCTGTGCATTGGTTTTTGGTGCCAATGTCTGGGCTCCTTGGGTATCTGCCCTGGTCCCTCCCTGGGGCTTTTGCTTTGACTTAGGTCAGTTTATGTTACTGTCAACAAGCCCCTAAAGTCTCACTGTATCCTCTGGCATCACCTCACAGCACCTGTCTCTGCCTGTTGTAGCTGAAGTCATTTTGATGTCCATGACATTCACACAGAGAGAATCTTGGCTTTACCTGAACCTGATACTCACATTCCAGCTCAGCAAACAGAGAATCCCAGAATGTCAGGATAGGCAGGGGCCTATGAGAGCATGAAGTCCAAACCCTTATCATTCAGAGAGGGAAACAGGTTCAGAGAAGGCCAGGAGCTTTCGTAGTCTCACAGAATGTTAGTGATGGAGCTGAGGGTGGGGCAAAGCTCCTCCTGTTGTGCCCATGCTGGAAACCATAGAATATTCTTCCCTCTATGCTCTTATAAAAGGGAACACATGGTAAGGGCTATCTTGAGGGGAAAGGGTAAATACCCACCTGTCGCTACTCAGGAAAGAAGGCCTGAGCAGGGTTCCAGGTATGAGTGGGGTGTCAATGGGCAAACAGGCTCTCACCACCAAAAACTGGATTCTACCGCCTATTGCAGGTGACCCTAATCAAGCAGAGCAAGGTCTTCTGCCCTGGTGACAGGTTAACCACAGTCACTTGATAGAGGTAAAGATAAATGGATTTCTTCTCCAGACCTTTTGACCTCTGGGAACCAGCTGCAAAGCCAGCTTGAGCCCTAGAGGAGTTGCTGGGGAAGAAGGGAGGTCTTTTTTCTTCTTCTTCTTCTTTTTTTTTTTCATGTTTACAAGCTTTGACCTTCAGCCAGTCCACTTGTTGCCTCTCAGTATATCAAGTTAGAAGGAAAGCCAGTTTCCATGGGGCCCCCTGTGATGTTGTTTTTCTGCTTACAAGATTGACCAGTTGGGGTCAGAGTTCTGTGAAAATCATCTCTCTTCATAGAATGTTAGTACTTCTCCTTTAGCCCTGTGGTTGCTGCCCTTTTTGTTTCCACTAGCTTACTACATCAGTATGGGTACACACTTTTTTGAGCCTCAGTTTTCTCATCTGTCAAGTGGAGTGGAGAATAACCCTATCATACCTTCCTCAGGAGAGCCTCGTGAAGGTAAAATTAGATTATACGTCTTGCTGTACTTTTTTTGGTAGTATCTTTTAAAATTGCTTTTATTTTTTTAAATACATGACAGTGGAATGCATCACAATTCTTATTACACATATAGAGCACAATTTTTCAAATCTCTGGTTGTATATAAGGTATGTTGACACCCAGTTCATGTCTTCATACATGTACTTTGGATAATGATGTCCATCACATTCCACCATCCTTGCTAATCCCCTGCCCCTCCCTTCCCCTCCCACCCCTCTGCCCTATCTAGAGTTTGTCTATTCCTCCTATGCTCCCTCTCCCTACCCCACTATGAGTCACATCTTGCTGTACTTTTAAAGTCCTGAATAGACAGATAGCTAGGAAGTATCCTTAATTTAAAAAGCCACTAAGAACAATATGAAAAAGATAAGCCCTACAATTGCAAGTGAGGAAAGTTACTAAAAGAAAGTTCTGAAGGCCTGGAGATGTAGCAGAGTGGTAGAGCCCTTGCCAAGCACATGGCAGGTCCTAGGTTCCATCCTCAATACAGTACGAAAGTAAAAAAGATAAGAAACAAGAAAGTTCACAAAAATAAGGAAGGCAAATGGCCCTAAATGTATGAAAGATTTCAACCTACTATTCAAAGAAAATCAAACTGAAATAAAACAAAAAATATTTTTGCTTATGGGGGTAGCACAAATTAAGAATGAATATTGTTGACAATGATGTGAGAGATTAAATTATGATAATGTGTCTGGAGGACAATTTAGCTATTTTTACAAAATTCTTAAAAAAGGTGCATACACTTTACTCAGTTTGTGTCTTTAAAAAGCGGTTGAGGGGCTGGGGCTGTGGTTCACTGGTGGAGCACTTGCTTTGTATTTGTGGGGCCCTGGGTTTGATTCTCAGCACCATATAAAAAAATAAATAAATGAAGGTATTATGTCCATCTACAGCTAAAAAAAAATTTAAAAAAGCAGTTGAGATACATGTAAAAATATAAGTGTATGCCATTTTATGAATTCTTTAAAAGTTCTAAAAAATAATTCAAGTGGCGTAGCTGGGGTTGTGGCTCAGCGGTAGAGTGCTTGCCTAGCATGTGTGAGGCACTGGGTTCTATTCTCAGCACCACATGTAAATAAATAAAACAAAGATCATTGACAACTGAAAAAAAATTAAAAATAATTCAAGCAGTGATTTTTATTAAAAAATGTAAACTTCCATAGTGCTTTAAAAATATAGCCAATTTGGGTCAGGCATGGTGGCACACTCCTGTAATCCCAGTTATGTGGAGGGGTGGGGAGCTAAGGCAAAAGGATCTCAAGTTGGAGGCCAGCCTGAACAACTTATGGAGACCCTATCTCAAAATAAATTAGAGCTGGGTGTGGTAGCACAGGAGGATCACAAATTCAAGGCCAGCTTGGGCAATTTAGCAAAGCCCTAAGCAATTTAGCGAGACTGGGTCTCAAAAGAAAAAAAATAAAATGGGCTGTGGATGTTGCTCAGTGGTTAAGCACCCCTGGGTTCAGCCCCTTGTATCATCAACAACAACAAAAACAAAAACAAAAATTGAAAAGGACTGGGAGTGGAGCGAGTGGTAGAGTACTTGCTTAGCATGTGTGAAGCCCTGTGTTCTATATGAAACCAATTAATAAACATGTTTATATTAAGGTAATTTTTTTCTTTCTAATTTTTCTTCTACTTATCTAAGTCAAAAATTTCAGAAAATTGACATGTTTTTCATTTTATATTAGTTTACTGCCCAATCTAGAAATATTAGAATTTTATATTAAATATGTTTAAGTTGCAGAAACTGACACCTTTATTAGGAAATAACTACATTTGTCCTATATCCTACAGATGTAGCCTACAATTGCAAATGAAGTGTAAGATGACACAACTTTAAACCTGGTACATCTACTCGATTTTGTTCTTTTTGTGTATATGGAATATTTCACAATATAATTAAAAAAAACAAGTTGCATTAAAATTGGAGAAATTATTGAACAAGGATGATTACCATGGCTCTGCCTATAGCAGTATAAAATTTAAAAGAATTCAGGTGGAGCAGATCATTATGATAATGTTCCCAGTGAATTATACCACCCTAGGGCCACCCTACTTTGCAAAGTAACATTGTTGTTCCTTCTATGAAGAGACAGAATGGATTTTTCTCCCTCTTTGACTCTGGACTAGCCTTGTGACTTGCTTTGGCTACTGGACTGCTTTAGGAATGATACTGTACAGCCAGGCACAGAGGCAGAATCCAGTGATCCAGCAACTCTGGAGGCTAAGCCAAGAGGATTGCAAGTTTGAGGCCAACCAGAGCAACTTAGTGAGACCCTGTCTTAAAATATAATTTACAAAGCATTGTGAATGCAGTTCCATGGTTGAACACTTGCCTAATACGTGTGAGGGCCTGGGTTCAATCACTTTTTTAAGGGGATAATGTGTGACTTCCAAGATTAGGCCTTTTAAGAATCCTTGCAGTTTCCATTTTCAGCCTCTTGGATTCCCCAGACTGCTGTGCTGTGACGAAACCTAATGCTAGATGATAAGAGATGTTTAGTAAAGGGTTAATTTAGCAGCTTGGGTTGCATAAAAGCTTCACACTCCAGAGAGAAGGGGCTGGCCTTTGCCTGGTTCTCAGGAGACAACTTCTGAATTGTGGAAATAGTCTGCTTGAGAGTATTTATGCATGCCTGAGGCCCAGGCCTGTAGTATGAGTTTGTTGGGGGTGGGGGTGGGGGCAAGGGGTGGGGGACTGGGGTTTGTGTAGCTGAGGTCAGTCACCTGGGTATTGTGTGCTTTCCATATGAAGCCCTAATAAAAATCATGGACAGCATTGTTGAGGTGAGATTCCTTGGTTGGCAACACTTTACATGTATTGTCTCACATCATTACTGAGAGAATAAGTGTGTCCCCATGACATTCCACTAAAGAGATACCTGGAAGCTTGGGATTATTTCTCTTGGACTTTTCCCTTTGCTCACTTGGATGAGAATCCATTCACTATTGTAAACTCTAACCATGAGGATAACAGCTTTTCTGAGTCCTGTGAGTCTTTCTAGTGAATCATCAAGCCTGAGGTACTCACCTCAGGTAAACACCTGACACTGAGGCACGAACTGGCATCCACCTGAGTGAGAATATCTGGATCCCTTGAGCACTTGTTGAGCTATTGGATGTTTACAGTTGTATGAAGGAAAACCCAGCAGAAAGCTTACCAGCCAATGTGCAAAACCATAACATATACTACATCATTGTAATTTGAAGGCACTAAGGTTTGGGGTGGATTGTTAGCACCTATAGGTGGCTGAAATAATAATAATAATCAAAAGTAGGCAAATAGTTTTTATTTATCTATAACTGGAATACTAAGATGTCATTAAAATTCTGATGTAGAATCTCTATATATTAACATAGAACACTGTTTGGTATGTATTTCAAATAATAGTTATAAATATGAATAAATTCTCCTATCTTGAAAAAATATTTAATATATTATGCATATTTAAATGTCTAATTAGGATGAGTAACAGTCAACCATTTTTGACCTACCAAAACAAATATTTCCTGTGACTCAAATACTACTAATTGATATCATCTAGGCTGGAAGTCTCCAAAACAAAATGTTAAGTGTTTGGCTGGTGAGGAAAAAGCATTTTTGGGGTTGTTGTTCATTTATATATTTTTTTGGTGCTAGAAATGGAACCCAGGGCCTTGCACGTAGTTCGCCAATACTGTACCACTGAGCTATATCCCTCGTCATCATCCATATTCTCTAAATCTTATCCATCTGATATGTATTCCTTATTGTATTACTAAGGAAAAAATACAAGGAAATAATAGCTATAATTTATATAAGGTGCTAAATAAACTTTGGAAGCAGTGATGAACTATGAGAAGAGTGGATATGGAGAAGGGCTAGTTGGACATGAAGCCTGACTTCCCATTATCCTGGGATTCAGACTCACCATTTGTGGTTCAGAGCAAGTTCCCATAAGCTGGGCAAAGCAAATGGAGGCTGAGGCCCAGGGTGGAAGCTTCTAGATGGGATGTCGGAGTGCACAGCTAGCTTCTATTTGGTTCTGCTTGTTCAGAGCATTGGTAATCATTGACTTTTCACCAGATGCCTCAGGAAGGGAGCAAGCCAGAAAGGCCAGCCTGCCCTGAAGGCGGCCTCGGCAAGTGTGGGAGACACAGTCTAGGCCTGGCCTCAAATACAATGGAACCTGTTGCTCAAGTGGCCAGCTTGCTCAGGTGGTTGCCTCTCTCTTTGAACTGGAGCAGAGGAGCATATCTGAGGCAAGGAGGGGACGTTGCAACTCTGCAGGTAGCCTTAGAAATCATCTGGTGACATCCCTGCAGGGTGCAAAACTCCCCCAGCAGGTGCTCCCTCCACCTGCCCCCACAAAAGGCTACCATCCTCTGCCCATCTCCCAACAATCCTACAATGATGGCGAGCTCACTATTCTCATTGGCACCCACCCCAAGCAGCGGCAAAAGAAAGTCCATCCTTACTTGTTGGAATGGTTAATTGTGTGTGTCAACTTGGCTGAGATAAGGGATGCTCAGGTAGCTGGTAAAACATTTCTGAATGTATCTATTAGGGTGTTTCTGGAAGAGATTAACATTTGAATTGATGGACTAAGTGAAGCAGATGGCCCTTCCCAATATGGGTGGGCACGAGGTCTCTAATCCATGGAAGGCCTAGTGGAGAAGAAAAAGGCAGAGGATGGAGGAATTCCCTTTGTGCCTGCCCCAGCTGCCCTCAGACTGGAACTGACACCATTGCTGCCCGTGGCTCTCAGACTGGGATTTACACCAGTAGCTTCTGAAGTCTCCAGCATGCAGGTGGTAGATGTTGGTACTTGGCTGCCTCCATAGTCATGTAAGTCAATTCCCTAGGATAAATTTCACTTCATAGATATTATTTCCAAGAATTTCCTATTGATTCTGTTCCTGTGGTAAATCTAACTGATATACTTGGAATCCCCAAACAGCCTCAATCTTCCTCCTTTCCCCCAGAATCTTTCCTTTCCCTTTGGCCCCATTTGCTTCCTCTGTGCATGCAGCCTGTTGCAGCCACTGAGTTTTCTTTGAATAAAATGCCCCCTTCAAAAATACATATGTTGAAATATCATACTGTACCCCACCAAGATGTATAAATAGTATGTCTCAATTAAAAATATAAATCTTTATTGATTGCATGGTGTATCCCAGGAAGAGGGCTTGGTGTTTTATTATCCTAACAACCCTGTCCACGAATGTCCAAAGGAACACACTAGGAAGGGACATAGCTGGGGTTTGAACCATGATCTGTCTGTCATTCATTGATACCTGGCCTCATTCCACAATGGATTTGAGACAGCTTAGAATAGAACACAATTTAATAATCAGACCTAAATAAAACAGAAATGACAGTAGAAAATGAAGACCAGAGCTCTAAATTTCCAGGCTACAAAAGTGAAAAAGCAAAGCCAATTATCTTTATATTCTCATTACCAGAAGCAAGTTATTCAGCAGAAGCATGGCCAGCAATGGATTTTAAAAGGCATTTTTAAATGTTGTGATGATCCTATCAATTCTTAGCACTTGGAGCCTCCCACCTACCATTAAAACCAACTTTGGGGTCAGATGTCAATATTGAGGAAAAAATGTGTACCTGTGTATATGTCGCTATCTGTTTCAGTGTCTCTACCTGTATCTGGTTCTGTATCCATGCCTCTGTCTGTATCCATAGCTGTATCTTCAATTGGATTAGTGTGTCTCCAGCTGTATCCGTGTTTCAGGCTGTGTCTTTTTCTCTCTCTTCTTGTATCCATATCTTTAGGAATAGCTGGCTCTGGCTCTGTATTTCTAATAGTATCAGTACATCTGTATCAGTGCCCCTACCCTGTCTATGTTGTGTACCTGTCTGAATCTACATCTGTGTTGCTATTATGTAGTTGTATTTGCCTCTGTCTCATTCGGTGTTTTTGTGTCTTTGTGTATCTCTATCTGTATTTGCGCCTCTACCTCTATCTGTATTTCTTTGTCTCTACCTGCATCTATATTCGTTTCTGTAACATTACCTGTATTTGTGTCTGAGACTCTATTGTATCTCTGTGTCTCCATCCTTATTTCATCTGTGTCTCTGTGTCTGTATCTGTACCTGAATTTACATCTGCATCTCTATTTGTATGTCTGTCTGCACCTGTACTTTTCTCTTTTGCTCCATCTGTCTCTGTGTCTCTGGTGTATCTTTATTCCAACCACAACTGTTCTGTCTTTACCTGTATCTGAATCTGCAGTCTTATCTGTTACTATGATTTGGAAGTGCCATTGAGGGCCAAAACCTTACCCCAGTGTGCTCAGAAGGGAGATGATACAGTCAAGGAAAGTTATTCTGGAGACTTAATATTTAATTATGTTTATTCTATTTGGATTTGGATTACTTGGGGCCAGTCACTGCTTTCTTCCTGCTTATTACTTTACTTTTTACAAATATCTGTCTTATACCTGTCCTACTATATTATCTTGGAAATAGCTATCTTGTTTGACTTCACAGGGTCACAGGTGGAAGAGAATTTGTCTTAGGATGGATCATGCCTTTAATCTCACCTGTATCTGATTTTGATAAGACTCTGGCCTTTTGAAATAGTTCTGGGATGTGTTAAGACTTGAGACTATTGAAAGGTGTGAATGTATTCTGCAGGTGAGAAGGATATAAATTTCTGGGGTCAGTGGTGGAATGCTGTGGTTTGAATTTACCCTCCCAAGTGCTTGTGTTGGAAACTTAATCTTCAATGCAACAGTGTTGGGAGGCAAGACCTTGAAGAGGTAATTAGGCTCTGACCTCATGAATGCATTCACGTCATTATCGCGGGAGTGCTTAGTTATCTTTGGAGTGGATTCCTGTAAAAGGATGTGCCCAACTCCTTTTCTGTCTTTCACACATGCTTTCTTGCCATTCTGCTTTCCACTATGGGATGATACAATAAGCAGACCCTCATCGGATGTGGGCCCCTTGACCTTGGACTTCTCAGACTCTAAAACTGAAAGAAATAAATCTCTGTTCCTTATAAACTAATCTCAGACATTCTGTTACACCAGCACAAAGGAGTCTAAGATACCTTTTTTTCCCCCTATTTTTCGCCAACTATTGCCCATCCTCACCAAGGTCTTTCTGAAGAATGTCTAGAATTCCCAGTCCAATGCTAACAAACACCTCTACCTTCTTGACCTCTTCACAAAGGGCTTTCTTCATTCTATTTCAGCCTTGAGTGGGAACATGCTTGCTCCTCCACTAGAGTGAAACCTCCTCCACTGCATATAATCTTGGGGAGTGGATTCTCTTGGCTCTGTGCTGCTGGGTCTAGAATAGACCATGCTTGTTCTATTGTCAAAGATGACCCTTCTGAGCCTCATATTATCAGGCTAATCACTTTCCCTTAAAAGAAAATGGGTTTTAAATCATGCACATAATACACAAAGCAATCCTTCTTCTAAACATTTCATCATTTACAAAAAAACAAAACAAAACATAAAACCAGTACCCAGAATTTAGTCTCATGCCAGCTGTTCTTGGAGAAATCCTGATTATGCAGCTGGTGAATTTCTCTCCTCACCTTTTCCTCTGCAATAACATAGAAGTATAGCATGTGTAGTTAAAACACACACACACACACACACACACACACACGATCTTACTATAAATATTCTGTAACTTGTGTCCTTCACCTATTTGTCTTGCTGTTCTTTTCATTTTAATATGAATAATTCTACTTCATTCTTTTTATTTTTATTTCTTTGCATACTGGGGCTGGGAACTGAGGGCCTCACACATGCTAGGCAGATGCTCTACCACTGAGCTACACCTTTGCCCTTTTATTTTGAGACAGGGTCTTGCTAGATTACTGAGGTTGGCCTTGAAATTGTGATCCTCCTGCCTCAGCCTCTGGAGTAGCTTGCATTACAGGCATATGCCATCATACCATTTTCTACTTTTAAAAAAAATCTTGCTCTCATAGCTCATTTTGGAAATACCAAAGTTTCTTTAACCATTTTTTAAAAAAATATTTGTTTCTTTAGTTGTAATTGGACACAATACCTTTATTAATTTTTTTTATGTGGTGCTGAGGATCGAATCCAGGGCCTTGCATGTGCTAGGTGAGTGCTCTACCGCTAAGCCACAACCCCAGCCCTGACATAAACACTTATTTCATTTTATTTTCTCCCTGTTATAAACAATATGGCAACATGTTGGTTTACACACCAACGGTGGTGTTTTTTCTTTCTTGGTTTTTAAAAAGAATAATGACTTTATTGTTTTTATAAAGCACATAATGCATATTAGAAAAATTGAAGCAATTTTTTTTCCTTTTTTTTATTGGTTGTTCAAAACATTACAAAGCTCTTGACATATCATATTTCATACATTTGATTCAGGTGGGTTTTGAACTCCCAATTTTACCCCAAATACAGATTGCAGAATCACGCCGGTTACACATCTACATTTTTACATAATGCCCTATTAGTAACTGTTGTATTCTGCTACCTTTCCTATCCTCTACTATCTCCCCTCCCATCCCCTCCCATCTTCTCTCTCTACCCCATCTACTGTAATTCATTTCCTTGTTTATTTTCCCATTCCGCTCACAACCTCTTATATGTAATTTTGTATAACAATGAGGATCTCCCTCCATTACCATGCAATTTCCCTTTTCTCTCCCTTTCCCTCCCACCTCATGTATCTGTTTAATGTTAATCTTTTCTTCCTGCTCTTCCTCCCTGCTTTGTTCTTAGTTGCTCTCATTATATCAAAGAAGACATTTGGTATTTGTTTTTTAGGGATTGGCTAGCTTCACTAAGCATAATCTGCTCTAGTGCCATCCATTTCCCTGCAAATTCCATGATTTTGTCATTTTTTAGTGCTGTATAATACTCCATTGTGTATAAATGCCACATTTTTTTTATCCATTCATCTATTGAAGGGCATCTGGGTTGGTTCCACAGTCTAGCGATTGTGAATTGTGCTGCTATGAACATCGATGTAGCAGTATCCCTGTAGTACGCTCTTTTAAGGTCTTCAGGGAATAGTCCGAGAAGGGCAATAGCTGGGTCAAATGGTGGTTCCATTCCCAGCTTTCCCAGGAATCTCCATACTGCTTTCCAAATTGGCCACACCAGTTTGCAGTCCCACCAGCAATGTACAAGAGTACCCTTTTCCCCACATCCTCGCCAGCACTTGTTGTTGTTTGACTTCATAATGGCTGCCAATCTTACTGGAGTGAGATGGTATCTTAGGGTGGTTTTGATTTGCATTTCTCTGACTGCTAGTGATGGTGAGCATTTTTTCATGTACTTGTTGATTGATTGTATGTCCTCCTCTGAGAAGTGTCTGTTCAGGTCTTTGGCCCATTTGTTGATTGGGTTATTTGTTTTCTTATTGTTTAATTTTTTGAGTTCTTTGTATACTCTGGATATTAGGGCTCTATCTGAAGTGTGAGGAGTAAAAATTTGTTCCCATGATGTAGGCTCCCTATTTACCTCTCTTATTGTTTCTCTTGCTGAGAAAAAACTTTTCAGTTTAAGTAAGTCCCATTTGTTGATTCTTGTTATTAACTTTTGTGCTATGGGTGTCCTATTAAGGAATTTGGAGCCCGACCCCACAATATGTAGATCGGAGCCAACTTTTTCTTCTATCAGACGTAGAGTCTCTGATTTGATATCTAGCTCCTTGATCCACTTTGAGTTAACTTTTGTGCATGGTGAGAGGAGGGGATTCAGTTTCATTTTGTTGCATATGGATTTCCAGTTTTCCCAACACCATTTGTTGAAGATGCTATCCTTCCTCCATTGCATGCTTTTAGCTCCTTTATCAAATATAAGATAGCTGTAGCTTTGTGGATTAGTCTCTGTGTCCTCTATTCTGTACCATTGGTCCACCCGCCTGTTTTGGTACCAGTACCATGCTGTTTTTGTTACTATTGCTCTGTAATATAGTTTTAAATCCGGTATCGCTATACCACCTGATTCACACTTCCTGCTTAGAATTGCTTTTGCTATTCTGGGTCGTTTATTTTTCCATATGAATTTCATGATTGCTTTCTCTATTTCTACAAGAAATGCCGTTGGGATTTTGATTGGCATTGCATTAAACCTATAGAGAACTTTTGGTAATATCGCCATTTTGATGATGTTAGTTCTGCCTGTCCATGAACAGGGTATATTTTTCCATCTTCTAAGATCTTCTTCTACTTCTCTTTTTAGGGTTTTGTAGTTTTCATTGTATAAGTCCTTCACCTCTTTTGTTAGGTTGATTCCCAAGTATTTTATTTTTTTTTGAGGATATTGTGAATGGAGTGTTTTTCCTCATTTCCGTTTCAGAAGTTTTGTCGCTGATATACAGAAATGCCTTTGATTTATGCATGTTGATTTTATATCCTGCCACTTTGCTGAATTCATTTATTAGTTCTAGTAGTTTTTTTGTAGACCCTTTTGGGTCTTCAAGGTATAGAATCATGTCACCTGCAAATAGTGATAATTTAAGTTCTTCCTTTCCTATTTTTATGCCTTTAATTTCTTTCGTCTGTCTAATTGCTCTGGCCAGTGTTTCGAGAACTAAATTGAATAGAAGTGGTGATAGAGGGCATCCCTGTCTTGTTCCAGATTTTAGGGGGAATGCCTTC
Organism: Marmota flaviventris; assembly: GCF_047511675.1. Lineage (NCBI taxonomy): Eukaryota > Metazoa > Chordata > Mammalia > Rodentia > Sciuridae > Marmota > Marmota flaviventris. Next base: position 131,075,428 of record NC_092518.1, read on the forward strand.
AAAAATTGAAGCAATTTAAGAATTAGAATGAAGAGGGCTGGTGATGTGGCTCAAGTGGTAGCACACTCGCCTGGCATGCATGCGGCCCGGGTTCGATCCTCAGCACCACATACAAACAAAGATGTTGTGTCCACCAAAAACTAAAAAATAAATATTAAAAAATTCTCTCTCTCTTAAAAAAAAAGAATTAAAATGAAGAAACAAATAAATCAGTAACAATTTTTATCTTCCAGAAAAGAAACAAATATAGTTAACATCTGGTAAACAACATTCTGATTGCTATGGTTGGAATGTTTTTGTCTAAAAACTCATATTGAAACTTAATCCACAGTACAATAGTAATGGGTGCTATGGCCTGTGGGAGGTGATTGAGTCATGAGAGTACCCCATAATCAATCAGATGAAGTGCCATTATGAAGGGGGGACAGAGGAAGTTCATCCCTTTTTCCCCCTCTGCCTTACATTATATAAGGAAAAGGCAGTAAGGCCTTAACCAAATGCCAAATGCTGGTACTTTCATCTTGGACTTCCCAGCCTCTACCATTTGAGAAATATCTCTGTTCCTTACAAACCACGCAGTCTTGGATATTCTGCCTAGCAGCACAAAACAGACTTCACACACATGTACAGATAGAAGTCAATGGCTATCAAGAAATAAGTTTATAACAAAAGAATTGGATCAGTCATGTTATATTTAATAGAAACTGTCATGTTTGGTTTTAATTGAATTTAAAATATAAAAAGGGAATTGATGTGAAAACAGAAATTGCTGAACTTGCTGTAAATGTTTCTTCCTGGTAAGCTATTAGTTCTGCTAGCGCCCCCCTCTGGGGTTAAAGCGATTATAAAGAGCATTAAGCAATTGGAAATATTCTTTTTTCTCTTCTTTTAGCACTTTCATTCTTCTTCCTTCCCATTTCATTTCCCTTTTTTTTCTTTCTTTTCTTTTTTGAAAAATCTATGAAGACACTATTGATGGGTTTTTCACCCTGGAAGAAAACTTTTACATCTTTACATTTTCTTGTTCCCTCACCTCTCAATTTTATTGGTTATATTTGCTTTACTTTTTCAATAGTTCTAATGCAATTTAAATTTTAATGGTGTGACCCCCTCAGTCATTTATAGAAGGTTGTATAGTTAGTTTATATTTTAATGGATTCAATGCTCACAGCTATATATTTCAGAGATAGCAAAGCTATCCCTTGGTTTGCAGAATATTTCTCATTCGGTCAATTTTTTTTTCCTGTTTTTAAATCTATTTTTAAATTGATAAATGATGAAGAACTAACTAGTGCTTAATTCTCTGAGTCTTTTCTGTTTGTGAATAGTATTCATTTATTTAGTACTGGGGATTGAACCAGGGTTGCTTAACCACTAAGTCACATCTCCAACCATTTTGATTTTTTTTTTATTTCAAGATAGGGTCTTTCTAAGTTGCTTAGGGCCTCACTAAGTGGCTGAGGCTGGCCACAAACTTGCCATCCTCCTGCCTCAGCAGGTGTACTCCACCGCATGTGGCTCCGATTAGCATTTGTACCTGAATAAAAACTTGTCTTGGTGTAATATTCTTGGGCCTTTCTTTCTTTTCCTTAGAACTTTGTAGTCATTGCTCTGCTTTTTTTTTCTGGCACTGATAGTTTCTGTAGAGAATATAAAGGGAGTCTAGTGTTCATTCCCCTTGGCAACTTGCTTTTTCTTCTTGACTCTCTGAAGAACTCTCGCCTTGATACTTCAAGTTAAATAATTTAACCAGGACATTCTCCAGGTTAATGATTCTATATCCATTTTTCCCATGGTATATGGTATGCTTTTACAATCTGCTGATTCAGTTCTTCCTTTATTTTGAGAACATTTGTTCATGATAGAACTCTGAATACTTTTTTTTCGGTTGTATTTGCTATGTTCTTTTTAAACTTATTTTATTAACTTCATTCATCCACTCAGTCAACAAATACTTATTAAGGGCCTAACAAGCGCCAGGCATTAGGCCAGACAAAACCCCTGCCTTCCTGGATCTGACATTGTAGTGACTAGGGAAACAGGCAATAAAGAAAACAAACATGTACAGTAGAAAATATATTAAGTTGTGTAAGTTTTATATAAAGTAGGCAATATATGGTGCTAAAATTCTAAATAGGGTCGTCAAGGCAAATCTCATGCAGAAGGTGACATATAAGAAGGATTCCAGCTCAGACCTATCTCTTGAACTCCAGATACCACATCCAAGTGCCTACATGATCTCTCCAACTGGATGTTTAAGAAAATTTCAAACTTAATTTGTGTACAATGCAGTTCTGGATCTTTCCCAGTCCTCCACAAAAGTAAGAATTGACAAATGGCCCAGAAATGCAGCTCAGTGGCAGAGGGCTTGCCTAGCTTGTTCAAGAGTCCTGGGTTCAATCCCCAGCAGTGCAGACAGAACAAGAAAAAAAAAAGAAGAAAAAGAAAAAGAGCTTCACAAATTGAATGACATTAAACTAAGAAGTTTCTCTACAGCAAAATAAACAATCAACAGAGTGAAGAGACAATTTACAGAATGGGAGAAAATATCTGCCATTCTTCATCTGACAGAGGATTAATATCCAGAATATACTCTACTGTCATGTATAGCTAAAAAGAACAAATAAAAATATCCAGAATACACTCTGAGTGCTTCTCTCTCTCTCTCTCTCTCTCTCTCTCTCTCTCTCTCTCTCTCTCTCTCTGCTCTTGGCACAGCATCCTGTAACCCTGTGGCTGCTTTAACCCTTTATTAGTCTTTCTGCAACCTATTTATAACACCACTGTGTAAAGTATGTGTGACTTAAGTGTTGTAGATATTAGAAATTAAGATTAGAATAAAAGAACTTGTATTTGCCAGCTTATTACATCAGGCAACTGTTCAATGAACTGTCACTGATGAAAGTGGTGTAGCCTGTGAACTTATTGTTATTCAATAAATTCTGGTGTTGTAGAAAGATGCAAAAAAAATATCCAGAATATATAAGAAACTCAAAAACAACATCAAATAATAAGCTCTCTTATTTAAAAAGTGGGCATATGATCTGAATAGACAAACTTGAACAGAAGAAATGCAAATACTAAAAATATGTCAAAAGATGCATGATATTGTTAGCCATCAGGAAATGCAAATCAAAACTACAGTCAGATACCATCTCACCCCAGTTAGAATGGTTAGTGTAAACAAAACAAAACAAAACACAAAATAACATGCTGGTGAGGATGTGGAGAAAAAGACCCTTCCACACTGTTGGTGGGAATGTAAATTAGTACAGTCATTATGAAAAACAGTATGAAGGTTCCTCAAAAAAATTAAAACTAGAACCACCCTATGATCCAGCAATCCCACTACTGGATATATATGCAAGGAAATGAAATTAGTATATCAAAGAGACATTTAACATGCCCATGCTTATTGTGGCACTTTCACAGTAGCCAAGATGCAAAATCAAACTAGGTGTCCATTGACAGATGAATACATAAGTAAAATGTAGTATATACACACAATGGAGTTTTAATCTACCCTAAAGAATGAAATCCTGTCATTTGCAGAAAAATATGAATGAAACTGGAGGTAATAATGTTAAGTAAAATAATCCAGACACAGAAAGACAAATACTGCATGTTCTGCCTCATGTGAAAATGAAAAAGTGTTAACCTCAATGTAATGATTAATAGATGTTGGGAAGGTGAAGGGTGGAAAAAGGGAGATTGGATTTAATCAGTGCCTGCTATATGAATGTATGGAAATATTGCATTGAACCTCATTAATATGTACAATTAATACATGTTAATCAAAAATAAAAAAAAAAAGAAAACACTTCCACCAGCCTCTACCATCAGCCCTTTGGCTCAGGGGCTGAGCCCCTGTTTAAGAGGCTGTCCATCCTCTTGTTTCTTCTGTGTCCCCTGACAGCTCCTTTTTCCTCACCTGGTTGAATAACAGTCTCCCATGCATATCAATGAATAAAAACCAACTTGTGGCATAGGACTTATTATAGGGATTAGAACTTAGGCAATTGTGAGAGCTTTTGGAATATGATATTTCAGCTTCTTACAGGTACAACACTCTCTGTCCCAGGACCTAAAATACCCGAAGGATAATACCTGGTGAGAGCTGGAATATTAATTTAACATAGGTATAGGGTTCAGTGTGCTCTTTCAACACACACATACATTCATAGCATGCACTGATCAAAGCCAGCCACCCTTATTCCACCCTCCCCACCAATACAGTTTTTCAGATTCCTAGTAATCAGTAGTCTACTTCAGGTTGACTTTTTTAGTTTCCACATATGAGAGAGAGTATTCAGTATTTTTTCTGTGTTTGGCTTATTTCACTTAACATAATGTCCTCCATTTCCATCCATTTTGCTGCAAATAACAGGGTTCCATTATTCTTTATGGATGTATAATAGTCCATTGTGCATTTATATTTTAAATAGTTTAAAAATATATATGTATGGGGCTGAGGTTGTGGCTCAGTGCTAGAATGCTTGCCTAGGTTCAATACTCAGCACTGCATATGAATGAATAAAATAAAGGCCTATTGACAACTAAAAAAATTAAAAAGAAATATATGTGTATATAACTTTATCAAATTCACACATATGAACAGCTATTCAATATATTTTCATTTTAATTTCATTTTGAACTGTGTAAAATGGAACATACTGTGGATGTAGTCTTCTTCCTAATCATGCTTTTTTCCTTCACATAATTGCTAAGATTTTTTCATGTCATTGTCTGCGATTACAGTTCATTCACATTCAGTGCTGAATAATATACCATAATTTGTTTATACATCCTCCTGGGGCTTGTCATTTAGATTGTTCTTGTTTCTTCCATTGCCACTACACATCTCCTGTTGTACTTAGAAGTGCATTTGCTGCATTATAGGGTTTACAAACATTCAACTTCACAATATCCTGCCAATTATTTTGGCTAAGAGGTAGTACCGATTTTCATTCCCATCAGCAAAGTATAAGAGATTCTGTTGTCCCTCATTCTCTCCATCACTTGTCAGATTTCTTAATTTTTGCCAATTGAATGGGTGTAAAATGGCATCTCACTGTAGTTTTGACTTTGATTTTCATTTCTCTGGTTGCTAATGAGGTTGAGCATCTGCTCATATGGGTTTTAACCATATGTGTTTCCTCTTCTTTGAAATGTCTGTTTGGGTCTTCCGCCTATTTTCATTTGGAGTTGTTTGTTTCTTCTATTATTTATTTGTAGTTATTTATATACTGAGTCTTTGTCAATCCAATGATCTTTTCCCAGTTTGTGCCTTGTCTTTTTGTTTTCTTTAAGGTGACTTCCTTCCTTCCTTTGTTTGTTCGTTCATTCATTCCTTCCTTTCTCCCTCCCTCTCTCCTTTCTTTTATTTCTTTCCTTCCTTCTTGTGCATGGAGATTGAATGCTCTACCATTGAGCTACATCCCCATCCACTTTTATTTTGAGATATGGCGTCACTAAAGTGCTGAGCTGGCCTTGTACTTGTGATTCTCCTGCCTCAGTCTTCTGAGTCACTAGGATTCCAGGCCTGTGCCACCATGCCCAGCTTTAAGGTGACTTTTGATGAACAAAAGATCTGCATTTTAATGTTGTAATTTTGTCTTTTTAAATTTTTTTGTAGTTGTAGATGGAAAGCCTGCCTTTATTTTATTTATTTATATTTATGTGGTGCTGAGAATCGAACCCAGTGCCTCACATGTGCTAAGCAAGCACTCTATCACGGAGCTCCAGCCCCAGCCCTGTAATTTTGTCTTTTGTGGTCAGTGCTTTTGTAACTAAGAAATCTATGCAGGTCATTTGCATGATTGCTTTCAAATTTATTCACTGCCCTCGCTCTTCCCTGCTTTGAAACACTAGGTAGGCATTGACTTCTCTTAGATGCTCACTGGTTGCCAATTAGGATTGGTTGATGAGACGAAATGGCATGATATTGAAAAGGAAGAGGAGGGGGAAGCTAGGATATTTTCTTCCCTTTCCTCTTTGCTTTTGGGAGTATCACTGGCAGTAGCCACATCTGCTCAGTAGTTTGAGCTCCTGCTAAGTAACTTGATCTCTGTTCCCACTGAATAGTAGCTTGATGGATGCAGATACTTCCCCAATGCAAGGTAAAAAAGTTATTCATCCAGTTTGATCTAAAAGTTTAAATTTTTTCTTTTGATATTGAAATTCTTTTTTTCTTCAATTTTATTTTAGTTGTTGATGGACCTTTCTTTATTTTTATTTATTTATATGCAGTGCTGAAAATTGAACCCAGGGCCTCACACATGCAAGGCAAGTGCTGAACCACTGAGCCACAACCTCAGCCCTGATATTGAAATTCTTAATCCATATGGAGGTAATTGTTGTGTATGGTGTAATGTACCACTTGATTTTTATCTTCACATGCAAATAGCTATCTTTCCAACCCCAATAATTATAATCTTTTTTTCCTTAACACTCTCATGTATGGGCGATTACTTACCAATCTCTCTATTGCATTCCATTGGTCTGTTTACATCAATTTGTCCCTGCATGAATTCCATTTAATTTAGTTTATTTATTTATTTTGGGTAGTGGGGATTGAACCCAGGGGCACTTAACTACTGAGACACATCCTCAGCCATTTTTTATATATTTTATTTAGAAATAGGGTCTCACTAAGTTGGTTAGGGCCTCAATAAGCTGCTGAGGTTAGGTCTACTAATGTTTGCTTTATATATTCAGTTGTTTTAATATTAGATGTATGCATACTAAGAACTATTTACTCTTACTGCATTGACTCTTTTATGATTATAGAATGGAATTTTTTACTCTTTTTTTCTGCTTTTGATTTCAAATCTATTTTATCTGTATAAGTATAGATACTTTGTTTTCTTTGAGATTGCATTTGCACTGCAATATCTTTTCCCTTTCAATCTGTTTGTATCCTTAGACATAAAGTATCTTGTAAATAACATAGATTTAGAGAATACTTTTTTATTTGTCCAGTTACTCTATGTCTTTTAATTGGATAATTTGATACATTTATATTCAAGGTAAATATTGATAGATAAGGTTTGACTACAGCTACAGCCATTATGTCACTTGTTTTCCAGTTTTGGTGTAGTTCCTTTCTTTCCCTGTCTCTTAAGCTAGTCCTTTGTGCTTAAGTGAATTACTCTATTAGTGTGTTTTGAGTCTTTTTAATTTTGGGTTGGTTCTATTACAGACTTTTGCATTATAGTTGATAAAAGATTTACACATACACACACACACACACACACACACACACACAGATAAGCTGCTGAGGGTGGCTTTAAATTTCCAATCCTCCTGCCTCAGCCTCCTCCTCAGCCGTGCACTACTGCACTTGCTTCCAATGTTTTGATTATAGTAAGACTTGATATTTTCTAGAGTATGTCCTCCTTCCTTATTGCTTTTTTTAGGAGTGTTGTGGGTATTTTTTTCTTTTTGGCATTTTGCTCTTCCATATACATTTTAGAGCCAACTTGTCAGATTCCTTGAGATTGTAGACTTGGGTTAGCTTGTCATTGGATCGTTAGAGCAACTTTGGAAGAACTGACATTTTATATTGTGCATTTCTGTCCATGAACATGTGCTATGTCTTCATTTAAATTTTCATAATACTCTTCAATAAAGTTTTAGAATTTTGATATATGACTTACACATCATTTGTTAGACTTCTTCCTCAGTATTTTTGGGATCTATTTCTACTATAAATGACATTTTTTAATTTAAGAAAAAAATCCAAATATTTATTGCTGATGGATAGAAATGTAATTGCTTTCTATATAATATTTTCATATTCAGTTACCTAGCTAAGTTCTTATCTTCCCTTATAATTTCTCTGTAGAGGACTCTGGGTTTTTATGTAGGTTATCATGTCATCTCTAAATAATGAAAGTTTTACTTATCTATTTCTAATCCTTTTCACTATAGTTTTTTTTTGCATTATTTTCCTTGCTAGGAACTTTAATAGAATGTTGAATAGATGTGGTAATTTTGTTATTAATTACTTGCTTCTGATTTAAATGAGATGTTTCTAACTTTTCCACATTTAGAATTATGTGCATTTTAGATATTTTTCTAAATGACTTTATTAGGTTAAGAAACTTCCGTTGTTTTAGTTTATTAAAAGCTTTTTTAAAATATGAAAGTGTATTGAATTTTAATGCTTCTGTTTTTCCCTTTAATCTACAAATACAATGAATAAAATCTATAGATATTCTAATAATAAAGCACCCTGGAATAAATTTAAATTGGTTAAAGTACATCATTTTTCCTATAAACTCTTAGACTTCATTTTTTTTTCTAGAATTTGTCTAGACTTTTCCCATAAAATGAGCCTATAATTTTTAATCTTATTATATTCTTGTTTGGTTTTGGCAACTGGTTATACGTATGTAAGTATACATAACCATATATACTTATGAGAATAATCTGGAGAATATTTTCTCTTTTTCTGTGTCTAATGTTTGGATAAGAGTGGAATATTTGGTTTCTTTAAGTCTGGTGGAGTGTTTCGTCTAAAATCATCTGGGCCTAGTGTTTTCTTCACAGGAATATTTTAAAAGCAGTGCTTTAATTTATTTAATATTGAGAGAGAGAGAGAGAGAGAGAGAGAATTTTAATATTTATTCTTTAGTTTTCGGCGGACACAACATCTTTGTTTGTATGTGGTGCTGAGGATCAAACCCAGGCCGCATGCATGCCCACATGCCAGGCAAGCACGCTATGGCTTGAGCCACATCCCCAGCTCAATTTATTTAATAGTTATAGGATTATGTCTGATTGAATGTTTGGTCTTGATTAGTCACTGCTTTTTAATATAATTATATATATCCACATCCTTCCCATTGCTGAATTGGGAGAGGGGTATAGTTTTCTGCTCCTTGTTTTTGGATTTGCCATATGACTTGCTTTAGTAAACATGATGCCAGCAGAGGCTTGACCTGAGCCACTGGAGGCGTATTCAGGAAGTTATTGTCTGTGTCTATATGGGAGAATTTCTTCTGTGTTTACTTTTAGCAATTTCAAAGTTTCAGGTCTTACCTTTACATCTTCAATCCATTTTGAGTTGATTTATGTACAGGGCAAGAGGTAGGGATCTAGTTTTAATCTTCTACATATGAACATTCAGTTTCCCCAGTTCCATTAGTTAAAAGGGCTGTCCTTTCTACAATATATGTTTTGGGCACCTTTGTCAAGCATAAGATGGTTGTAGCTGTATGGGTTTATTTCTGTTGCCTCTATTCTATTCCATTAGTCTGTATTTCTGTTTTATGCCAAAATCATGCTGTTTTGGGGAGGGTTTTTTTAAACTATGGATCTGTAGTATGTCTTGAAATTGCCTCTAACATTGCTCTTTTTGCTCAGGATTCTTTGACTATTTGGGGTCCTTTGTGCTTCTATATGAATGTTCGGATTGTTTTTTTCTAGTTCTGTAAAGAACATCTTTGGTACTTTGGTGGGGATTGCATTGAATTTGTAGGTTGCTTTGGGTAGTATTGGACATTTTAACAATATTAATTCTTCCAATCCATGAAATGGGAAATCTTTTCATCTTTTACCGTCTTCTTCAATTTCTTTCTTCAGGATTCTTTAATCTTCATTGTAGAGGTCTTTCACCTCCTTGTTCAGATTTATTCTTAAGAATTTTATTTTTACAGCTACTGTAAATGGAATGATTCTCATTTCTTTCTTGGTGGTTTTGTTTTTTCTTTCTTTCTTTCTTTTTTTTTTTTTTTTTGGTACTGGGGGTTGAATCTAGATGTGCTCAACCACTGAGCAACATTCCCAGCCCTTGTTTGTATTTTATTTAGAGACAGGGTCTCACTAAATTGCTTAGGGCCTTGCTAAATTGCTAAGGCTGGCCTTGAACTTGAGACCCTCCTGTCTCAGCCTCCTGAGCTGCTGAGATTACAGGTGTGCACTACCACACCTGGCTAGTGGCTTTGTTTTTTATGTGTAGAAAAGTTACTCATTTTTATAGGTTAACTTTGTATCCCGCTATTTTACTGAGTTTCTTTATCAAATTTAAAAGTCTTCTGGGTGGAGTCTTTACTGTCTTCCTAGTACAGGATCACATCTGAAAATATGGATAATTTGACTTCTTTCTTTCATATTTGTATCTTCCTATTTGTATTTATTTCTTTCTCTCCTAATTTCTCTGCCTGTACTTTCATGTACTACATTACATAGTACATGTTGAGAGTAGGTGTCCTCTTCTTATTTCTGATTTTAGAAGAAATATTTTCCCCACTTAGATGATATTAGCTATGGGTTTGTTGTGTGTAATCTTTATTATGCTGAGGTATGACCCTTCTATATCCACCTGGTTCAGGGATTTTATAATGAAGGGATGTTGAATTTTAACAAATGCTTTTTCTGCATCTGTTGAGATGATCATCTGATTTTTATCCTTCAGTCAATTTATAGTGTGTATTACATTTATTGATATGTTGAACCATCTTTACATCCTTGTAATAAAACCAATTTGATCATGGTGTATGATCTTTTTAATGTGTTGTTGAATTTGATTTGCAAGTATTTTATTGAGGATTGTTACATCTATGTACATCAAGGATATTATCAATTTTCTTTCCTCTTTTTTTCCTCTCTTTCCTTTGTTTCTTTTTCAAATTTTTTGTGGGTCCTGGGCATTGAAACCAGGGTCACTTAACCACTGCGTCACATCTTCAATCATTCTTTATGTTTTATTTTCAGACAGGGTCTCATTAAGTCCTTGGGGCCTTGCTACATTGCTGGGATTGGTCTCAAACTTGCTTCAGCCTCCTGTGGAATAGGATTACAGGTCTATGCCACTGTGTCCCCTTCCTTCCTTCCTTCCTTCTTTTCTTTTCTCTCCCTCATCCATTTTGGCATCAGGATGGCACTGATTTTGTAGAATGAGTCTGGAAGCATTCTTTCCCTTTCTATGTCATGGAGTAATTTGAGGAGCACTGGTTTTCGTTTTCCTTTAAAGGTCTAGTAAAATTCAGCAGTAAATCTGTCTGGTCCTGGACATTTTTTTTTCATTGAGAGACTTTATTACTGCTTGTAATTGATCTGTTTAGATATTTTATATCATCTTGGCTCAGTTTAGTCATATATGTCTAGAAATTTTCATTTCATATAGATTTTACAGTGTATTGAAATATGGATTTTTATAATAGTTCCTAATGACCCTCTGGATTTCAGTGGCATCTGTTAAAATATTCACTTTTTCATCTCTAATTTTGGTCTTATCTCTTTTTATTTTGCTTAGTTTGGCTAATGGTTTATCAGTTCCTTTATCTCATTTACATCAGCTGTGTCCATTTTCCCTATAAGCCCTTCAAGTGCTTTCTTCTTTGCTGCTATAGTGTTTTTAATTTGCAGCATTTGTTTTTGATTCTTTCTTAGAATTTCAATGTACCTGCTTGCATTATCCATCTGTTCTTGCACATTGTCTACTTTTTCCACTAATGCCATTAGCAGGTTAATCATAATTGTTTTAAATTCCTGGTCTGATAATTCTAACTTCCATGCCCTATCTAAATTTGGGTCTGCTGCTTGTTTTGTTTGTTTGCTTTTCTTGTGGTGCTGGAGGATGGAAATAGAAATAGATTCATAAAGAATCTCAAATGACCTTGAATAACCAAGAACTTTTTTTTAAATTGTAGATGGACACAATACCTTTATTTTATTGTTTGATTGATTTTTATGTGGTGCTGAGGACCAAACCCAGCTCTACTGCTGAGCTGAATCTCCAGCCCCCTTTTGTGGTTTTATACAGTGTTTATCTTGTAGTTTGCCTTGAAAATTTCTGTTTGAGAGCTGGATGTGATGTACTAGTTAAAAGGAATTCTTGTAAATAGATCTTTAGTTATGTTCTGGTGAGGTGAGGGAAGGAGGGAATCATTTTATGAGCAGGTCTCAGTATTTTAGTGAGCCTGTGACCCTGCACTGTGATCTTTACAGCTGTTTCTCGGATTCTGCCCCTTGTAGTTGAGACAGGCTGGAGTTGGGTATTCCCCTTATGCCGCAGTCTGGCTGGGCACAAATGACGAGCCACTGAAGCAGGAATAAACTTTATTTCTGAACCCCACCAGCACACTCCACACAGGCTCCACGGGAACTCTCCCGAACGCTATGCGGCTCCTCCAGGAAACACCAACCGGAAAATCCCTCCCCCGGGCTGGGCTGCGGGCGCACTCACTCTCGGAACCCCAGGAGAATTCAACGGGAACTCCAAAGTAGCGGGCGACTAACGCAGCAAGAGCCATCCTATTACCGGACAGTAAAGGTCTAATATACAATTGAATCAATCCAACATCATCTTAATGGCTCGCCTCTCAACCATTACTTCTGGCCAAAATGCCATGCGTCATTCCGACTCGGCTATGGCTCTCAGCACCATTACACCACTTGGATGGCTACAGCCAGTAGGGGAGAGATAACCTGTCCAGGTAGGTTAGGTTCTGATAAAGCCCTAGCAGGTAACATACTTGTAAAATGGTTTCTTCTGAGGGCAGAACTTGTTAGGAACAGAATACTCTGGCATGGTTCAAAATGGTTCCTTTTGCCTCACCCCTGTCTGAAGTATGAGGGAATTTTTCTTTGATCTTCACTATGAGGACCTGGTAGAACTCATAGAGGTAAAAGTGACATAGGGACACCCTATGGCTAAACCCCTCTGGAGTTATTAACTTTCAGATTTGTCACACAAAATCTTCAGCAACATTTCAGCTGCAGGCAAGGTTTTCCTACCTTGGCACTGGTTCCAGAAGACCTTTATGTTGTGATTCTTTGTACCACCTGTCTGTCTTTCCAATTTCTGGGCTATATTTTGCCCTATGACCTAATTTATCTGATAGATCTAAAAAGAATTGTTTATTTTTTATCAGTTTGTTCAAAATTTTTTTATTGGTTATTTTTAGTTATGTCTGACAGTAGGATCCATTTTGATATAATTACACAAGCATGGAATATATCTTGTTCTAGTTCAGACTCCAGTGCCTCTCCTTACCTTTCCCTCTCCCCTCCCATAGTTATTTTTAAAATCAGTCTTTTATGGTTGTACATGAAGGTAAGATTCACTGTGGTGTATTCATACATGAACATAGGAAAATTATGTCAGATTCATTCCACTGTCTTTTCCCATACCCCTTCCTTCCCTTTATTCCCTTTTGTCTAATCCACAGAACTTGTATTATTTTTTGCATCATCCAGCTTACTGCGGATAAGCTTACACATATCAGTGAAAACATGCTACTTTTTTTTGGGGGGGGGGATTGGCTTACTTTTTGCTTCTTATTACAATGGGGTGACAACTTCCAAGATAATTAAATATAGTACCAGAAGTTTGAAATCATATCTATCTCATTTTCATTATCTTTTCCCCCTTGTTTTCTTTTTTTAAAAATATTTTTTAGTTGTAGATGGACACAATATCTTTATTTTATTTATTTATTTTTATGTGGTGCTCAAGATGTTTTAAGTCTAATATAATTATTTGTGAATATAAATTTAGTCTAGAGTGTTTTATTATAGTTTTGGTCTACTTTCTCATTGATTTGTTGGGGGTAGTTTTCACCAAATTATTTAACTTCTCATTTTTCTACTTTGTTTTATAGTAGTTTTGTACAGATGAACACTTTTTGTACCTCTGTGGATGGGAATGATTGTTTGGAATAGTTTATGAAACAATTAATGCCATTCTTTTCAGTTAGTATTTTTAAAAGTATGAGTTCTTTAATAGGTTAGGGGTGGGAGGTGGTGTTGTGTGTGTCTTTTGAGTTGTTTTTTAATATTATGATGTCATTTTACTTCAATTATTCATTCAACAATATTTAACATGCAATTTGCCAAAGAACAAGCATACCAAGGTGAGCATTCCCTGCTCTCAAGGAATTCACAGTAAGGTTGTAGAGACAGCTAAATAGTACCTATGGGGGATGAGTGGTACTGAGGCATAATTCAAATACCATTCATTCATTCATTCATTCATTCAAAGTGTGTGATTCACTGGTCTTTAGTGTATTTGCAGAATTGTGGAATCACTACCACAATCATTTTCAGAATATTTTAAAAAAGTATTTTTTAGTTGTCAATGGATCTTTTTATTTATTTATTTAATTTATTTATATGTATTGCTGAGGATCAAACCCAGGGCCTCACACATGCTGGGCAAGCGCTGTACCACTGAGCCACAACTCTAGCCCCTCAGAACATTTTAATCACTTCTAAAATAAACCCTTTGTCTTGTAAGGAATCACTCCTCATTCTCCCTTCCTGCAGCCCTTGACAACAGTGAATCTGCCTTTTGTCTCTCTGGATTTGTCAGAGGTTTGTTTGTGGACATTTAATAAAAAATGGAGGTATGGTAGGTGGTCTCTTGTGGCTGTCTTCTTTTTCCTATCATGATGTTTTCAAGTTTCATCCATATTGTAGCATATATCAATATTTTATTCCTTTTTAACACCAAATAATATTCCATTGCATTTAGACCTCAATTTGTTTATCCATTCACCCATTGAAAAACATTTGGATTATTTCCAGTTTGGGGTTATTATGAATAATGTTATAAACATTCATGAATGAGTTCCTGTGTTTATATATGGTTTTATTTCTCTTGAGTGTATATCTAGTGTCTATTCTTGAATATTATTTTACTTTGCAAGATAGTACATTTTCTCCTTTTATTTCATTTCCCTTTATGCATTTTCTGAGATATTTCCTTTCCTTCCTTTGAACCCTTTCAGATTCTTGCTGAGAGCCATTGCCAAGTAGGTATGACGCATGGCATGACCCAGGTCATTTGCAGTGACATTGCATGTAAGGTGACCTTGCTCAAGGACCAGGGCAGATCCAGGTTTAGGGTGTATCCTGCTGGGATTAGGGAGTATCCCGCTCCTTGGGTTTAGGGCCGTTCCAGGTTTAAGGTGTACCCTGCTGGGAATAGGGCGTATCCTGCTGCCTCAGGCCCGCCTGCTCCTTGAGTTCCCGTTGAGTTCTCGCGGGATTCAGAGAGTATTTGGGATTCAGAGCCCGGTGGAGTATGTGAATTTGGCCCAGAACATGGATTTGCCCAGAACGTGATTGTAGAGTGCTGGAGTGAGTTCGGGAATAAAGAGTTGCTGTTTGAATCTACAAGGTGTGTGGTGGCTCGTGATTTTGTGCCCAGCCAGACTGTGGCATTTGGTGGCCCGTACGGGGAACGTCTAAAACTTGGAGGTAAGTGAAATTGCTCGTCCCTGAGGGAAGGCGAGAGAATGGGTGACCATTTCAAAAAACAATGTGTTCTTGTTTTGATTTATTTTGTTTTTGTTTCAAGCTGCCTATCCCTAGAAATTTCTCAGGCAAACTAGGAAAAATGGTTGGCTAAAGGTTTGAAGTTTATCGGCCCTGAGGAAGAGAAAATTGATAGAACGATTTTTTATTCCGTTTTTGTTTCATTCAGTTTCGGTTTTGTTTTGTGTTATCTTATTGGGTTGTGTTATCTTTATAGTAGATTAAAAATTAGTAAAAAACAAACCGAAAAGGTGTTAAGTAAATTGTTAGAGGTTCAGACCATGAAAAAAAACATTTTAGATCAAGCAAAAGAGAAGGTCTCTCGAGCTAGTCAGACAGAGGAAGAAAATTTAAAGGAAAAGGGGTTATTAGAAAAAAGGCCACAACAGGAGGCTGTTACTAACTCCGTTTTATCACCAGAGGGCGTAATTCAACCAACAGCCCCACCTATGGAGACAGCTGAGTGGCCCTCAAACCCCGTAGTTGATAAATGGGATCCTGAGACAGGAGGGCAGCAAATTCACCGTGCTTTAGATTTTAAAACAGTGAAGCAGTTAAAGGAGGCTGTAACAACCTATGGTCCCCAAGCACCCTTCACGGTAAGCATGGTCGAGTCCATTACTAACTTGGACATGACACCAGCAGATTGGGCTAGCATGTATAAATCTGTGCTAAATGGAGGACAATATTTGTTATGGAAGGTTGCCAAAGGAACTCATAGCAAGCAGGATCACTACCAGGCACCTGGCGATATTCTAGGTACTGCTCATGTACTAAATCTTCAGTGATGAGCTTCCTGGGACCCCCATATATGAAGTGTTCCCTCCCAGCATATACCCCCATCACACTTAGTGCTTCCCAGACAATCCCATCAGTGGGATTTAGTTTTTTTAAGTTGTTGGTATATACATATAAAGAAGTATTATGGATATGCCTAAAATGATGATGTACATATGTATGTACTGACATTAAACAATATCCTCAGCATGTTTTTATAAGAAAATTAGGTTATAATAACAATCTGCATAAAATGATCTTTCTTTTTCATGAATTGTAGTTAGGGTAGGGGGAGCACATGCCAGGGTGCATTCTAGGCTACATCCATAAGCTTCTCTCACCCTGTGCATTGAGGCCCATTCTTCACTCTGTGTTTGAAGAGAGAAGTCCCCCTCCTATGTAAAAAATGTGTAATCAATATCATTAATAAAATCATATGCTGAAGTTAATTAAGTCTTCCATTTGAAGGAACAATATTTTTAAAATTCCAAAAGGAAAACACAGATCAAATTCTAAGTAATTCCCCCAGAAAACAAACTGAATATGATCCTACTATATATGCACAAATTGCTGCAGACCCAGTTAGGGCATGGAAGACTTTACAAGGACATGGAGATTTACAAGGTCAGCTATCTAAGGTAATACAGAGAACTAATGAACCTTATGCTGAATTTGTAGATAGGCTTCTTCAAACAGCTTCCAGAATTTTTGGGGATACAGAACAGGCAATACCATTAATAAAACAACTGGCTTATGACCAAGCAAATCGTTGCTGCAGAGAGGTCATTAGACCATGGAGACATGAAGATTTAAACACATATATTAAATTATGTAGAGACATTAATGAACAAGGGCAAGTCTTGGCAGCTGCAGTACAACAGGCTTTAGATGCCAGGCCAAAAACATGCTACAATTGTGAACAAACAGGACATTTTAAAAGGAATTGACCCATAGGAGGAGGGTTTAACAAAAGTAGGTATCAAAGGAATAGAATACCGGGTATTTGTCCACGATGCCATAGAGGGCGACATTGGGCTAATGAATGCCGTTCTCAAACCACCATAGAGGGTACTCCCTTATCAAAAAACAGACAAGGACCAGGTATTTACCCAAGATATCGTGGAGAAAGGCATCAGGCTCCATTGCCAAAAAACGGACTGGGGGGCCCAATGCTCTGGGGCCCACAACCACAAATATACGGGGCAGTGGAGGAACCCAGCAACACCATCAGGGTAGTACCCAGACAAACCCGAGGGAACGCAGGGTTGGACATCTGTGCCTCTGCCAGAGCAGTACTAACTCCAGAGATGGGAGTTCAAATCATTCCCACAGGAGTAAAAGGACCTCTTCCCCAAGGAACAGTAGGCTTATTGTTGGGTAAGGAGTAACACTGATGAAGTTAATACAAGTGACTTCTGCAGCAGTTAGCAGTTTGCAAAGATGAAGAGTGAATCTGGGAAGGGATAGGCAGTAAGCCAAAGATGCTCAGCTCAGGAACTTTTTGGCTTCTTTAACATCTGAAAATGGCTGTATTTTCCATTCATAAAATTAGTTTGAGTGGATATAGAATTTAGCATACAATTGTTTTCTGTTTTAGTCAGTTTTTTTACTGCTGTGCCAAAAGACCTGACAAGAACAATTTTAGAGGAGGAACAGTTTATTTCAGGACTCATGTTTTCAGAGGTTTCAGTCCATAGATGGCTACTTCCATTCTTTGGTAACCAAAATGAGGCAGAACATCACGACAGGAGAGTATGGCAGAAGAAAGCAGCTCAGAACATGGCATTAGGAAGGGAATGGAACATGCTCCCCTCTCACCACTGACAAAATATAAACCCCCAAGGCACAGCTCTAATGATCCACTTCCTCCAGCCATACCTACCTATCTTCAGTTACCACCTAGTTAATCCCTATCAGGGGATTAATGCACTGATTGGGTCAAGTGTGTCATAACCCAATCATTTCTCCTTTAAACCTTCTTGCATTGTTTCACACATGAGCTTTTGGGGGACAAATAATATCTAAACCGTAACATTTTCCCTTGGAAGTATGTCTAGATTGTGTCATTGTTTTTTA